>NC_139997.1:1450826-1565826 GCF_964263955.1 Coregonus lavaretus
GGCTGAGGACTCACAGACAATATCAAACAGGTTGCTGTCGTCCGCCTCAGTGTTATCGTCGCTGCAGTTGGAGAAGTCGCAGGAGTCCCGGGTCTGGCTGCTGTCGCCCCACTTGGCTTGGCTGGAGAGGCCCAGAAACCTCTCTCCTCCTGGGCTGCTCTGGCAGGCAGAGGTCCCTCCCTGGAGACTGAGGCTGTCTGAGTTGATGCTGCGGCTGTCTTGGTAGCAGCCACCTCGCTCCTTCAGAATCAGAATCACCTTTATTCAGCATTTACATGTACCAGGAATTTGACTTGATGGAATCATGCAGACAACAATACAGTGCCTTCTGAAAGTATTCAGACCGCTTCCCTATTTCCACATTTTGTTACGTTACATCCTTATTATAAAATGGATTAAATACATTTTTTTCCTCAATCTACACACAATACCACATAATGACAAAGCGAACAGGTTATTTACATAAGTATTCAGACCCTTTGCTATTAGACTCGAAATTGAGCTCAGGTGCATCCTGTTTCCATTGATCATCCTTCAGATGTTTCTACAACTTGATTGGAGTCCACCTGTGGTAAATTCAATTGATTGGACATGATTTGGAAAGGCACACACCTGTCTATATAAGGTCCCACAGTTGACATTGCATGTCAGAGCAAAAACCAAGCCGTGATGTCGAAGGAATTGTCCGTAGAGCTCCGAGACAGGATTGTGTCGAGGCACAGATCTGGGGAAGGGTACCAAAACATTTCTGCATCATTGAAGGTCCCCAAGAACAAAGTGGCCTCCATCATTCTTAAATGGAAGAAGTTTGGAACCACCAAAACTCTTCCTAGAACTGGCCGCCCGGACAAACTGAGCAATCGGGGGAGAAGGGCCTCGGTCAGGGAGGTGACCAAGAACCCAATGGACACTCTAACAGAGCTCCAGAGTTCCTCTGTGGAGATGGGAGAACCTTCCAGAAGAACAACCATCTCTGCAGCTTTCCACCAATCAGGCCTTTATGGTAGAGTGGCCAGACAGAAGCCACTCCTCAGTAAAAAGGCACATGACAGCCTGCTTGGAGTTTGCCAAAAGGCACCTAAAAGACTCTTAGACCATGAGAAACAAGATTCTCTGGTCTGATGAAACCAAGATTGAACTCTTTGGCCTGAATGCCAAGCGCCACGTCTGGAGGAAACCTGGCACCATCCCTACGGTGAAGCATGGTGGTGGCAGCATCATGCTGTGGGGATGTTTTTCAGTGGCAGGGACTGGGAGACTGTCAGGATTGAGGGAAAGATTAACAGAGCAAAGTACAGAGAGATCCTTGATGAAAACCTGCTCCAGAGCGCTCAGGACCTCAGACTGGGGCGAAGGTTCACCATCCAACTGGACAACAACCCTAAGCACACAGCCAAGACAACAAAGGAGTGGCTTCGGGACAAGTCTCTGAATGTCCTTGAGTGGCCCAGCCAGAGCCCGGACTTGAACCCGATTGAACATCTCTGGAGAGACCTGAAAATAGCTGTGCAGCGATGCTCCCCATCCAGCCTGACAGAGTTTGAGCGGATCTGCAGAGAAGAATGGGAGAAACTCCCCAAATACAGGTGTGCCAAGCTTGTAGCGTCATACTCAAGAAGACTCGAGGCTGTAATCGCTGCCAAAGGTGCTTCAACAAAGCACTGAGTAAAGGGTCTGAATACTTATGTAAATGTACTATCTGTTTTTTATTTTTAATACATTTTTAACAATTTCTAAAAACCTGTTTTTGCTTTGTCAATATCGGGTATTGTGTGTCGATTGATGAGGGGGAAAAAAACAATTTAATCAATTTTAGAATAAGGCTGTAACGTAACAAAATGTGGGAAAAGTCAAGGGGTCTGAATACTTTCCGAATGCACTGTAGACAGGAATGTACCTATTATCTACATACAGTAGAGATAGTTAGATCAGAACACGATCAGAAACTGCATAACATACTATATAAAGTGAGGACATATACACTGAGTGTACAAAACATTAAGAACACCTGCTCTTTTCAAGACAGACTGACCAGTTGAATCCAAGGCAAGACAAAATATTGAAGTGACTTTGAACGGGGTATGGTAGTAGGTGCCAGGCGCAGCGGTTTGTGTGTGTCACGAACTGCAAAGGCTGCTGGGTTTTTCACGCTCAACTGTTTCCCGTGTGTATGAAAAATGGCCCACCACCCAAAGGACATCCAGACAACTTGAAACAACTGTGGGAAGCATTAGAGTCAACATGGGCCAGCATCTCTGTGGAACGCTCTGGACACTCAGTGTATATATACATTTGCAGAGACAGAAATGCCCACCTTCGGGCCCATCTTGCAGGTGACGTTGAGGGGCCAGTGGTAGGCGTGGCCCGCGCTGCACCCCCACATGGCGGTCAGGTTCCCGTGGGACCCCTCAGTGAGCAGGTGTTTGAGGTTCGGGATGAGAGCACAGATGGTGCCGTGACTGTGGGCCCATCGGACCAACTTAGACAGTTTCACTGAAGACGTGTGCAAGCAGTCTTCCATAACGAGTTGGAGCCGTTTCCTCTGCTGAAAAATTGTATATTGGTTATTCATATTAGGGGGTGGGTAGCCTGAGTGCCAGAACGGTTTGTGCTCTTGTCAACACCATCATTGTCCTTGTCAAGTCAATGGGTGACAAACAGATGGCAAGATAGCACAGACTGGCACTCAGGCTAGCGTGGGTTAGCTTTGATGCAAAAAATAGTTTTTACATTGTGCTAGACTCTTGGTTGCCAAAAATTAGGGACGTGGAGACAGAAAATAACCCTAGTACAATATTACCGGCTTCACCCAAAAAAATGTTTCCTGTCTACAAAGGCAAATCTACAATCTTTAAGAACTCAACTTATTAGCCTTAAAAGTGAAATGTGTCCCTCACTATCAAAAAAATGCATTTTAAAACCAGGTTTTATTCAGGTTGGTCCATAGATGGGTTAGCTCACAACGTCAGGAAAACGATGCGCACGCATCAGTGGGCCAGAAGTCTTAGTTGTTGTGATTCTGGATGGCCAGACAGCTACCAACAATGACAGGAAGCAGGAAACTGCCATGTGGGGAATCGTTACTCTTGTTCTTGATACCATGTCTTGTTTTGAGGCGTTGACTTATTTCATGTCAATGCTAATATGGCTAAAGTTCACTAGCTAACCAACAACTGTAACAATGTATTTGAGAGACAAGTATTCATTGTGCAAAAGTATTACATTGGAGACTAAATATAGTTTACATGTCAACAATCTAGCTAAGCCAAAACCGTCTGTTTTGTCCCATAGTTGTGCACGCGTCGGTTTTTGTTGCTTAACAACCAATCCATCTATTCCAACGAGTACTACTGACATTTTCCACCTGATACTCGCTTCTTCTACATCTTTAGTGGCTGAAAAAGACAGAGTTCCCGTAGAATGGGCTCAGCGCTGCCACCGATGGTCGCAACAAAAAATACAACTGAATAAATGTGGCGTCTGTCCTCCATTGTGGCGTCTGTCCTCCATTGTGGCGTCTGTGATTGTACTTACTCGACTATGACATTGAGTGAAAAAAGCCAAATTGCAGGATTTATTAGTGCAATACACACTGTATGTACATGCATTCAGAGAGCTACTGAAAATTAAAACGGCAAAATCTGCCTTCTTCAGAGTTGGTTCTGAAGTCATGAGATAAGTCACTACTACACTGAACAAAAATATAATGACGTTAAATAAAAGATCCTAGAAATGTTCCATACGCACAAAAAGCGTATTTCGTTTGTGCACAAATTTGTTTACATCCCTGTTAGTGAGCATTTCTCCTTTGCCAAAATAATCCATCCACCTGACAGGTGTGGCATATCAAGAAGACCCGCAGACCACGTGTAACCACGCCATCCCAGGACCTGCACATCCGGCTTCTTCACCTGCGGGATCGTCTGAGACACCCCACCCGGACAGCTGATGAAACTGAGGAGTATTTTGGTCTGTAATAAAGCCCTTTGTGAGGAAAAAACTAATTGATTAGCTGGGCCTGGCTCCCCAGTGGGTGGGCCTATGCCCTCCCAGGCCCACCCATGGCTGAGCCCCTGCCCAGTCATGTGAAATCCATAGATTAGGGCCTAATGAATTTATTTCAATTGACTGATTTCCTTATATGAACTGTAACTCAGTAAAATCGTTGAAATTGTTGCGTTTATATTTTTGTTCAGTATAGATTTGCCTTTGTAGACAGGAAACGTGTTTTTTGGTGTAGCCAGTTATATTGTATTAGGGTTATTTTCTGTCTCCATTTTTCGCAACCAAGAGAGTCCAGCACAATGTAAAAAATATCTTGGTTGCATCGAAGGTAGCCTATAGTACTCAGAGTAAACAATCACATTTGTGTGGGTCTTGTCTATACATTAAACCAGGCTCCAACACAATCTTTCAAAACAGTAAAGCCATTTCAAACCCCAAACACATGATCCTGGTGATTGGAGGTGAATTATGAAACCAGTCAGCTCGCAGCCTGAAGACAGTAAAGACAAGACCACAACACAGCAGGCTGAGAATGGCCTGATCTATTATATAAATTGTCTTGATGGTTGACTATGTCAATGCTAATATGGCTTTGAATTTCGTTATCTACTGTAGCCGACGATAATGACTCTGCAGTTAGCAATTATTCAGCAGTCAGCTAACCATGACTCTCGCCTGCTAACGTTTGAAGGACCCGTGAGCTATCAATCTCGCCACTTCTCTAGTTAAGGTTTTTTTTTTTTTTTTATCACTACTTAGCTGAATGTTTAAAATGGTCAACTAGCTAGGTAGGTAGCAAGGTATAGCGTTAGCAATCAACCTGCTAACCTGGCTGGCAATGATGATCAGACAGACTCAGGTCATAGAACAAAAAGACACCTCTTTGTGTTGTCAGAAGAACACTTACCTTTACACCGGAGACACACTTCATATGTCTTCTAACGTAAAGGAAATAATTATTTTGGCTAATATTACTATTGCAATACAGCAGTCAAGGCAAGAAAACACAACTCCGACTAGATGGCGTCTGGCCAGATAATTTCCCCCCAAAACATAAAGAAGGTAGTGGGTTCGATCCCCGGGACCACCCATACACAAAAAAAAATGTATGCACGCATGACTGTAAGTCGCTTTGGATAAAAGCGTCTGCTAAATGGCATATTATTATTTATTATTATTAAAGTAACTGGACCTGTGTGAATCAAGCCACAATAGGGGGATTTGAGGTTTGCCTTCAAAATAAAAGTCCCCCATTGAAAGTGATACAAACGGTGGAATCAAGCCATTTTTGGACTAGATAAGGCAACAACAACAAAAAAAGGTTGTGTAATGTTGTTACATTATTTAAAATGAAATAAATGATTGTCAATAAAACAGAAAAAGCTGTTGAAATCGCACTATATATTAGAATTGCATTGGGGGCATACTAATATGCACTTTACAGGCTAAACTAGAAATGGTACACCCATGACATGGGGTATCAGCAAACTCAGTGGCACCCACAGAACAACTATGTAGAATTTACACAAATATGATTGTGTTAGCTCTTATTGTGGGACTCTAAAAAACAGTGTGAAATCAACCACATTAAGCCTATTACATCAGCGGGCACCATCAAACCAACTCCTTGAATGCCCTGGCCTACTGCTTGAAGTTTGCAGTTATGTAAAAAAAACAAAAATTATACAACAACACTACTTTACCCTTTAGTGGTAGGTAGCTTAGTGGTTAAGAGCATTGTGCCAGTAACCGAAAGGTCGCTGGTTCTAATCCCCGAGCCGACTAGGTGAAAAATCTGTCGATGTGCCCTTGAGCAAGGCACTTAACCCTAATTGCTCCTGTAAGTCGCTCTGGATAAGAGCGTCTGCTAAATGACTAAAATGTTAAATGTAGTGTCCTTTACTGTCAATAATTATATTGAACATTATTTTGTTTTTCAACACAACAGTAAATTAATTTAAATTCCTGCAATAAGTTCAATAAGAATGTTCAATACACACAGCCTGACTGGGAAGGTGACCTCCCACAGTCAAAGTCCTGCAATAAGGGCTAAGACACCCATATCTGTGTAAAGTCCAATCAAATCAAATGTTATTTGTCACATGCTTCGTCGACACGGGTGTAGACTAACAGTGAAACGCTTCCTTACAGCGCTTCCCAACAACGCAGAGAGAAAGAACAGAGTGGAGAACGTTCTCTGCTGAGTTTAGGCTGTGACAACGAAAAAGGCAGCAGCAAACAGACCTATGGGATGTTTTAGCAGGACGTTTGGTGACCTGATTTGTAACTATTAAAATCCTTTTGTCAAACAGATTGTGAACCCAAAAGTGTACGTTTGATTCTAGAGGGGGGACAATAATAAAAAAAAGGGTGTAGGAGCAGATTAATGTGATCTAGTCTTCAGGAGGTTAGGGTGTAGGAGCAGATTAATGTAATCTAGTCTTCAGGAGATTTTATTTATTTACTTTATTTAGTCTGATCAGTGGAACAATTCTCATTCTTAACAATTGGCTAAAATATAGGGTAATTACTGTGATTGTCAGCAAGAAAACTGCTGTTATTCCCCACACTTATTATTCCGCTTCTTCCCAGTGTTGCCAGTGTAATCTCATATTTGAAATCTCATATGCCTACTTGTCTTTGAAAATGAATTACGAGGCTATGTATTTTTGCAGCCATTCATGGACAGTTTTGAATAAGTCATACAAATAAGAATTGGATAGTAAATGCTTCAGGAATCAAATATAATTTTTTGACATTTTAGTATTGTGCCCATGCTAGGTAGAGACGGTAGGGGGATTCACAACTCATATCATATTGTGTCTGTGTAGATTAAGAAGAAGGCAGGGATCTTCAACTAATAGGCATAAACCACCTGAATATTGATATTCATTAGATTTTTCAAACACCCAGCACGCATCAGGGGAGGCCAACCCTCCTGGAGAGCAAGCAGGATTTTCTTCCAGCCCTATTTTAAAGAGATTGTTCACCAAAATTACAAAATGGTTGCGTCCTTACCTTGAAAGCAGTCTATGGACAAGGAGACTGCAATATATGATTTGGTTACCCACTGCCGTCAACCATTAATATTAAAATGTTACTTTAAATTGAATCCCCCCCAAAAAAATTCTCAAAGTAACAAAGTCGTCCAATTGAGTATTAATTTAATGTTCAAAGCATCCAATTTTTCACCCTGGTCTTACACCTAACCCATGTCAAAATACGTAGAATTGCAGGAAATTAGCGTTAAAACAGTAACATTTTCTGTCTAGGGGTTGTGCCAGGGGGCAATCAAATTCCCATAACTTGGAGTGAGATTTGCTTTCTTCAAAAGTTAGCAGGCCTGAAACAATAGCCTACATGTAGGGGAGATTTGGGATCTTTCCCCCACGCGAATCCATGGCTATTCCAATGTTTTTGGTCGAGTACGATTTACTTCTTTACCGCATCTATTGACATTGGACGGAAACCTAGCTCATGAAGTCATTTGTGATGACGTCAAAATTAGGGGTGTTTCACAAAACAAAGTCATCAGCGATCGGATCATCTCTAACCAATCAGAGTATTAAAGCCAATGCAGTGGCGGCTGCTGATTGGCTGAATGCGGGGGGTGGATGGAGTTAACTTGTCAACAAAGCAGCATGACAGAAATACACTACACTACCAAAAGTCTCCGCCAAACCCAGATTTGTCCGTCAGACTGCCAGATGGTGAAGCGTGATTCATCACTCCAGAGAACGCGTTTCCACTGCTCCAGAGTCCAATGGCGGCGAGCTTTAAACCACTCCAGCCGACGCTTGGCATTGCGCATGGTGATCTTAGGCTTGGTGCGGCTGCTCGGCCATGGAAACCCATTTCATGAAGCTCCTGACGAACAGTTATTGGGCTGACATTGCTTCCAGAGGCAGTTTGGAACTCGGTAGTGAGTGTTGCAACCGAGGACAGACAATCTTTAAACGCTACACCCTTCAGCACTCGTTGGTCCCATTCTGTGAGCTTGTGTGGCCTACCACTTCGCGGCTGAGCCGTTGTTGCTCCTAGACGTTTCCACTTCACAATAACAGCCTTTACAGTTGACCGGGGCAGCTCTAGCAGGGCAGAAATTTTATTAACTGACTTTTTGGAAAGGTGGCATCCAATGACGGTGCCACGTTGAAAGTCACTGAGCTCTTCAGTAAGGCCATTCTACTGCCAATGTTTTTCTATGGACATTGCATGGCTGTGTGCTCGATTTTATACACCTGTCAGCAACAAGTGTGGCTGAAATAGCCAAATCCACTAATTTGAAGGGATATCCACATACTTTGTATATACAGTGCCTTCGAAAAGTATTCAGCCCCCTTTACTTTTTCCACATTCTGTTAGGTTACAGCCTTATTCTAAAATTGATTAAATTGTTTTTTCCCCTTATCAATCTACATACAATAACCCATAATGACAAAGCAAAAACAGGTTTTTAGACATTTTTGCTAATTTCTATATTTAAAAAAAACCTGGAAATACCACATTTACATAAGTATTCAGACCCTTTACTCTGTACTTTGTTGAAGCACCTTTGGCAGCGATTACAGCCTTGAGTCTTCTTGGGTATGACGCTACAAGCTTGGCACACCTGTATTTGGGGAGTTTCTCCCATTCTTCTCTGCAGATCCTCTCAAGCTTTGTCAGGTTGGATGGGGAGTGTTGCTGCACAGCTATTGTCAGGTCTCTCCAGAGATGTTCGATTGGGTTCAAGTCCGGGTTCTGGCTGGGCCACTCAAGGACATTCAGAGACTTGTCCCAAAGCCACTCCTGCGTTGTCTTGGCTGTGTGCTTAGGGCCGTTGTCCTGTTGGAAGGTGAACCTGTCGTGGAATATTCTAATCAAGTGAGAGAGACTTTGTCCTGTTGGAAGGTGAACATTCACCCCAGTCTGAGGTCCTGAGCGCTCTGGAGCAGGTTTTCATCAAGGATATCGCTGTACTTTGCTCTGTTCATCTTTGCCTCGATCCTGACTAGTCTCCCAGTCCCTGCCACTGAAAAACATCCCCACAGCATGATGCTGCCACCACCATGCTTCACCGTAGGGATGGTGCCAGGTTTCCTCTGCAGAGAAGAATGGGAGAAACTCCCCAAATACAGGTGTGCCAAGCTTGTAGCGTCATACCCAAGAAAACTCGAGGCTGTAATCGCTGCCAAAGGTGCTTCAACAAAATACTGAGTAACAGGTTTGAATACTTATGTAAATATTATATTTCAGTTTTTTATTTTAAATAAAATTTCTGAAAACCAGTTTTTGCTTTGTCATTATGGGGTATTGTGTGTAGATTAATGAGGGGAAAAAAATAAATGTAATAAATTTTAGAATAAGGCTGTAACCAAACAAAATGTGGAAAAAGTCAAGGGGTCTGAATACTTTCCGAATGCACTGTAGTGTATCTACTCTATTTTCTTTCATCAAGAAAATATAAATTTGCCATATGAGCCTATCGGGGAGGCCAAATCCATGAACTCAAAAGGGCTTTGGATAACATGAGTAAAGGTAAATCACCTGGCTCAGTTGTAAATCAGTTGTAAATCACCTAGCTCAGTTGTAAATCACCTGGCTCAGTTATAAATCAGTTGTAAATCACCTAGCTCAGTTGATAGAGCATGGCGTTTGCAACGCCAGGGTTGTGGGTTCGATTCCCACAGGGGGTATGAAAAATAAAAAATAAATACAAAAGTATAATAATATTGTGACTAAACTGTAAGTCGCTCTGGATAAGAGCGTCTGCTAAATGACTTAAATGTAAATGTTGTGGCGGTATTCCTCCTGAGGTCTATTTAACATTTTGGAACCAATTAGGTCCACTGTCAGTTGAAATGATGAATGGATGTAAGAGCTCAAATTTAGATTTTATTTTTTTTTAAACACCAAAAAAAACATCGCCCACAATCATTGATAAACACATTAAACTATTTTCAAAAATTATGTAGTCCCGTTTTCGAAAACGTACTTACCCAAATTGGTACTTCTGGACCAAAGCGGGTTTGTTAAAAAAAAAAACGATTAACCTCGGATATCATCCGTCAACTTTTACACATCTTAGATGCTTCCTCAGAAACACCAGGTCCTTGGGCTGTATTATCTGATAGACTAGAATGGTCATAACTCTGGTCTGTCTTGGAACATATGGGAATTGGCTCCAATTTCATTAATATGATTAAAAATGCTATTTGCCAATCCCTCAGTCCCTCAGCCATAGTTATAACAGGCTGTACCTGCTCTGTTCTACTCAGAATAACTACAAGTAGCAGGCAAGGTGATACCATCTCACAACTGCTATTTTTATTGGCAATTCGACAATCGAAAGAAATTACATCTCTCAATTCTACGAATCACGTCATCTCATTGTACACCGACGATATCTTACTTTATCTAAACAATGTATCTCAATCCCTCCAAAAAGCTTTGAAGATCATAGACAAATTCAACTACGCTCCATCTCAAGTAATAAAAGAAATCTAACCAAATCTGCCCTACTGCCTCAAGACCCCGATGGAGGACTACATCTTTACTTATGGAATCCCAGTCGTTTCCCATTTTAAATATTTGGGAGTAGATATATTTCCTTCCTTAGATAAAACCATTGCCAGAAACTTTAACAGAAGGCTCAAATCAATCCGACCTCAGTAGATGGAATAATATCAAATTTGCTTTAACCTGTAGAATATCTATTGTCAAAATAAATACATTGCCACGGCTGAATTTCTGTAGTTCAATGCTTCCCATGTCTCCCCCTTCTGGCTAATGGGATCAAATCCAGTGCCGTTTCAAAATTGATATGGCAAGGTAGCTCAGTTGGTAGACCATGGCGCTTGCAACGCCAGGGTTGTGGGTTCGATTCCCACGGGGGGCCAGTATAAAAAAAAAGTTTTTAAAAAATGTATGCACTCACTCTGGATAAGAGTGTCTGCTAAATGACTAAAATGTAAGCGAGCCCTGATAAAAATGAACAAACTTGCAAAGAGGGAACGACGTAGGACTATCCGTCCCAAACTTCAAAATGTATTTCCAGGCGCAGTAACCAGAAAGTATTCACACCCCTTTACTTTTTCCACATTGTGTTGTGTTACAGCCTGAATTAAAACATTTATTTTACAACCTACACACAATACAGTAAAAGTGGAATTTTGTTTGTAGAACATTTTAAAAATTAATACATTTAAAAGCTGAAATGTCTTGAGTCAATAAGTATTCAACCCATTTGTTATGGCAAGCCTAAAATAAGTTCAGAATTAAAGTGTGCTTAACAAATCGCATAATAAATTGCATGGACTCATTCTGTTCAATGATAGTGTTTAACATGATTTTTGAATAACTACCCCATCTCTGTACCCCGCACATACAATTATCTGTAAGGACACTCATTCTAGTAGTACATTTCAAGCACAAATTTAACCACAAAGACCAGGGATGTTGCTCAATGCCTCGCCAAAGAAGGGCAAATATTAGTAGATGGGTAAAAAATAAAAAAAAAGCAGACATTGAATATCCCTTTGACCATGGTGAAGTTATTAATTACACTTTGGATGGTGTATCAATACACCCAGTCACTACAAAGATACAGGCGTCCTTCCTAACTCAGTTGCCGGAGAGGAAGGAAACTGCTCAGGGATTTCACCATGAGGCCAATGGTGACTTTAAAACAGTTACAGAGTTTAATGCTTTGTCGTGATCAGGCCTACCACTGTTGTGTCGTCGGCAAACTTAATGATGGTGTTGGAGTCGTGCCTGGCCATGCAGTCATGGGTGAACAGGGAGTACAGGAGGGGACTGAGCACGCACCCCTGAGGGGCACCCCTGAGGGGCCCCCGTGTTGAGGATCAGTGTGGCAGATGTGTTGTTACCTACCCTTACCACCTGGGGGCAGCCCGTCAGGAAGTCCAGGATCCAGTTGCAGAGGGAGGTGTTTAGTCCCAGGATCCTTAGCTTAGTGATGAGCTTTGAGGGCACTATGGTGTTGAATGCTGAGCTGTAGTCAATGAATAGCATTCTCACGTAGGTGTTCCTCTTGTCCAGGTGGGAAAGGGCAGTGTGGAGTGCAATAGAGATTGCATCATCTGTGGATCTGTTGGAGCAGTATGCAAATTGGAGTGGGTCTAGGGTTTCTGGAATAATGGTGTTGATGTGAGCCATGACCAGCCTTTCAAAGCACTTCATGGCTACAGAAGTCAGTGCTACGGGTTGGTAGTCATTTAGGCAGGTTATCTTAGTGTCCTTGGGCACGGGGACTATGGTGGTCTGCTTGAAACATGTTGGTATTACAGACTCAGTCAGGGACATGTTGAAAATGTCAGTGAAGACACTTGCCAGTTGGTCAGCACATGCTCGGAGTACACATCCTGGTAATCCGTCTGGCCCTGCGGCCTTGTGAATGTTGACCTGCTTAAAAGTCTTACTCACATCGGCTACGGAGAGCTTTATCACATAGTCATCCGGAACAGCTGGTGCTCTCATGCATGCTTCAGTGTTGCTTGCCTCGAAGCGAGCATAGAAGTGATTTAGCTCGTCTGGTATGCTTGTGTCACTGGGCAGCTCGCGGCTGTGCTTCCCTTTGTAGTCTGTAATAGTTTGCAAGCCCTGCGACATCCAACGAGCTTCGAAGCCGGTGTAGTACGATTCAATCTTAGTCCTGTATTGACTCTTTGCCTGTTTGATGGTTTGTCGGAGGGCATAGCGGGATTTATTATAAGCGTCCGGGTTAGAGTCCCGCTCCTTGAAAGCGGCGGCTCTACCCTTTAGCTCAGTGCGGATGTTGCCTGTAATCCATGGCTTCTGGTTGGGGTATGTACGTACGGTCACTGTGGGGACGACATCATCGATGCACTTATTGATGAAGCCAGTGACTGATGTGGTGTACTCCTCAATGCTATCTGAAGAATCCCGGAACATGTTCCAGTCTGTGCTAGCAAAACAGTCCCGTAGCTTAGCATCTGCGTCATCTGACCACTTTTTTATTAACTGAGTCACTGGTGCTTCCTGCTTTAGTTTTTGCTTATAAGCAGAAATCAGGAGGATAGAGTTATGGTCAGATTTTCCAAATGGAGGGCGAGGGAGAGCTTTGTATGCGTCTCTGTGTGTGGAGTAAAGGTGGTCTAGAGTTTTTTTTCCTCTGGTTACACATTTAACATGCTGGTAGAAATTAGGTAGAACGGATTTAAGTTTCCCTGCATTAAAGTCCCCGGCCACTAGGAGCGCTGCCTCTGGATGAGCGTTTTCCTGTTGACTTATGGCCTTATACAGCTCATTCAGTGCAATCTTAATGCCAGCATTGGTTTGTGGTGGTAAATAGACAGCTATAAAGAATATAGATGAAAACTCTCTTGGTAAATAATGTGGTCTACAGCTTATCTTCTGTAGCTCAGCTGGTAGAGCACGGCGCTTGTAACGCCAAGGTAGTGGGTTCGATCCCCGGGACCACCCATTCAAAAAAATGTATGCACGCATGACTGTAAGTCGCTTTGGATAAAAGCGTCTGCTAAATGGCATATTATTATATTATTATTATTATTATTATACTCTACCTCAGGCGAGCAAAACCTCGAGACTTCCTTAGTATTTGATTTTGTGCACCAGCTGTTGTTTACAAATATACACAGACCGCCACCCCTTGTCTTACCGGAGTCAGCCGTTCTATCCTGCCGATGTAGCGTATAGCCCGCTAGCTGTATGTTGTCCATGTCGTCGTTCAGCCACGACTCGGTGAAACATAAGATATTACAGTTAATGTCCCGTTGGTAGGATAACCGTAATCTTAGGTCATCCAATTTATTTTCCAATGATGGAAGATTGGCTAATAGGATTGATGGGAGCGGCAGTTTACTCGCTCGCCGTCGGATCCTTACAAGGCACCCCGACCTATGTCCACGATATCTCAGTTTCTTCCTCATGCGAATGACGGGGATTTGGGCCTTGGATTTGGAAAAATTATTAGTCCAATACGAGGTGAGTAATCGCTGTTCTGATATCCAGAAGCTCTTTTTGGTTATAAGAGACGATGGCAGAAACATTATGTACAAAAAAAATTACAAATAACGCGGAAACACACATAATAGTACAATTGGTTAGAGGGCTGTAAAACGGCAGCCATCTTCTCCACAATACTAAAGTGAAAAGGAAGAATACAAATATTCCAAAACATGCATCCTAAATGCAATAAGGCACTAACGTAATACTGCAAAAAATGTGGCAAAGAAATTCACTTTTTGTCCTGAATACAAAGTGTTATGGATGGAGACATGTTGGGCTGGAGGAATGGGATGGGGAGTTGGGGGGAGTTGGGGGGGAATGGGGAGTTGGGGGGGAATGGGATGGGGAGTTGGGGGGGAATGGGATGGGGAGTTGGGGGGGAATGGGATGGGGAGTTGGGGGGGAATGGGGAGTTGGGGGGGAATGGGATGGGGAGTTGGGGGTGATGTTGGGCTGGCGGGGATGGGGAGTTGAGGGGAATGGGATGGGGAGTTGGGGGGGGGGATGGGATGGGGAGTTGGGGGGGGGTAGGATGGGGAGTTGGGGGGGGAATGGGATGGGGAGTTGGGGGGGGAATGGGATGGGGAGTTGGGGGTGATGTTGGGCTGACGAGGATGGGGAGTTGGGGGAATGGGATGGGGAGTTGGGGGAATGGGATGGGGAGTTGGGGGAATGGGATGGGGAGTTGGGGGAATGGGATGGGATGGGGAGTTGGGGGAATGGGATGGGGAGTTGGGGGAATGGGATGGGGAGTTGGGGGAATGGGATGGGGAGTTGGGGGAATGGGATGGGGAGTTGGGGGAATGAGATGGGGAGTTGGGGGAATGGGATGGGGAGTTGGGGGGGAATGGGATGGGGAGTTGGGGGAATGGGATGGGGAGTTGGGGGAATGAGATGGGGAGTTGGGGGAATGAGATGGGGAGTTGGGGGAATGGGATGGGGAGTTGGGGGAATGGGATGGGGAGTTGGGGGAATGAGATGGGGAGTTGGGGGAATGGGATGGGGAGTTGGGGGAATGGGATGGGGAGTTGGGGGAATGGGATGGGGAGTTGGGGGAATGGGATGGGGAGTTGGGGGTGGAGGCACACCTCTTTGTTTGTCTTATTTACCAATTTTATTATGACAGAATCCTGTGTGATCAATATGATAATTTCTCGGTATGGATATTTCTTTTTTGGAGTGGCAGCCTACGGGTACATGTGGTATTAACTGTGTAAATTGACATGACTATTGGAACCCCAACAACAACAACAACAACAAGACAAAGCAAATAAAAACACTGTACAAAAAATAATTTCTGTACAATGGATATAAATTCAGAACCTCTTTTAGACTCCTTTTCACTAAGACATTTGGGGAGAGATGACAAAATTATTAATTTACGCGTTTAACCGTTCATTACTGGGATAGGCCATCATCATTGTAGAACAATTTGTGTTGTACCATATACAAAATGGAAGGATGAAAAACATTGAGGACAATGCATGGGTTTCTGTTCTGTTTATTAACATTATTGTAGACTTATATTTGCAGTTTCTAAAGACTATAAGGGCTGTTTTACAGCTGAGGAGTTTGAGTAACATTAAAAATAAACCTTTTTCAACTCACAAAAATATTTGACATTTTCTACATTAATTCAATAGGGAGAATTCAAAATTAACTCCGTCTTTTTTTATTTTGTAAAAAAAGTATATGTCTTTAGTCTGTTGATAAGAGCCCTCCACCAGTAATGTTATCAAATGTAGCCACTCCTCAGTAAAAAGGCACATGACAGCCCGCTTGGAGTTTGCCAAAAGACACCTAAAGGACTCTCAGACCATAAGAAACAAGATTATCTGGTCTGATGAAACCAAGATTGAACTCTTTGGCCTTAATGCCAGGCGTCACGTCTGGAGGAAACCTGGCACAATCCCTACGGTGAAGCATGGGGGTGGCAGCGTCATGCTGTGGGGATGTTTTTCAGCGGCAGGGACTGGGAGACTAGTCAGGATCGAGGGAAAGATGAATGGAGCAAAGTACAGAGAGATCCTTGATGAAATCCTGCTCCAGAGCACTCAGGACCTCAGACTGGGGCGAAGGTTCACCTTCCAACATGACAAGGACCCTAAGGACACAGCCAAGACAACGCAGGAGTGGCTTCGGGACAAGTCTCTGAATGTCCTTGAGTGGCCCAGCCAGAGCCCGGACTTGAACCCGATCTAACATCTCTGGAGAGACCTGAAAATAGCTGTGCAGCGACGCTCCCCATCCAACCTGACAGAGCTTGAGAGGATTTGCAGAGAAGGAAGGGAGAAACTCCCCAAATACAAGTGTGCCAAGCTTGTAGCATCATACCCAAGAAGACTCAAGGCTATAATTGCTGCCAAAGGTGCTTCAACAAAGTACTAAGTGAAGGGGTCTGAATACCGAATGCACTGTATATCCCAAATAAAAATGACTAGGGCTCTATTCAGATATTTATCTCCTCCCACAAAGTTATGGATTGTTCTCATAAGACAACCATCGACAAATTGTGCATCATAAAGAAATCAAACAATTCATGTACTTTTTACCCCTTTTTCGCCCCAATTTCGTGATATCCAATTGGTAGTTACAGTCTTGTCCCATCGCTGCAACTCCCGTACGGACTCGGGAGAGGCGAAGGTCGAGAGCCACGCGTCCTCCGAAACACGAACCTGCCAAGCCGCACTGCTTCTTGACACACTGCTCACTTAACCCGGAAGCCAGCCGCACCAATGTGTCGGAGGAAACACCGTACAACTGGCGACCGAGGTCAGCTTGCAGGCGCCCGGCCAGCCACAGGAGTCGCTAGAGCGCGATGGGACAAGGACATCCTGGCCGGCCAAACCCTCCCCTAACCCTGACGATGCTGGGCCAATTCTGCATCGCCTCATGGGTCTCCCGACCGCGGCCGGCTGCGACACAGCCCGGGATCGAACCCAGATCTGTAGTGACGCCTCAAGCACTGCGATGCAGAGCCTCAGACCGCTGCGCCCCTCGGGAGGCCATTCATGTCGTACTAAATACTTTTTAGTGACCTCAGAGTTGGGAGAAGTCGGAGCTCAGAGATGATAAACGAGTTTCCCACTAGTAATTAGCAGTTGGAGGGGCGTTCAAGTGGACATTTCCTAGTCGTATGCTGGTATTTACGAATTTACAACATGTCACGAACACAACATAAGAGAGTGAATGAGTCCGAATGCTGACAGATAAGAGTAGCTGCAGAACTCGTATCTTATAACTCTGAGCCCCAAGACAACTAGGAACACGAAGCCTGATGTTGCCTCATATCGCTTTTCTGCGTGTAGCCCTTCCCACAAACTGGACATTTATAAGGCCTTTCCCCTGTGTGGAACATCATGTGTCGTTTTAGATGTCTATTCGTTCTGAAGCGTAGTTGACAAAGAGCGCAGGCAAACGGCCGCTCTCCTGTGTGAATCATTCGATGTTGTTTCAGGGTACCCTTATCTTTAAAACGTTTTCCACAGTCTGTGCAACAGAATGGGCGCTCCTCTGTGTGTACCCGTTGGTGTGATTCCAATACAGACTGAGATGGGAAATCCTTACCACACATATCACATAGATAAGGCCTGTAAGTATGAGAACGAATATGAACTTCTAAATAATTATGTTCGGCAAACATTCTGCCACAAAAACTACAGGAGAACCCTTTTCCCGTGTGACATACCGTGTGTAATTTCAGTTTATTTTCGCTCGTGAATTGTTGCAGACAATCAGAGCAGGTGAAGACCGGCGTGTCTTTTGTGGGAACGATTACGACGCTACGATTACGGCGCATCGGCCCACAGCCTGTTTTGTTGGCCAGGTGAAACTTTAAATCCCTGTTGCGACCAAAGCACTTTGAACATATGGGACACTTAATGGCCCCCTCACCGTGACGTCTCAGATGCAAAGTCAGGGATTGTTTCCTACGGAAACTCTTTGAGCACACGTGACACGTTCTAGAATCTAAATCCACACCGCGGGGCAGAGTGGGGGAAGCGTCGCAGGTTGTTGGGTTCTGGGGTTCAGTACTGTGGGTCTGGGGAGTCTCTATCCCATTACCCCTTGTGCTTCCATCTGCTGGATCAACCTCCCTTAGGTGTTGGCGTGGACTGACTTCCTCACTCAAGTCTTGCCGTCTCTGAAAGTTAATCTCATCACACTCTTTTGCCCTTTGGGGTCTAGGCCGGCTTACTGTAAGAGCAGTTTGCTGATTGGAAAAGTCCTTTACAAATAAGTTTGATTGATTGACTGATTGGTTTGGCTGGTGTTGCTGAGAGTCATTTGAGAAGTCAACGTCTGTGCTGCCGGACTGTGGGATCTCATTTTCCTCTGTATGTAGTGGCCAGTGCGTCTGGTGTCGTTTAAAGTTCACTTCCTGACTTGTCATTCCCTGCTGTGTATATTGACAAGTCCTTGTCCTGCACCCCGGACACTTTCTGAAGTCTGGAATGTTTTGTCCCGAACACTCGTTTAAGTGTTTCTGCCAATCACATGTGCTTTGGAAGCTCTCCCCACATTTAAAGCACGGGTAAGGAAGTACATCATGTTGACATTTCAGATGCATTCTCAGGTCGTCTCCATTATCAAACGCTTCCTTACACAAAAGGCACGTTCTGTAATTATTAGCTAACTGAAATGGCAGAGCATTGGAGGTTGTTGGGTTCTGGGGTGTAGCGTTTGAGGGAAGAGGTATCTCCATCTCCACATTTTCTACTGCTGCTAAAAGCGTGCTTGCGTCTGGGTGAGCCTCTCTTGGAAGTCTCTGTTGGTTCACGTCCTCGTTTGGCTCAGAGAGTTCAAAGGTGTCACCGCACAGAGGGCAAGAGAGACGTTTCTTTGTCTTCAAGCACTCTTCTTTATGTTTCTCAAAATCTGAGTTCTCAAAACCTTCCCCACAGTTGAGGCACAGGAGCTTACCATGAGTGTATCTCATGTGCTGTCTCGAGTGTGCCACCTTACTGAAGGTCCGGTCACACAGGGAGCATTTGCTGACTTTGGAAGACTGTCTTGGTTTACCATGTTGGCTTTTCACGCGTCTTCTCTGGGGTAAAGTGTCTTGGGGCGTCTCCGTCCAATCCTCCGAAGATGCGGCGGACATGTTATCCTCTTCTGGTTGAACTGCCACCCCATCCTGTAAGTCAAAGTCTTGTCCAATCAGGCGAGGGCTCTGCTCCGTGTGAGTTCTCATGTGTGCTGTCAAATCTTTTGCTTCCCTGAAAGTTTTCCCACAAAAGGAGCATATTTTGACACGCTTGCTTATTTTAGGCTGACCCTTCGTATGTGACGGGCCAGGGACCAGAGAACACTGAGGCTTACTATCCGAGGGCTCTCCGTTGACATTCCTCTCACTCTTTTGTGATATGACCCGTCCTCCTCTCGGTCCTTGGGATCCCACTTTGTCAAGCTGAAGCCTCTCTCTCCTCTGTGTTGAAGAGACCTCTGGTAACAGCATATCAGTCACGTCAAGTCTCTGCAGCAGCACTATGGGCTGACGGAGCCGACCGGAAGTAGATAAACTAGAAATGTCTTGCACCTCCGGTTGGCTGCAAACTCTTCCTTGGATTTTCAGCCCACTGTCAGTATGAAGGCGGAGAAAAGCTTCATCCATTTTCCACTCTTCTGCTGACTCTTTGTCAAGTGTCCCATCATTAACGTTTCTCTCTGCAGTTTCCTTGTTTACAAAAGCAGGCTCCACCGCTTCATTCAAAGGCAAAATGTCAACATTTGCAGAGCGGTCTAAATTCATCCCCCGTCCGCTCTCCCTGTATTCCAACGACGGTGTCATTTCTGACTCAATGTCAGATGATGCAGGCCTTTGAATGGTCATGAATCCCTGTACGGGTTCTGATTGGATCTCTGGGTCAGCTTGGTCAGTGGATGATTCCACGGTCTCTAGGGGAGAGGGAGGCGGCGAGGAGAGGATGTGGTCGTCTCCAGACAGAGCTGAGGTCGGGGAGAAGAGGAAAAGTCAGTCAACCATAAAAACCATTGACATTCTAAAATTAACTTCACTTCATTTTCAAAGTCTACTTCGCCTACCATTGGCCTCTACATGTGGTCCTGGAGAAGGCTTGGTGTGGTACTGGAGAAGGGTCCTCAAAGACTGAGGGTGACTCACAGACTGCACACACTCCATCAGGACAGAGGGGTCAGGTAGGAAACACGATGCAGTCTGATAGAAAGAGAACGGCACGACAATGGATCCCAGTTCTAAAATATCACAACCTTGTTGTCCTAGAAAAAACCTTGTTTCTCACTTTATGACTCTTGGACAAAAAATAAAAAGTATTTCAAAACACCTAATGAACTTTCATTAATAAGATTATGAAAATATAGTTTTTCCAGGATGCTGACAATATGCATGACTGGTATAAAACACATAATAGTATAGATTAAAATATGTATTTATGCATCTATTCAGCCAATGAATGGACATTTTTGCATTTGTGCAAAGTCCCTGTTTGGTATAACCCTGTTTGGTATAACCCTGTTTGGTATAACCCTGTTTGGTATAACCCTGACGTATAAAGGTTACCCTCAGTCTGAGGTCACGGTGGTACCTGTTGAAGGGTTGGTGTTGGAAGCAGCTTCTCCAGGCTGGAGAGGAACTCCCACACCAGAGTCTTCAGTGCTGAGTCATACTTCGGCCCAAATTCCTCTGGAAACACTTTCTAAGAAAACAACCAACCAAACAAGTCGAGAATGTCAGTGCTTTTAAATCTAAAACATTGAATACTGCCTTGTCATTCAATTCCTTTGGCTTCATCATCCTCCTTGTTCATCATCATCATCATCATCATCAGCTACTGACCTGAAAGAAGTGTTCTCTCTCAAAGGGGTCTTCCAGCAGCGTTTGAATCAGCTTCAGGAAGTTTGATTCTGATGCCTCCACCTCAGGATCAGAAATCTACAGCAAGTATGGATAACACAACGAATCAACGAAACCAGCATATAAAACCTTGCCTGGTTAACCACAGCCTCGCAAGCCGCCTGATCTCACGAGCTTGCAGCAAGATCAGGCGGCTTGCGAGGTTAAAAGGGCAGGTTGCACGATATATTTCCACAAATCTAACAACGTAGATTGATGATATTCCACCTAAAATGGTATTTTATGCAAAAGTTAATATTTCAATATTTTCACAATTTTAAAATTACGTTTATGAAAAACTCCTAAACCAACGATACATTGCAGCTTTGACATCAAGTAGGGAACGGCCTGCCGGAGGCACTACAGCAACTGTAGCATGTTTTGGCCGAAATGCGAGAAGAAAGTGGGACCGCTTCGTGAGGATGTGGCGGACAGACGGTTTTCGTTTGGTCCCAAATGACTACGATGGCTACCAACAGCGGAAGAGTTGATTCACCATGAAGCTGAGGCTAAAAAAAATATTTAAAAAAAATCGGTTCCGTGCCCCCAGTGAATGTAGGCTCCAAGTCCACTGTGTTACTACGACATGGCAGTGGCCCGCTTCAGTGATGGAGGTCAATCAGGTTCAGTAGGTACTAGCGCCCAAAAGAGTTATCATATGTTGCTAGTAGATGATACAAAACAAAAAAGGTAGCCGGCTATCTAAGTGCACTGGGCAATGCAAAACTAAGTGGCCCGCTCACACGGATCTAGCATGGTGTTTGGGAATGGAATACGCTAGCTAGCTAGCTAGCAAGCGATCTACAGAAGCAAGCGTTTTCACAGAAATAAAAATGGTCAAATACCAATTCAGATTAATGTCATTGTTCATTTCAAGGTATGTCTTTATTTTAGCTGAACAGCCTGATCTTTATTGGCAAAATATACATTCTGACATTGAGCAACCATAGTCAGAGGTGGAAAAAGTACTACATTCTCATACTTGAGTGAAAGTAAGGATAGTACTAAATTGTCATACTTGAGTGAAAGTAATGATAGTACTAAATTGTCATACTTGAGTGAAAGTAAGGATAGTACAAAATTGTCATACTTGAGTAAAAGTAAAGATACCTTAATAGAAAATGACTCAAGTAAAAGTGAGTCACCCAGAAAATACTACTTGAGTAAAAGTCTAAAAGTATTTGGTTTTAAATATACTTAAGTATCAAAAGTAAATGTAATTGCTAAAATATACTTAAGTATCAAAAGTTAAAGTATAAAGCATTTCTCATTTCTTATATTAAGCAAACCACACTGCACCATTTCTTTGCTTTTATTTAATTTACTGATAGCCAGGAGCACGCTCCAACACTCAGACATCATTTATAAATTAAGCTTGTGTGTTTAGTGAGTCCAGATCAGAGGCAGTAGGGATGACCAGGGATGTTCTCTTGATAAGTGCGTGAATTTGACAATTTTCCTGTCCTGCTAAGCATAAAAAATGTCAGGGAATATGTATATATCGTTTAGCAATGTAGTGAAGTAAAAGTTGTCAAAAATATAAATAGTAAAGTACAGATACCAAAAACAAATACTTAAGTAGTACTTTAAATTATTTTTACTTTTTCGGTTTCTGATAATGCACCCCAGTTTGCTTGCAGTGATTTTGCAGAGCATTATGACTTCAGACATATCCTCTATATCCTAAAAGTAACAGAAAGGCTGAAAAAGGTGCAAATCGTGAAGAGACTCTTAAACAAGGCAGCACACAGTCGGACTGATCCATACTTGACTGTATTGTCTTACAGAGCAGCGCCCTTGAAATGTGGCCTGGCCTCTGCAGGAATGACTGCCCGTCAGCTGTGCAGGACAGGGCCCTGCAGTTGAAGGCAAAACTAAAATCTACTATGATAAAACTCCTACAGTGTTGCCACCATTGGCAGCTAAGAATGTGGTTAGATTTCGGAGTCTGGATTCATGGGATAGAAAGGTTACTGTCTTGGAGGTTGTGCCTCGGTCATATACAGTCAGAACAGAAGATGGGGCTGTGTATTGGCGCAATAGACAAAGCCTTTTGACACAGGAGAAGTTTGAGGACACTCAGGACAGTCATACTGCCACTGGACACACAGTCATGCTGCCACTGGACACACAGTCATGCTGCCACTGGACACACAGTCATGCTGCCACTGGACACACAGTCATGCTGCCACTGGACACACAGTCATGCTGCCACTGGACACACAGTCATGCTGCCACTGGACACACAGTCATGCTGCCACTGGACACACAGTCATACTGCCACTGGACACACAGTCATACTGCCACTGGACACACAGTCATGCTGCCACTGGACACACAGTCATGCTGCCACTGGACACACAGTCATACTGCCACTGGACACACACAGTCATACTGCCACGGGACACACAGTCATGCTGCCACTGGACACACAGTCATGCTGCCACTGGACACACAGTCATACTGCCACTGGACACACAGTCATACTGCCACTGGACACACAGTCATACTGCCACTGGACACACAGTCATACTGCCACTGGACACACAGTCATACTGCCACTGGACACACAGTCATACTGCCACTGGAGACACAGTCATGCTGCCACTGGACACACAGTCATGCTGCCACTGGACACACAGTCATGCTGCCACTGGACACACAGTCATACTGCCACTGGACACACAGTCATACTGCCACTAGACACACAGTCATGCTGCCACTGGACACACAGTCATGCTGGACACACAGTCATGCTGCCACTGGACACACAGTCATGCTGCCACTGGACACACAGTCATGCTGCCACTGGACACACAGTCATGCTGCCACTGGACACACAGTCATGCTGCCACTGGACACACAGTCATGCTGCCACTGGACACACAGTCATGCTGCCACTGGACACACAGTCATGCTGCCACTGGACACACAGTCATGCTGCCACTGGACACACAGTCATACTGCCACTGGACACACAGTCATACTGCCACTGGACACACAGTCATGCTGCCACTGGACACACAGTCATGCTGCCACTGGACACACAGTCATACTGCCACTGGACACACACAGTCATACTGCCACGGGACACACAGTCATGCTGCCACTGGACACACAGTCATGCTGCCACTGGACACACAGTCATACTGCCACTGGACACACAGTCATACTGCCACTGGACACACAGTCATACTGCCACTGGACACACAGTCATACTGCCACTGGACACACAGTCATACTGCCACTGGACACACAGTCATACTGCCACTGGAGACACAGTCATGCTGCCACTGGACACACAGTCATACTGCCACTGGACACACAGTCATGCTGCCACTGGACACACAGTCATGCTGCCACTGGACACACAGTCATACTGCCACTGGACACACAGTCATACTGCCACTAGACACACAGTCATGCTGCCACTGGACACACAGTCATGCTGGACACACAGTCATGCTGCCACTGGACACACAGTCATGCTGCCACTGGACACACAGTCATGCTGCCACTGGACACACAGTCATGCTGCCACTGGACACACAGTCATGCTGCCACTGGACACACAGTCATGCTGCCACTGGACACACAGTCATACTGCCACTGGACACACAGTCATGCTGCCACTGGACACACAGTCATGCTGGACACACAGTCATACTGCCACTGGACACACAGTCATGCTGCCACTGGACACACAGTCATGCTGCCACTGGACACACAGTCATGCTGCCACTGGACACACAGTCATGCTGGACACACAGTCATACTGCCACTGGACACACAGTCATGCTGCCACTGGACACACAGTCATGCTGCCACTGGACACACAGTCATACTGCCACTGGACACACAGTCATGCTGCCACTGGACACACAGTCATGCTGCCACTGGACACACAGTCATGCTGCCACTGGACACACAGTCATGCTGCCACTGGACACACAGTCATGCTGCCACTGGACACACAGTCATGCTGGACACACAGTCATGCTGCCACTGGACACACAGTCATGCTGCCACTGGACACACAGTCATGCTGCCACTGGACACACAGTCATGCTGCCACTGGACACACAGTCATGCTGGACACACAGTCATACTGCCACTGGACACACAGTCATGCTGCCACTGGACACACAGTCATGCTGCCACTGGACACACAGTCATACTGCCACTGGACACACAGTCATGCTGCCACTGGACACACAGTCATGCTGCCACTGGACACACAGTCATGCTGCCACTGGACACACAGTCATGCTGCCACTGGACACACAGTCATGCTGCCACTGGACACACAGGACAAAGAAAGGAGAACAAGTGGGGATGTTTCTCTGACACCAGGTACTGGGAGTCTGACAGTAGTGAGGATGTTTGAATTGGTATTTGTGAATGGACATTGCTTGTTGATGAAATGTGTATATACACGTCTGTGAAAAAAAGGAAGATGTATTGATGTGGTTTTGACTAATGTTTTACGACACTCTTTTACAACACCTGTGGTGTATGTGTGGTAATGGCGAAAGAACATTAAAACTTGTTAACTATGATTGATGGTGACAGTCGTCTTTGCTCGCTGTAACCAACGAAGTAATACAATGTGGACAGTGGCTTTACTCCTGTAGTGCTCCTCTTCTCCTGTAGTGCTCCTCTTCTCCTGTAGTGCTCCTCTTCTCCTGTAGTGCTCCTCTTCTCCTGTAGTGCTCCTCTTAACATTTTCCAACATGCAGTGATGTAAAGTACTTAAGTAAAAATACTTTAAAGTACTACTTAAGTAGTTTTTTTGTGGTATCTGTACTTTACTATTTATATTTTTGACAACTTTTACTTTTACTTCACTACATTCTTAAAGAAAATAATGTACTTTTTACTCCATACATTTTCCCCTGACACCCAAAAGTACTCGTTACATTTTGAATGCTTAGCGGGACAGGAAAATAGTTGAATTCACGCACTAATCAAGAGAACATCCCTGGTCATCCCTACTGCCTCTGATCTGGCGGACTCACTAAACACACGTTTGTAAATTATGCCTGAGTGTTGGAGTGTGCCCCTGGCTATCCGTAACTAACAATAAATAAATATGTAATGGTGCCGTCTGGTTTGCTTAATATAAGGAATTATTACTTTTTATACTTAAGTATATTTGAGCAATTACATTTACTTTTGATACTTAAGTAGTTTTAAAACCAAATACTTTTACTTTTACTCAAGTAGTATTTTACTGGGTGACTTTCACTTTTACTTGAGTCATTTTCTATTAAAAGGTATCTTTACTTTTACTCAAATCCCCAAATCCAAATGTAAAGTGATATGTCGTACTGGGACTTTTAGTTGGAAGGATGAAACCAATCAGAATGTTTAACACCAACCTTTAAATTCTGCAACCTTCCTCTTTATCAGACTGTGGAGTACGACGTGAGCCGTGTGAACGAGGTCTTTATCAGACTATGGAGTACGACGTGAGCCGTGTGAACGAGGTCTTTATCAGACTGTGGAGTACGACGTGAGCCGTGTGAACGAGGTCTTTATCAGACTATGGAGTACGACGTGAGCCGTGTGAACGAGGTCTTTATCAGACTATGGAGTACGACGTGAGCCGTGTGAACGAGGTCTTTATCAGACTATGGAGTACGACGTGAGCCGTGTGAACGAGGTCTTTATCAGACTATGGAGTACGACGTGAGCCGTGTGAACGAGGTCTTTATCAGACTGTGGAGTACGACGTGAGCCGTGTGAACGAGGTCTTTATCAGACTGTGGAGTATGACGTGAGCCGTGTGAACGAGGTTGACCCACCTCTCTAATTTTGCACAAGCCTTCACCCAACTTTTGTGGAACAATGCCTTGAATGTAAAGGGAGCATTACCTTACCATTGACCCACCTATTTGTTTGACCATTACATCACTGGTTATCACAATACTTTTCCACCTGAGGGGTTGAGACTGCTGTTTTGATTTGAAAAACCATAGAGACAAAGAGGGCTCTGGATGGATATAACCTGGATAATGCTATTTGAAGGCTTCCACCATTTTTAAGTAGCCAACTGGGTGTGGATTCCTATGGATTGATCGCTACCAGCCGATGATCAGAGCATTGTCTTCTTCAAACTGGGTTGTCTATGGTTCGATAATGGCTTTAAGCCATTTTATCACTGCCATCTAGTGGCCTCTTTCACGCACACAATTTAGTTCAGGACTCAACCATTTAAACAAATACAAAAATGAGCCTCTTCCTCTATGTTGAAAACGAACAGCTGTAAAGCAGAGGGCGGCGCTCAGAGGCTCTGTGCAGGTGTTTGAAGCAGAGAGATACAGAGGAAAAACCGACCGGTGTAAAAGCACAGCCCTTCTCAACGCCAATCTGCTGACCACAACAAATGAATGACACAATAGCTAGTTCAGGACTCTAGCACTGCAGATAGCGGTAAACATTAACCTCTTGGTCTGGAGGCAGCTCTGCGGAGAGCTCACTGGCTGGAACAGCCATAAAGTCATACAATCTAACCACACTCCTAATACCTAACCTTCAATTATGCCCAAAAAGCAAATTTTTTGTTTTCAATTTTGACTTTGCAGCTGGCCTATCTAAGGGGAAATCACTCAGCTCTGCCTCCAGGACAAGACCCATGACAATAAACCTCAACCTGCATCATGGCCCAGATAAGGCCTCGTTCTCTCTCTATGGTTTGGTATTAACCACCATATAGAACACCAGCAGAGTTAGGCCGCAGCCAAACTGGCCCGGTGATTTTATCCGTATCTGGGATTTCCGATGCTTTCTCAATGGGAGTCCTATGGTGATGGTCAGCGGAGATGACACGTCCTTATCCATTCAATTTCCACCCATTTTCACAGACGAAAAGTTCAGGTGAGTTGAACTTTTGACGGGCCAATGGGATGCGTTAGCCAATTACACGCTCCACAAGCGCACGTAACCAACCATTTATCCGTTCTAAATTTGGTTTCCGTTCTCCACAGATCAGATCCAAGTTCTGTCACCCGAGTGGCACTCACCTTGTTGTCCCCATGAGTGATGATACAGGTCTTCATCCTGTTCAGGTGCGGCTGGACGGTGTCACGGTCGGCTAGTTGATCTGAGCGACACAACTCCAGAACCAACTGATGGAGTAAAAGTAAAAGATTTTTAAGAATTCAATCAAATTAGACTGGTGGGTGGGCCAGCAAAAAATAAACAGCATATTGACTGCAGCAGAGATTAACCTTTTCCTATGGAACCATTCCTAATTTCAATCATGGTGGTAGACGCATCATGTTTCAGAAAATATGACAAATGTGCAAGTGGGAGAATACTTTTTCATGGGACTATACCAATTTCTATAGCAATACAACACTGTATAGCCTAGTTGACAGGCTAATTATGTCATATAGAATTACCCAGATTATAACCAAACGACATGCATCTAATGAAGTGACCCCCCCGGTGTTGAAACAAGACGTTCTCCTGAGTCTCATCCCTCCCTTCACACTCTCCACCCATCAGCCCCCCCCCCCCCCATATCGCTCACCTGTGCTCTCAGACCCATGAGGAGTTGGACTTTCTCTCTGTAACTCATCAGATCTGGGACTATGTCCAACACAGTGGTGACAAACTCCTCCACCAAGCCGTAGTCCACGACGTCTCTCCGCTGAACCACCTGCCATAGAGCTGCAGACACCAGCCGCAGTGGAGGAACCAAAAGACGCAGAGACGCTGGGGGCAGAGGACGACCTAGAGGAGACACCCATTCTGAAAAGGAGACATCCATGCTCAGGTCCAAAATGATTGGCACCTTTGATAACGATGAGCAAAAAAATTATAATAATAATCATCATCCAAATCATAATAAATCATCCAAATCCTGCTGTATGCTCCAAACAAGGGACAATTACACTAATACAATTGATCAGAGAAAAATATTTTGTTTAAGAAGTAATATATTTATTTCTAAAAAAAAAAGATAGGCAAAAAATTTTGGGCCACCCGTTTTCAATAGCAGGGTTTTTCCTGGTTCAAAAAGGGGCTTAGGTGGTGGGCGTGGCAGGGTGGGGCGTGGCAATGGGCGCGGTCAGCCAGGCATGGCGGAATTTTAAAAAATAATGAAGAGGCCCCCCATCTAGGCGGATTTTAGACCATTCTAGAATCCCTTCAGATCCTTTATATCCATCGACTGCCCTCTTCAATTCAAACTACAGGTTTTAAATGGGGTTCAAGTCTGGAGACTTGGCTATTGTCAAATGTAAAATGTTGTGGTCAATTAACCATTTCTTCGTTCATTTTTATGTGTGCTTGGTGTTATTGTCTTTCTGGAAGATCCACTTGCGGCCAAGTTTCAGCCTCCTGGCAGAGGCAACCAGGTTTATGGCTAAAACTGTCCCGGTACTGGGTCAAGTTCATGATGCCGTTGACCTTAACAAGGGCCCCCAGTGGAAGCAAAATAGCCCCATCACATCAAAGATCTACCACCATATTTTTCTGCAGATGCCATCTTTAATTTGAAGCAAAACGCACCACTGGTGTGCATAGCCAGAGAGCTGTATTTCCATGCCATCTGATCATAGCACCGGTTACAACCCACAACCCAATGCCATTAAACAAACGCCAGGTCGTTTAGACTTGTTGGATGACATGAAAATACGGCTCTTTGGCCGTTAGCTGGTAATAGCCGGCTTCTGTCAGATAAAAAAATAAATGAAAAGCCGATAAATAAAATTGCCACAGGCCAATTATCTGGGAGAAGAGAAAATCCCATTGTGAAATAATACCTTATTGCCTCTTGACTGATGGAAATACCAGCCAATAGAAATACATTTGACTGGTCATGCTTATCGGTCTATAGGTTCATTTGCATAATGTAGTGGAATTAAAGCTCATGTCCAGTATATTCACTTCGTCTCTTATTTATCACATACATAAAAGCATACAGATACAGAGCCTTGGAGTGGAAAACCTGTCAGACAGCAGGAGATCTGCTGCATCATTCATCTTGTGGTGCTTTCAAAGACAACTGGGAAAATACCAGGTCAAATCACGACGTCACGGATCTTCAGGTCGGAGCTCTAGAAAGAGGCCAGAGTTCCCGAGTTGGAATTCCGAGTTGGATGAACGTTCAAAATATGTTTTTTTCCCCAGTCTGAGCTATTTTTTTCCCCCAGTTTCGAGGATGTCTTGAACGTACTGATGTCGGAAGTCGGAGATTTTCCGAGTTCCCAGGTGTTTTAAATCTGGCATCAAACGGCAACGGAAGGCAGGCTTCATCAGCGCTTCACACACACCACTTTGCAACGAGCTGGAGGCAGTATGCATTTTGAAAACATACTTAACACGTTTCAAACCTGAACGTTTTCCTTCATATTATGAGGCATGTCTTACCTTGCTTCCAAGTAGCCTATTAGATCTCCTCTCAACATTTCTAACGGATATTTGTCACATGAAACTGCTGGCATGTGCAGCGGCCTTTTGACAACAGTGTTTTCCAGCTAACTGCATTATGGGACGGACATTCACGTGTAGTCTACTGCTTGTGCGCATTGCTGCGCTTATAATGCGAAGAAATAATAGTTGATCAACATTTTACGCTAAACGTTCTGATCTGTTGATTCAGACTCGTTGCTTTTTAACGTTTTTTTTATTTTATTTTTTATTACGTAGCCGAGGCCGACTGGTTGTATGAATTAGGGATCTATCGTCCCACAACTGTCCCAGAGTCGGTTTGGAATAGGCCATTTCTTTCTTGACAAGCTGACCAATAGAATAGGTGGTCTAAACGTTTCTACTATAGTAGATTGACAATAGGCTGGTGATTTAGCTGTTCGTTACTCGTCTTGTTGGAGGAGGGAAAGTAAATGGGGACTGTTATTCTAACATGTTCAAAGTGCGCATCAGAATTCTGTAAGAATGACCGCACATCGTTATATCCTCGACTTGCATGTTCTGTTAATATGAATTACCATATTCTAAAACGTGATTTCTGTCCTGAGCGCCGTGGGTGGACACCCTAATCAGGTCACGCACCCAATGCATATTGGTCCGGTAAATTTCTCGAATGTCCGGTAAATTAAAATGTTGCCGTTCAAATGTCTGGAAACACATTTTCCTAACGGAAACCCTGATGCGCTTGCAATTCTACATCACAAGCATTGTAACAGCTTCACCGGGGAGATTCACAGTGCTTGACTTAGACTGAAATAGGTGCCAGTACTCATTTTGGGTCCCGATACTGTTTATATTTAGGGGCAGGAACTCCACGCATTTTTTTGAGCTAATATTCTATAAAAGGAACTCAAGCAGTAGAAAATTTGAGGTGCCGGTACTCAGTCCTGGTGAGCTCCTGCCTAAGTCAAGCACAGGAGATCCATAATTTTCCTGCAACCGCGCTGTGAACCACAGCAGACTGAAGCTTGTGATTAGTTTAGTAAAGGTCGGGGACCAAGGAGATTGGAAGCCCATTTCTACCGAAAAGGCTAGAGTGGAGTGCACCACGGCAGACTGGACCGGCCCTTTCGTTCTCCGCTGAGCACGGCAGACTGGACCGGCCCTTTCGTTCTCCGCTGAGCACGGCAGACTGGACCGGCCCTTTCGTTCTCCGCTGAGCACGGCAGACTGGACCGGCACGTCCGTTCTCCGCTGAGCACCGCGACTTGTAGAGCTGTTTTGTACACATAATTGTCATCAAATTAATTTGCGGTCACTCCTGTCCCTGTCACAAAAATCTTCCTTATGACATCATGTGATAATATAGTCTACTACCAGTGATTATGACATCATGTGATAATATAGTCTACTACTAGTGATTATGACATCATGTGATAATATAGTCTACTACTAGTGATTATGACATAATGTGATAATATAGTCTACTACTAGTGATTATGACATCATGTGATAATATAGTCTACTACTAGTGATTATGACATCATGTGATAATATAGTCTACTACTAGTGATTATGACATAATGTGATAATATAGTCTACTACTAGTGATTATGACATCATGTGATAATATAGTCTACTACTAGTGATTATGACATCATGTGATAATGTAGTCTACTACTAGTGATTATGACATCATAATGATAATATAGTCTACTACTAGTGATTATGACATAATGTGATAATATAGTCTACTACTAGTGATTATGACATCATGTGATAATATAGTCTACTACTAGTGATTATGACATCATGTGATAATGTAGTCTACTACTAGTGATTATGACATCATGTGATAATATAGTCTACTACTAGTGATTATGACATCATGTGATAATGTAGTCTACTACTAGTGATTATGACATCATGTGATAATATAGTCTACTACTAGTGATTATGACATCATGTGATAATATAGTCTACTACTAGTGATTATGACATCATGTGATAATGTAGTCTACTACTAGTGATTATGACATCATAATGATAATATAGTCTACTACTAGTGATTATGACATAATGTGATAATATAGTCTACTACTAGTGATTATGACATCATGTGATAATGTAGTCTACTACTAGTGATTATGACATCATGTGATAATATAGTCTACTACTAGTGATTATGACATCATGTGATAATGTAGTCTACTACTAGTGATTATGACATCATAATGATAATATAGTCTACTACTAGTGATTATGACATCATGTGATAATATAGTCTACTACTAGTGATTATGACATCATGTGATAATGTAGTCTACTACTAGTGATTATGACATCATAATTATAATATAGTCTACTACTAGTGATTATGACATCATGTGATAATATAGTCTACTACTAGTGATTATGACATCATGTGATAATGTAGTCTACTACTAGTGATTATGACATCATAATGATAATATAGTCTACTACTAGTGATTATGACATCATGTGATAATATAGTCTACTACTAGTGATTATGACATCATGTGATAATGTAGTCTACTACTAGTGATTATGACATCATAATGATAATATAGTCTACTACTAGTGATTATGACATCATGTGATAATATAGTCTACTACTAGTGATTATGACATCATGTGATAATGTAGTCTACTACTAGTGATTATGACATCATAATGATAATATAGTTTACTACTAGTGATTATGACATCATGTGATAATATAGTCTACTACTAGTGATTATGACATCATAATGATAATATAGTCTACTACTAGTGATTATGACATCATGTGATAATATAGTCTACTACTAGTGATTATGACATCATGTGATAATATAGTCTACTACTAGTGATTATGACATCATAATGATAATATAGTCTACTACTAATGATTATGACATCATAATGATAATATAGTCTACTACTAGTGATTATGACATCATAATGATAATATAGTCTACTACTAGTGATTATGACATCATAATGATAATATAGTCTACTACTAGTGATTATGACATCATAATGATAATATAGTCTACTACTAGTGATTATGACATTATGTGATAATATAGTCTACTACTAGTGATTATGACATCATGTGATAATATAGTCTACTACTAGTGATTGACTTGCATGAGCCCAGATCCATTATTATTCACCTCCTTTGGTCATTTGGCAATTTAGCACTACATTCATAAGGCTGTAGCAATGAAAAGGCAACGTTCAGCAGGGATTCTGGTGACCTGATAACTGTAGCAATGAAAAGGCAACGTTCAGCAGGGATTCTGGTGACCTGATTTATGTCACCGCATTATGAACCTTATTGTACCCCAAAACAGATTGTGAACCCAAATGTCTAACTGGTTGTAGTGGGGGGACAATACATTGAAAGATAATTTGGGTTGGGTGTAGGGGCAGATTTAGGCTATTTTCTCTCTTTAGTTTATTTGGTCTTTCACAATAGCTGATGTAAGTCAATGGGCTAAAATATACAATAATTACTTAGTGTGCTTATCTCAGCAAGAACACTACTGTTATTCCCCATACTTTGATTATTTAACTTCTTACCCATGTTGCTGGTGTAATTAGGCTATTTGAAATCTGATATGCCAACTTGTGCCTTTCAAAATAAATACAATTAAAAAGTTCAATGAGGGCTATGTATTTTTGTAAGCATTTTACGGACAGTGTTGAATATAGGCCAAGTCATAAAATGAGAACAGGCTACATTGAAATGCCCCTTGCCTCAAATATCCCGTTTTGTCATTTTAGTATTGTGCACAAGCTGCTAGCCAGAAACGTTAGGCAGAAATGCGAAAGATCTTGCCTTTGTTGAGTAAGATCAGCCTCAACCACCTGATGATTGATATTTATTAGAATTTTCTTAAAATGTGGGGTAATTCGTAGAATGTCACATGAACATATTCAAACCCCTCAGTATTTGGGAAACATAGATCAGAGGTGGCCAACACTCTTGGAGGCCAACACTCTTGGAGGCCAACACTCTTGGAGGCCAACACTCTTGGAGGCCAACCTCTAGGCAGGATTTTCTACGGTCCTATTTTAGAGGGTTAGTTCACCCAAAGTTTGAGAGACTGCAATCCATCCTATGGTTATGAGCATTTTCTAACCCCAAAAAAATCAGTTAGCATACCTAAATTCCATGCCCATAATCTAAAAGTAACTTCAAACCAAGTTGTCGAGTTGAGTGTATTCAACTTTAAAACAATCCTGAATACACCGGACCTGTGATTTTTTAACATTTTCATTCTGCCCTGGTCATGGGCCTAAGCCATGTGACAATATGTAGAATTGCAGGAAATTAGCTTTAAAACTGATTTTTTTTTTTTTTTCATGGGGGAGTGTGACCACGGGGTGGAGCCAATGACATTCACGATAGGAAATCTCACTCCAGGCTACAGTATCTTCAACAGTTGGCCAACCAGGTCCTGTAAAGGTGTGTAGTAATTTAACCTTTTGTTTTTGGGAAATTAATTCTCGCTGATATGAAAGATACGTTTCCAAAACCTTACCTCAAGCGATGCATGTTAAGGTCTATGAATGAGCTAGCTTTAGGTCTATGAACGAGCTAGCTAAAGGTCTATGAACGAGCTAGCTAAATGTCTATGAACGAGCTAGCTAAATGTCTATGAACGAGCTAGCTAAATGTCTATGAACGAGTTAGCTAAATGTCTATGAATGAGCTAGCTAAATGTCTATGAACGAGTTAGCTAAATGTCTATGAATGAGCTAGCTAAATGTCTATGAACGAGTTAGCTAAATGTCTATGAATGAGCTAGCTAAAGGTCTATGAATGAGCTAGCTAAAGGGATGCATACTCCAGTGTTTGGTGACCTGGGCCCGGTGGTTTCCCATAGCGATGGAACTTAGGCTTACGAGCGTTTTAACGATGCATCTTTCCTACAACGGCCGAAGTTGTAACATGCGTTTCCCAAAACACCACGCCGAGAACGGTCGCTAAGTGCGTCGTTGGAGCATGTGTCGATACTGAGAGGATCGGAAGAAAGGGAGCGCTGCTCTCGGATCGACTTTCTCCATTCAAATCTTACCAACATTAGAATTATTTCACAATACTGAAGGCAGACCAGGTCCTAGAGAGATATTACCACCTACGGCTGCAAATATTGAGGCGGCTTATTCTAATGCTTACCCAATAAAAATTCACTTAATCACAGATTTGGCACAATATTGCGCACGTTAGGCTACACATGAAATATATTGAGACAAATTACAGATAGTAGCCTACAAGTAGGTAAATATAACTCAATTTATTGAACATGAAATGTATTTCAATGATTGAAATAGGTCTATAGCCTACTGTTTATACTGCAGTCATCTCAGTTTTCATTTGAAGCATAATTTCATGTCACTTGTTTGTATCAATTGCAAGGACATTGGCAACTTTGTATTTGTAGTCCACTTTGTTCTGAAGTGATCAGTGGTCACAGAGAGACGGATAAACCATGTGATTCTATAGAGGGGTGGTTGTTCAGCAACAACACCGACTTGTGCTCAACATAGACAAGGTTGGCTTAGATTGTTGACAACATGTAAACTGTATTTAGTCTCCAATGTTTGTTGAAAACAAATATATTTGCACAATGCGCACTTGTCTCAAATACATAGTTACAGTTGTTCGTTAGCCAGCTAGTGAATTTTGCCATATTAGCATTGACATGAAATCAGTCAAAAACACATCAAAACAAGACATGGTATCAAGAACAAGATGAAACGAGTGAGTTACGATTCCCCACATGGCAGTTTCCTGTCATCGTTGGTAGCTATCTGGCCATCCAGAATCACAACTCGCCGACTTCTGCCCCATCGAAGCATCGTCTTGTCAGCTATACTGAATATACACCACCTATGTTTAGCAGAGATCTTCTGTGTATAAAGTGATGCGGGAGGGCAAAAAAAACACATCTAGTGCTGAGAGATGATCTGAAATGTCAGTTATTTTGGGGGCTTTTAAACAACTAATTGACCAACATTGGTTCAATTATTTGAATGCCATTTCGTTCTGGTTTTTTCTTCTGTGAGCTCAACGCGCACATCTCACAGTTTCTCTAGAGATTAATCAGATCCAGCCGGAACTGTGAGATGTAGTAGGGAGTTGTAGTTTCCAACAGGCCAATATTCTACATAGTTTAGCGCATTAAAACATGGTAATTAACTACAATGACCATAATCCATTGCGCATCTACTTGTCCGGTCTTTTACGCCTGCTACGGAAGAGACCCGAAGAATGCGCAACCGTAAAGCAGCTGTTGCTTCCCGATGTATCTCTACCTGAAAATACATGATCTAAGTGATTGATATTCAGCAGTCATACAAGTATGCCTCATTTACTTTGAAGAACTACTAAAATTGTGATTTTGTCAGACAGTACAGGCAGCAGCTCTATAGAGATGAGATGATGACTTGGAATGAAATAATAAAGTCATCTAATAAACAAATGTAATATACACAACAACTGAAATATTGTATTAATGTTAGTAAGTGATATGCAGTTATGGGCAGTCACTACATTCATGGGACTTTTATTAATCGTTTTATTCTGTGTTATAGCATTCAACCCACATAATGCATAGTACATTTAATGTTTTGAAAAATTAAATCAAAATTGAAAACCTTCAATATATATATTTTTTAATAATCGTACCCACACAGCCGTTAAAACAGGCGCGTTTTCAAGTGCAACGTTAATAAAGATGGTTTTGGGAAACAGCTCTGAGATTTAACGATGCTTCTACTAAGGTTCTATAGATGAACTTAGCCTTAAAGATACATTTCCTGGTTACAAAAATTCTAAAAGTTCACCTAATTTCAGTTTATGTGACAAAACATGCAACTATAACGTGGAGAATCATTGTACCATCTAAACCACTGTGAAATATATTTTCCATAACCCAAAATATTGTGTTTGAAGCTGGTGTACAAAACCAAAAGTAAAAGACGCAAAAACGAAATGTAAGAATGGGAAATATAGAAATATTGCGCATAGAACAGATCTACCGCTTTCTCTGGATGTTCTCACACTTGGTCCCTTTAAGACCATTTTTGTGAACACAGTGTGGTTCACTTAATTTTTTTGACCTGTGTGAACACTCCAAAGGAACTCAGAACCCTCAAGAGCCCCCGGAGCGAACCAAACTGAGACAATCTGGAGAGGTGGTCTGAGTTCGGTTCGCTTGAATTCCGCGGTCTGGTTCCCTTTTTTAGGACAAAGTGAACACAAAGCTCCCCAGGTTCGCTTGTCATTAATTCCGCACCACACACTAGACTACTGCAACACCGTTTCCCCTGCCATAAACCCCTCACACTGGTGCCACATAACAATGTGAATGCAAAGACTCGGATCTCAAAATAGGTGAAGTGAACTGGCAAAAGAGTTGAGTCCTCATTCAAGGGCAGTGTGAATGCAGTGAGAACCGAGTTATTTTGCTGCTTTACCCCTGAGTTCACTTTAAAGAGGACTGAGATTGGTTATTTTAAAGACAACTATAAGTGAAAAGACCTTTAGACTTGCTTTCAATGAGAATTACCGATTTATAACTCACATTTCTATGTGAATTTGGTCAGGTCGCCCAAAAAGTTACATATTGCAACTTTAATGCTTTAATGCACCAGAATATTATTTGTATTAATATCTTCTAGGCCATTAGCAAGTTAGCATACTTGATGAATAATCTGAGCGTTGGCAATTTAAACATTTGGAACAGATTCTAGACTAACGTTACCACGTTTTCCTGCCAAATTCATAATGTAGTCTGGTTTATATAGCTAACGTTAGCCTCGCTAGCTATCACTTGAAGGCAACTTAGCTTAATAGCTAGTAAACTTTAGCTAGTTAGCTAGCTAACCATGGGACGAAAGGCCAAAGAGTGAAACATTAGCTAGTAAATATATGAGCTAATTACCTTCTTCCTTCAGATGTTGCTGTTCCATTTCGACCTTTGTTACTATTTAATATTACTGGCGTCTGGTCAGCACCAGCGTCTCATCAGCAACACTAAGAAAAGGTACTTCCGGGTCACGGAATTTCGAAAATGTTCTAAATAAAAGTCCCCCCTTTTTAATAGTAGAAAGAGTGTCATTAACCTTTATTACAATTATGGATTTTGAAAAACGATTGTCTAAACATCAACAATTATCATATTTGTTCATATTTGTTCATATTTAAGTGACATTTAAATGTGGGTTTTAAAACATCTTCCTAGGTCAAATAAATGCCCCCAATGCAATACACTGTTTATTAAGTATATATTGGTTTATAGAGAGAATACTATTGTAGGTAGGTGCTGAAGGAAAAGTGGGGTTGGGATTACTCACTAGGGTCTGTAGAATCCACATATGGTGTTATTTCTTGGGGGACTGAGGTCTATATTTGCCCAGCAACACTTTCTACTCCACCCACTCCATTGGTCCCAATGCAATACACTGTAGGCCTATAGGTGATGGACTGGCATACCTGTTAACGACCTAGATTAACCTAATGATGAAGAGCCAGTTGTTGCCTTTTACATATTTAAATCAGCCCAAGGCCAGCCTTGACCTATGCCAAAAAAATGCATTTTGGCCTGACAAATAACGTCAAACGACTTAAAATGAAGCCATTGGACACTATATACGGTACAAATATTACACAGTACAGGCAAAACGATTGATTGTGTGTCCATAAAACCAGGGTCCAGTCTACTCACTAGAGTCCAGGGAATACAAAACCGCCAATCCCCTCATCAATAGGGGGATTATCACACAATCAATGTCACAAAACAATAACATCCTTGGTTCACTGGTAAATGTCCTGTAGCTCGTGCCTGGTAAATGTAATGTAAGTCACTCTGGATAAGAGCGTCTGCTAAATTATGTAAATGTTAAATTTAGATCATACAAGGGAGAAACCTTACCTTACATTGAGATCTTTCCATTTTTCAGTTAAGCGTCTGCACCTGCTGTCATCTCAAATTCAAATCCAAATGTTGCAGTTGGGCAGTTAGGTTCCTGCAAGAACCCCCACCATCCTTTTGCATACGGTATCTATTTTTTTTGTTGGTGTGATTTATACCGTGTTGATTTATGTGGTGAGTTGTAGTTGAAGACTACTGAGAGTTGATGCTCTTTATGGTTGTGTGGTAAAAGAGTTTGAGATTTTGATTGTATGACTGAGACTGACTACACTTTATGAACGGACAAACACTGCGCGATTAAGGTCATTTGAGTTCACTGCACTCATTTACCAGTGAACCAAGGTTATTTTATTGTTTTGTGACATTGATTGTGTGTTTATTGTGATAATCCAACAAACGCAAAAGAACAGTGGTTTGGAAGTTATTTCCAATGTTTTAAGGGTTTATGAAACTTGTATCTCCATTCTGACTTTTACATGAGTCCTTTGTATTGGTGTAGAACGGACGGGACTCACTCTCAAACAAAAAGGAGAAACCAATATTTTCTCTGGTAGGCACAACCTACCTGGCACCCCTAACAAACAAAATGCATTTGTGAGGCCAGTTGGACGTACTGCCAAATTCTCTAAAACGACGTTAGATGCGGCTTATGGTAGAGAAATGAACATTGAATTCTCTGGCAACAGCTCTAGTGGACATTCCTGTAGTCAGCATGCCAATTGCACACTCCCTCAACTTGAGATATCTGTGGCATTGTGTTGTGACAAAACTGCACATTTTAGAGTTGCCTTTTATTGTCCCCAGCACAAGGTGCACCTGTGTAATGATCATGGTGTTTAATCAGCTTCTTGATATGCCACACCTGTCAGGTGTATTATCTTGGCAAAGGAGAAATGCTCAATAACAGGGATGTAAACACATTTGTGCACAACATTTGAGAGTAATAAGCTTTTTGTGCGTATGGAACATTTCTGGGATCTTTTATTTCAGCTCATGAGACATGGAACCAACACTTCACATGTTGCGTTTATATTTTTGTTCAGTCTAGTTACATGTCATTTGCGGCACGCATGATCATGAACAAAGTCATTGTATCCTATCATTTCACTTCCCCTTTGAGAACCATGAGCACTGGCTGACTTTGCTTTGCTTTACCGCAGCCGAAGCCTGCCAGCAGCCTACCTACCAACCAAAGGTTGCACCGTGTCCATTTGTAGTGAATGAGCCTAGTCAATATGACCTGATAACTCCTCCAGTCCCTGGACACTGGAACGAGAAAGGACAGGAAGAAGAGGAGGAAGGATAGGAAGAGAAGAGGCCTCAACCACAAGCAGCTGGAGAGCAGCAAAACCCAGAGAGGAAGTGACAGGTGAAGGTAGACTGTATGGAGATGATCTTCTGCTGGAGGGTGAAGGTAGACTGTATGGAGATGATCCTCTGCTGGAGGGTGAAGGTTGACCGTATGGAGATGATCCACTGCTGGAGGGTGAAGGTTGACCGTATGGAGATGATCCTCTGCTGGAGGGTGAAGGTAGACCGTATGCAGATGATCCTCTGCTGGAGGGTGAAGGTTGACCGTATGGAGATGATCCTCTGCTGGAGGGTGAAGGTTGACCGTATGGAGATGATCCTCTGCTGGAGGGTGAAGGTAGACCGTATGCAGATGATCCTCTGCTGGAGGGTGAAGGTAGACCGTATGGAGATGATCCTCTGCTGGAGGGTGAAGGTAGACCGTATGGAGATGATCCTCTGCTGGAGGGTGAATGTTGACCGTATGGAGATGATCCTCTGCTGGAGGGTGAAGGTATCTCTGGAAGACTGAAACAGGTTTCCCTCAAGAATTTCCCTGTATTTAGCGCCATTCATCATTCCTTCAATTCTGACCAGTTTCCCAGTCCCTGCCGATGAAAAACATCCCCACAGCATGATGCTGCCACCACCATGCTTCACTGTGGGGATGGTGTTCTCGGGGTGATGAGAGGTGTTGGGTTTGCGCCAGACATAGCGTTGTCCTTGATGGCCAAAAAGCTAAATTTTAGTCTCATCTGACCAGAGTACCTTCTTCCATATGTTTGGGGAGTCTCCCACATGGCTTTTGGCGAACACCAAAAATGTTTTCTTATTTCTTTCTTTAAGCAATGTCTTTTTTCTGGCCACTCTTCCGTAAAGCGCAGCTCTGTGGAGTGTATGGCTTAAAGTAGTCCTATGGACAGATACTCCAATCTCCGCTGTGGAGCTTTGCAGCTCCTTCAGGGTTATCTTTGGTCTCTTTGTTGCCTCTCTGATTAATGCCCTCCTTGCCTGGTCCGTGAGTTTTGGTGGGCGGCCTTTCTTGGCAGGTTTGTTGTGGTGCCATATTCTTTCCATTTTTTAATAATGGATTTAATGGTGCTCCGTGGGATGTTCAAAGTTTCTGATATTTTTTTTATAACCCAACCCTGATCTGTACTTCTCAACAACTTTGTCCCTGACCTGTTTGGAGATCTCCTTGGACTTCATGGTGCCGCTTGCTTGGTGGTGCCCCTTGCTTAGTGGTGTTGCAGACTCTGGGGCCTTTCAGAACAGGTGTATATATACTGAGATCATGTGACAGATCATGTGACACTTAGATTGCACACAGGTGGACTTTATTTAGCTAATTATGTGACTTCTGAAGGTAATTGGTTGCACCAGATCTTATTTAGGGGCTTCATAGCAAAGGAGGTGAATACATATGCACGCACCACTTTTCCGTTATTTATTTTGTATAATTTTTTGAAACTAGGTATTTTTTTCATTTCACTTCACCAATTTTGACTATTTTGTGAATGTCCATTACATGAAATCCAAATAAAAATCCATTTAAATTACCTAGATTACTTATTAGATTATCCTCTGCTGGAGGTTCATCTTGTATAGCGACACCCCCGTCAAATCTCAGCCCTGGGATGGAGCTGGTGGAGTTGTATGAGGGCCATGAAGCAGATGACACCACGGAGGAACCAATGTGTTACCTGACTCTGTGTGGACATCACGTGTAAAGGAACCAATGTGTTACTTGACTCTGTCTCCTATACACGTGATGTCTACACAATGTGTTACCTGACTGTGTATACGTCACATGTAAAGGAGACAATGTGTTTCCTGACTCTGGTTCCTTTACACGTGATGTCTACACAGAGTCAGGTAACACATTGTCTCCTTTACACGTGATGTCTACACAGTCAGGTAACACATTGGTTCCTTTACACGTGATGTCTACACAGTCAGGTAACACATTGGTTACTTTGATATTCTCTTACCTAATTGAAATAAGTACCACCTTGTAACCAACATCAGAGAAGGCATGTTTGCAGCGGGGCGTGGTTTATACAGTGCATTCAGAAAGTATTCAGACCCCATGACTTTCTCTGCATTTTGTTACGTTACGTCGGAATACTTATGTAAATAAGCTATTTTTTCCCTATTTTTTATAAATGTGCAAACATTTCTAAAAACCTGTTTTCATTTTGTCATTATGGGGTATTGTGTGTAGATTGAAATTAACAAAATGTGGAAGGAGGGAAGGGGTCTGAATACTTTCTGAATGCACTGAACTAGATAGCTACTCTACTGGTGCCACAACTTGACTGTAGGGTGTCAGCAAATATGATTAAAAGTTTACCCTACTCATCTATGGCAAAGATACTTATGTTTCCACTTTCATCTGTGTCTGGTGTTAGCTAGTTACTGGCTAGCTAGGTCTTCATCTGTCTGGTGTTAGCTAGTTACTGGCTAGCTAGGTCTTCATCTGTCTGGTGTTAGCTAGTTACTGGCTAGCTAGGTCTTCATCTGTCTGGTGTTAGCTAGTTACTGGCTAGCTAGGTCTTCATCTGTGTCTGGTGTTAGCTAGTTACTGGCTAGCTAGGTCTTCATATGTCTGGTGTTAGCTAGTTACTGGCTAGCTAGGTCTTCATCTGTATCTGGTGTTAGCTAGTTACTGGCTAGCTAGGTCTTCATCTGTCTCTGGTGTTAGCTAGTTACTGGCTAGCTAGGTTTTCATCTGTCTGGTGTTAGCTAGTTACTGGCTAGCTAGGTCTTCATCTGTATCTGGTGTTAGCTAGTTACTGGCTAGCTAGGTCTTCATCTGTCTGGTGTTAGCTAGTTACTGGCTAGCTAGGTCTTCATCTGTCTGGTGTTAGCTAGTTACTGGCTAGCTAGGTCTTCATCTGTCTGGTGTTAGCTAGTTACTGGCTAGCTAGGTCTTCATCTGTGTCTGGTGTTAGCTAGTTACTGGCTAGCTAGGTCTTCATCTGTGTCTGGTGTTAGCTAGTTACTGGCTAGCTAGGTCTTCATCTGTCTGGTGTTAGCTAGTTACTGGCTAGCTAGGTCTTCATCTGTGTCTGGTGTTAGCTAGTTACTGGCTAGCTAGGTCTTCATCTGTATCTGGTGTTAGCTAGTTACTGGCTAGCTAGGTCTTCATCTGTATCTGGTGTTAGCTAGTTACTGGCTAGCTAGGTCTTCATCTGTCTGGTGTTAGCTAGTTACTGGCTAGCTAGGTCTTCATCTGTATCTGGTGTTAGCTAGTTACTGGCTAGCTAGGTCTTCATCTGTATCTGGTGTTAGCTAGTTACTGGCTAGCTAGGTCTTCATCTGTATCTGGTGTTAGCTAGTTACTGGCTAGCTAGGTCTTCATCTGTCTGGTGTTAGCTAGTTACTGGCTAGCTATGTCTCCATCTGTCTGGTGTTAGCTAGTTACTGGCTAGCTAGGTCTTCATCTGTCTGGTGTTAGCTAGTTACTGGCTAGCTAGGTCTTCATCTGTATCTGGTGTTAGCTAGTTACTGGCTAGCTAGGTCTTCATCTGTCTGGTGTTAGCTAGTTACTGGCTAGCTATGTCTCCATCTGTCTGGTGTTAGCTAGTTACTGGCTAGCTAGGTCTTCATCTGTCTGGTGTTAGCTAGTTACTGGCTAGCTAGGTCTTCAGCCAGCATGGAACAAAAGGGGCGGAAGGGTCGTTGTCATGTCAACACATCTATCAGTGCTGCTGTAAATTGCATCACAGGAGACATGCCAAACAGGATATGTGTGTGTGTGTATATATTTATATACACATACATATACACACACACACAGTGAGGGGAAAAAAGTATTTGATCCCCTGCTGATTTTGTACGTTTGCCCACTGACAAAGAAATGATCAGTCTATAATTTCAATGGTAGGTTTATTTGAACAGTGAGAGACAGAATAACAACAAAGAAATCCAGAAAAACGCATGTCAAAAATGTTATCAATTGATTTGCATTTTAATGAGGGAAATAAGTATTTGACCCCTCTACAAAACATGACTTAGTATTTGGTGGCAAAACCCTTGTTGGCAATCACAGAGGTCAGATGTTTCTTGTAGTTGGCCACCAGGTTTGCACACATCTCAGGAGGGATTTTGTCCCACTCCTCTTTGCAGATCTTCTCCAAGTCCTTAAGGTTGAGGCTGACGTTTGGCAACTCGAACCTTCAGCTCCCTCCACAGATGTTCTATGGGATTAAGGTCTGGAGACTGGCTAGGCCACTCCAGGACCTTAATGTGCTTCTTCTTGAGCCACTCCTTTGTTGCCTTGGCCGTGTGTTTTGGGTCATTGTCATGCTGGAATACCCATCCACGACCAATTTTCAATGCTCTGGCTGAGGGAAGGAGGTTCTCACCCAAGATTTGACGGTACATGGCCCCGTCCATCGTCCCTTTGACGCGGTGAAGTTGTCTTGTCCCTTTAGCAGAAAACCACCCCCAAAGCATAATGTTTCCACCTCCATGTTTGACGGTGGGGATGGTGTTCTTGGGGTCATAGGCAGCATTCCTCCTCCTCCAAACACAGCGAGTTGAGTTAATGCCAAAGAGCTCCATTTTGGTCTCGTCTGACCACAACACACTCACCCAGTTCTCCTCTGAATCATTCAGATGTTTATTGGCAAACTTCAGCCGAGCATGTATATGTGCTTTCTTGAGCAGGGGGACCTTGCAGGCGCTGCAGGATTTCAGTCCTTCACGCGTAGTGTGTTACCAATTGTTTTCTTGCTGACTATGGTCCCAGCTGCCTTGAGATCATTGACAAGATCCTCCCGTGTAGTTCTGGGCTGATTCCTCACCGTTTTCATGATCATTGCAACTTCACGAGGTGAGATCTTGCATGGAGCCCCAGGCCGAGGGAGATTGACAGTACTTTTGTGTTTCTTCCATTTGCGAATAATCGCACCTGTTGTCACCTTCTCACCAAGCTGCTTGGCGATGGTCTTGTAGCCCATTCCAGCCTTGTGTAGGTCTACAATCTTGTCCCTGACATCCTTGGAGAGCTCTTTGGTCTTGGCCATGGTGGAGAGTTTGGAATCTGATTGATTGCTTCTGTGGACAGGTGTATTTTATACAGGTAACAAACTGAGATTAGGAGCACTCCCTTTAAGAGTGTGCTCCTAATCTCAGCTCGTTACCTGTATAAAAGACACCCGGGAGCCAGAAATCTTTCTGATTGAGGGGGTCAAATACTTATTTCCCTCATTAAAATGTAAATCAATTTATAACATTTTTGACATGCGTTTTTCTGGATTTATTTGTTGTTATTCTGTCTCTCATTGTTCAAATAAACCTACCATTAAAATTATAGACTGATCATTTCTTTGTCAGTGGGCAAACGTACAAAATCAGCAGGGGATCAAATACTTTTTTCCCTCACTGTGTGTGTGTGTGTGTGTATATATATAATATTTTTTTTATTATTATATATATTTTTTAAACAGCATTAGCTAGTTTTCCATACAATTTGCGACAGATGTTCATGGTTGATATTCTAAAATCTGCATAAAATAATATGCGCATTTTCCCACCAGAGATGTGTTTCCATCAAACTGACTTACTGCAGATAAAAGTCGATGCGTGATGACGTAGGGAACATAAAAAATAACGTTCGCGGTTAAATTCAAATGTACCAAATAAAAAATACAAAGTTAAATGGGTTTCCACCATATTTTCAACTCTACTGATTGTTTTGTCACCAAGACTTTTGCGTTTTATATAGCAAACGTGCCCACTATGGTCTTGACACTCTATCCAACTGCTCAACAGCGTCTACCTACATAACGAAATCATGGATAAGAGCGATCTTTTTTTTTATTCGTCGGACAGCAGCCACATCGATTATCACGTCACCAGAATAAGACCCTCAATATTTCTTTATGCACTTTCACCACCCTGTAAAGTTCATAACCTATAGTCAACAATACAGTCGTAGTGGGAGGACCACACAACACGTCACTGGACTCCAAGTTTACTTCCATATCACGGGTATTATAATCAGTGCTTCTCCTACTGATGGGGTTTAATTCCCTATTAAATAGCCAGCATCAGCTGCGCAGAAGTGAGTAGTGATGGGTGGTGCTACACCAGACCCCGTCGCCAGACCCCAAGTCATTATTGGGTGGTGCTACACCAGACCCCGTCGCCAGACCCCAAGTCATTATTGGGTGGTGCTACACCAGACCCCGTCGCCAGACCCCAAGTCATTATTGGGTGGTGCTACACCAGACCCCGTCGCCAGACCCCAAGTCATTATTGGGTGGTGCTACACCAGACCCCGTCGCCAGACCCCAAGTCATTATTGGGTGGTGCTACACCAGACCCCGTCGCCAGACCCCAAGTCATTATTGGGTGGTGCTACACCAGACCCCGTCGCCAGACCCCAAGTCATTATTGGGTGGTGCTACACCAGACCCCGTCGCCAGACCCCAAGTCATTATGGGGTGGTGCTACACCAGACCCCGTCGCCAGACCCCAAGTCATTATTGGGTGGTGCTACACCAGACCCCGTCGCCAGACCCCAAGTCATTATGGGGTGGTGCTACACCAGACCCCGTCGCCAGACCTCAAGTCATTATTGGGTGGTGCTACACCAGACCCCGTCGCCAGACCTCAAGTCATTATTGGGTGGTGCTACACCAGACCCCGTCGCCAGACCTCAAGTCATTATGGGGGGGCGGGCCCGGCCCCCTATGGCCCGCCCATAGCGACGGGCGTGTGCTACACTACTGTTCCATTACACACTACTGATTTGAACTGCTCCACTAAGCCACTATCCATATTATATTTAAACAGTCATACTTGACATAACATTAATAATTTCTACTGTATTTCCTATTTTGTAATTTTAAAAAAATTGTATTCATTTAGCAGACGCGCTTATCCAGTGACACACACACACACACACGAGTGTCCAAGAATTGACTGAACAATGTGTCCATGACTACGAACAGAACATAAGTACAATTAGAGCAACTGGTTTATTAGAAACCGCATGTTAGAAAAGGAGGTGGACAGTTCATTCTTTATTACACCCATTTAGAGGAAGAAAACTGCACATTCATTAGACATTCTGGGTATGTCCCAATGGCACACTATTCCCTCTATAGTGCACTATTTTAGACAACTCGGAACTTGGACATCTACAATGTCCGAATTCAGTGCGTTCAAGACAACTGGGAACTCTGGAAAAAACCCCAGCTCAGACTGGGAAAAGAATCTTTCGATCATCCAACTTTGGGCATCATCCCAGAGCTCCGAATTCTCTGACCTGAAGATCTCACCATCAGGATTTTAAACAGTCTGATATGATTTTTGTTGAGTTCCCAGTTGTCTTGAAGGCACCAAATAAGTGAATAGGGTGCCCTTTCAGACACAGCCATTCTCACAGTTATAATTTAGAGTTTAGACTTCTTCATCATGGACATCATCTTCTCCATCTTGATAGCCAGGGTCATGTCTCCTTTAATCCTCAGCTTCCCTGACATGAAGGCCATGGTGGGCTTTAGTTTGCCTGGAGGGAGAGCACCACAACATGTTACTAATATGAGAGAGCACCACAACATGTTACTAATGAGAGAGCACCACAACATGTTACTAATATGAGAGAGCACCACAACATGTTACTAATGAGAGAGAGCACCACAACATGTTCCTAATGAGAGCACCACATGTTACTAATGAGAGCACCACATGTTACTAATGAGAGCACCACATGTTACTAATGAGAGAGCGCCACAACATGCTACTAATGAGAGAGAGCACCACAACATGTTACTAATGAGAGAGAGCACCACAACATGTTACTAATGAGAGAGAGCACCACAACATGTTACTAATGAGAGAGAGCACCACAACATGTTACTAATGAGAGAGAGCACCACAACATGTTACTAATGAGAGAGAACACCACAACATGTTACTAATGAGAGAGAGCACCACAACATGTTACTAATGAGAGCACCACATGTTACTAATGAGAGCACCACATGTTACTAATGAGAGAGAGCACCACAACATGTTACTAATGAGAGAGAGCACCACAACATGTTACTAATGAGAGAGCGCCACAACATGTTACTAATGAGAGAGAGCACCACAACATGTTACTAATGAGAGAGCGCCACAACATGTTACTAATGAGAGAGAGCACCACAACATGTTACTAATGAGAGAGCGCCACAACATGTTACTAATGAGAGAGCACCACAACATGTTACTAATGAGAGAGCACCACAACATGTTACTAATGAGAGAGAGCACCACAACATGTTACTAATGAGAGAGCGCCACAACATGTTACTAATGAGAGAGAGCACCACAACATGTTACTAATGAGAGAGCGCCACAACATGTTACTAATGAGAGAGCACCACAACATGTTACTAATGAGAGAGCGCCACAACATGCTACTAATGAGAGAGAGCACCACAACATGTTACTAATGAGAGAGAGCACCACAACATGTTACTAATGAGAGAGAGCACCACAACATGTTACTAATGAGAGAGAGCACCACAACATGTTACTAATGAGAGAGAGCACCACAACATGTTACTAATGAGAGAGAACACCACAACATGTTACTAATGAGAGAGAGCACCACAACATGTTACTAATGAGAGCACCACATGTTACTAATGAGAGCACCACATGTTACTAATGAGAGAGAGCACCACAACATGTTACTAATGAGAGAGAGCACCACAACATGTTACTAATGAGAGAGCGCCACAACATGTTACTAATGAGAGAGAGCACCACAACATGTTACTAATGAGAGAGCGCCACAACATGTTACTAATGAGAGAGAGCACCACAACATGTTACTAATGAGAGAGCGCCACAACATGTTACTAATGAGAGAGCACCACAACATGTTACTAATGAGAGAGCACCACAACATGTTACTAATGAGAGAGAGCACCACAACATGTTACTAATGAGAGAGCGCCACAACATGTTACTAATGAGAGAGCACCACAACATGTTACTAATGAGAGAGAGCACCACAACATGTTACTAATGAGAGAGCGCCACAACATGTTACTAATGAGAGAGAGCACCACAACATGTTACTAATGAGAGAGCGCCACAACATGTTACTAATGAGAGAGAGCACCACAACATGTTACTAATGAGAGAGCACCACAACATGTTACTAATGAGAGAGCGCCACAACATGTTACTAATGAGAGAGAGCACCACAACATGTTACTAATGAGAGAGCACCACAACATGTTACTAATGAGAGAGAGCACCACAACATGTTACTAATGAGAGAGCACCACAACATGAAGAAAGCAGCACAATGTGTATCACTACTGAGAGAACTATAGTGGCAAAGAAATAATTAATGAGAAAAGCAAACAGGGTCGTGTTCATCAGGCCAACAGAAAACAGAAGAGTCATATACACTAGGAACCAAATGTTGCAAAATGGTTTGCTATGGTGAATACGATCCAGGTACTGGCAGGTATTCCCTCCCCGTTTCAGTTCTGTTTTCATCCGTTTCGTGCCTAATGAACGCGACCCAGCTATCCAGTCAGTCACTAACCTGCAAACATCTTGGTGAAGTCAGCACTGTCCATGGTCATGACCACGTCAGCTTTGACAGGGGGCTCTCCGCTACCTGCACTGCCCCCTCCGTTCTTCATGTCAATGAACCACACTCCTGCATTCTCACCTGGAACACACAGACACACACTACTATAGACTCCCCAACACACCAACAAAATGGAGCCTACTGACAGTCCATCAACACAAAACATTAATGACTTTCAGAGTAGCCTGCATTCTCTCCCAAGTGTAATGAAACAAGGGAGTAGAGTAAGTACCCATTACGCCCACGTTCCCATTACGGCCACGTTCCCATTACGGCCACGTACCCATTACGGCCACGTACCCATTACGGCCACGTTCCCATTACGCCCACGTTCCCATTACGGCCACGTTCCCATTACGGCCACGTTCCCATTACGGCCACGTTCCCATTACGGCCACGTTCCCATTACGCCCGCGTAGCTACCCATTAAGCCCACTTCCATCTTTGAATTCAAACAAGTAAAAAAATCAACATTTTCTGCTGTTTGAATGTTTCAACCAGTTCATGTGGTTATTATATCCATAACAGTTTTTATTCTAAGCCAATCAGATGTTTTATTATTACGTTATTGACAGTTCTGTGTAAGTTCCCACTACTGGCCCATTTCAAAGCTTGTGTGGAGGCGACTATCAGAGAAAAACATGTAATATTTTGAGTACATGCTCAGATAAGTGATCATAAAATTAAGAGATGCATGTGCTGATATGCACCAAATACTAATTAATGCCCATGAAATATGCAATTTCTTGCCAATTGAAAATGTGGGTTTTTCATGCTAGCAGTTGTGCCTGCATGTGACAGTCCCACGGTAGCAACACCTGGTGATCTTACATTTTAAAATGCATTTTGTCTTATTTTATACTGTGAATTGATTTGATTAAAATCCCCATTAGCAACAGATGTGTGCATCTATCAGTTACAGATATATTTCAGTACATACACGCAACAAGTAGGTCACATGGGGGAGACGCGTTGTGCCGTGAGGTGTTGCTTTATTTGTTTTTTGAAACCAGGTTTGCTGTTCACTTGCGCTATATAAGACGGAAGGGAGTTCTTTGCACTCATGGGTCTGTATAATACTGTACGTTTCCTTGAATTTGTTCTGGACCTGGGGACTGTGAAAATATCCCTGGTGGCATGTCTGGTGGGGTAAACGTGTGAGTCAGTGCTGTGTGTAAGTTGACTATGCAAACAATTTTTAATTTTCAACACAATGTTTCTTATAAAAACAATAAGTGATGCAGTCAATCTCTCCTCAACTCTTAGCCAAGAGAGACTGGCATGCATAGTATTAATATCAGCCCTCTGATTACAATGAAGAGCAAGACGTGCCGCTCTGTTCTGGGCCAGCTGCAGCTTAACTAGGTCCTGCTCTGTTCTGGGCCAGCTGCAGCTTAACTAGGTCCTGCTCTGTTCTGGACCAGCTGCAGCTTAACTAGGTCCTGTTCTGTTCTGGGCCAGCTGCAGCTTAACTAGGTCCTGCTCTGTTCTGGACCAGCTGCAGCTTAACTAGGTCCTGCTCTGTTCTGGGCCAGCTGCAGCTTAACTAGGTCCTGCTCTGTTCTGGACCAGCTGCATCTTAACTAGGTCTTTCCTTGCAGCACTGGATCACACGACTGGAGAATAATCAAGATCAGACTAAACTAGAGTCTGCAGGACTTGCTTTGTGGAGTGTGGTGTCAAAAAAGGAGAGCATCTCTTTATTATGGACAGACCTCTCCCCATCTTTACAACCATTTAATCTATATGTTTTGACCATGATGGTGTTACCTTAGATTGTAAACTAAGTAATTTAGTCTCCTCAACTTGTTCAACAGCCACACCATTCATTACCAGATTCAGCTGAGGTCTAGAAATTCCAGAATGATTTGTACCAAATACAATGCTCTTAGTTTTAGAGATGTTCAGGACCAGTTTATTACTGGCCACCTATTCCAAACAGACTATAACTCTGTTAAGTGACTTAATTAGCTGTGGTTGCTGATACGTATATGGTTGAATCATCAGCATACATGGACACACATGCATTGTTTAATGCCAGTGGCAGGTCATTGGTAAAAATAGAAAAGTAGAGGGCCTAGAGAGCTGCCCTGCGGTACACCACACTGTACGTTTGACATTAGAGAAGCTTCCATTAAAGAAAACCCTTTGAGTTCTATTAGATAGAATAGCTCTGAATCCACGATATGGCAGAGGTTGAAAAGCCATAACATACGTTTTCTCAACAACAGGTTATGGTCAATAATATCAAAGGCTGCACTGAAATCTAACAGTACAGCTCCCACAATCTTCTTACTATCAATTTCTTTCAACCAATCATCAGTCATTTGTGTCAGTGCAGTACATGTTGAATGCCCTTCTCTATAAGCATGCTGAAAGTCTGTTGTTAATTTGTTTACAGAGAAATAGCATTGTATTTCGTCAAACACAAAAATGAACCATGTATTGTTATACATAGGTGCCATTTCTGTATATTTTACATTTATCTCAGGTGGGCTTAAAGGGTACAGTAGCATAAATAACACGATAAATCAATATTGTTCAATATGATCAATACTAACCTTACATAATATTGTAGTCCATTGTGTATACAGTGGGGAGAACAAGTATTTGATACACTGACGATTTTGCATGTTTTCCTACTTACAACGCATGTAGAGGTCTGTAATTTTTATCATAGGTACACTTCAACTGTGAGAGACGGAATCTAAAACAAAAATCTAGAAAATCACATTGTATGATTTTTAAGTAAATAATTTGCATTTTATTGCATGACATAAGTATTTGATACATCAGAAAAGCAGAACTTAATATTTGGTACAGAAAGCTTTGTTTGCAATTACAGAGATCATACGTTTCCTGTAGGTCTTGACCAGGTTTGCACACACTGCAGCAGGGATTTTGGCCCACTCCTCCATACAGACCTTCTCCAGATCCTTCAGGTTTCGGGGCTGTCGCTGGGCAATACGGACTTTCAGCTCCCTCCAAAGATTTTCTATTGGGTTCAGGTCTGGAGACTGGCTAGGCCACTCCAGGACATTGAGATGCTTCTTACGGAGCCACTCCTTAGTTGCCCTGGCTGTGTGTTTCGGGTCGTTGTCATACTGGAAGACCCAGCCACGACCCATCTTCAATGCTCTTACTGAGGGCCCCATCCATCCTCCCCTCAATATGGTGCAGTCGTCCTGTCCCCTTTGCAGAAAAGCATCCCCAAAGAATGATGTTTCCACCTCCATGCTTCATGGTTGGGATGGTGTTCTTGGGGTTGTACTCGTCCTTCTTCTTCCTCCAAACACGGCGAGTGGAGTATAAGGTGGGCTTATTTGGAACACCCATGGGTTTAAAGGGTATTTTAGTCTTATTAAGAACAGTTGTAAGTAAAGTCATTTTCATGTTCTCTCTACTTTTCTTTAAAAAACATTGGAAATGTTTAAAAGTAGATTTTGGTTAATAGGTAAACTTACCCTAACACCTAGTTGCCAGTCCTAGGGTCGGAAAGTACTCATACCCCTTCCCTTTTTCTACATTTTGTTACATTACAGCCTTATTCTAAAATGGATTAAATAAATAAAAAATCCTCATCAATCTACACACAATACCCCATAATGACAAAGCGAAAACAGGTTTAGACATTTCTGAAAATGAATTCAACATTTAAAAAAAGAAATACCTTATTTACATAAGTATTTAGACCCTCTGCAATGAGACTCGAAATTGAGCTCAGGTGCATCCTATTTCCATTGATCATCCTTGAGATGTTTGTACAACTTGATTTGAGTCCACCTCTGGTAAAGTCAATTGATTGGACATGATTTGGAAAGGCACACACCTGTCTATAAGGTCCCACAGTTGACAGTGCATGTCAGAGCAAAACCCAAGCCATGAGGTCGAAGGAATTGTCCGTAGAGCTCGGAGACAGGATTGTGTTGAAGCACAGATCTGGGGAAGGGTACCAGAAAATGTCTGCAGCATTGAAGGTCCCCAAGAACAGTGGCCTCCATCATTCTTTAAATGGAAGAAGTTTGCAACCACCAAGACTCTTCCTAGAGCTGGCCGCCCGGCCAAACTGAGCAATCGGGGGAGAAGGGCCTTGGTCAGGGAGGTGACCAAGAACCCGATGGTCATTCCGACAGAGCTCTACAGTTCCTCTGTGGAGATGGGAGAACCTTCCAGAATGACAACCATCTCTGCAGCACTTCACCAATCAGGCCTTTATGGTAGAGTAGCCAGACGGAAGCCACTCCTCAGTAAAAGGTACATGACAGCCCGCTTGGAGTTTGCCAAAAGGCCCCTAAAGGACTCAGACCATGAGAAACAAGATTCTCTAGTCTGAATGGTGCCGGAGGAGATGGCTGCCGTTTTACAGCCCTCTAACCAATTGTGCTAATATGTGTTTTTTCACGTTATTTGTAATTTATTTTGTACATAATGTTTCTGCCACCGTCTCGTCTGGATATCAGGACAGCGATTACTCACCTCGTATTGGACGAAGATTTCTTTCTTCAACGAGTCGGATGCGAAGTATATTCTACAGACACCCGACAAGGCCCAAATCCCCGTCATTCGCAGGAGATAGAGATATCGTGGACGTAGGTCGTGGTGCCTTGTAAGGATCCGACGGCGAGCGAGCAAGCTGCCTCTTCCATCAATCCTATTAGCCAACGTTCAATCATTTGAAAACAAATTGGACGACTTAAGATTACGGATATCCTACCAACGGGACATTAAAAACTGTAATATTTTATGTTTCACCGAGTCGTGGCTGAACGACGACATGGATAACATACAGCTAGCGGGCTATACGCTACATCGGCAGGATAGAACGGCTGACTCCGGTAAGACAAGGGGTGGCGGTCTGTGTGTATTTGTAAACAACAGCTGGTGCATAACATTTTTCATAGCTGTCTATTTACCACCACTAAGATTGCTTATGGCCTTATACAGCTCATTGAGTGCAAACAGGAAAACGCTGATGTCGTCCCCACAGTGACCGTACGTACATACCCCAACCAGAAGCCATGGATTACAGGCAACATCCGCACTGAGCTAAAGGGTAGAGCTGCCGCTTTCAAGGAGCGGGACTCTAACCCGGACGCTTATAAGAAATCCCGCTATGCCCTCCGACGAACCATCAAACAGGCAAAGAGTCAATACAGGACTAAGATTGAATCATACTACACCGGCTTCGACGCTCGTTGGATGTGGCAGGGCTTGCAAACTATTACAGACTACAAAAGGGAAGCACAGACGCGAGCTGCCCAGTGACACGAGCCTACCAGATGAGCTAAACCACTTCTATGCTCACTTCGAGGCAAGCAACACTGAAGCATGCATGAGAGCACCAGCTGTTCCGGATGACTATGTGATCAAGCTCTCCGTAGCCGATGTGAGTAAGACTTTTAAGCAGGTCAACATTCACAAGGCCGCAGGGCCAGACGGATTACCAGGACGTGTACTCCGAGCATGCGCTGACCAATTGGTGTCTTCACTGACATTTTCAACATGTCCCTGACTATGTCTGTAATACCAACATGTTTCAAGCAGACCACAATAGTCCCTGTGCCCAAGGACACATAGATAACCTGCCTAAATGACTACAGAGGGTAGTGCGTACGGCCCAGTACATCACTGGGGCCAAGCTTCCTGCCATCCAAGACCTCTATACCAGGCGGTGTCAGAGGAAGGCCCTAAAAATTGTAAAAGACTCCAGTCACCCTAGTCATAGACTGCTCTCTCTGCTACCGCACGGCAAGCGGTACCGGAGCGCCAAGTCTAGGTCCAAAAGGCTTCTTAACAGCTTCTACCCCCAAGCCATAAGACTCCTGAACAGCTAATCATGGCTACCCGGACTATTTGCATTGTCCCCCCCACCCCACCCCACCCCCTCTTTTACGCTGCTGCTACTCTGTTTATTATCTATGAATAGTCACTTTAACTCTACCCACATGTACATATTACCTCGACTAACCGGTGCCCCCGAACATTGACTCTGTACCGGTACCCCCCTGTATATAGCCTCCCTACTTTTATTTTATTTTACTGCTGCTCTTTAATTATTTATATTTTTTACTTAACACTTTTTTTCTTAAAACTGCATTGTTGGTTTAGGGCTTGTAAATAAGCATTTCACTGTAAGGTGCATGTGGCAAAATATAATTTGATTTTATTAAACCACGATTGAACTCTTTGGCCTGAATGCCAAGCGTTAGGTCTGGAGAAAACCAGGCACCGCTTATCACCTGGCCAATACCATCCCTACGGTGAAGCATGGTGGTGGCAGCATCATGCTGTGGGGATGTTTTTCAGTGGCAGGGACATGGAGACTAGTCAGGATCGAGAGAAAGATGAACAGAGCAAAGTACAGAGAGATCCTTGATGAAAACCTGCTCCAGAGCGTTCAGGACCTCAGACTGGGGCGAAGGTTCACCTTCCAACAGGACAACAACCCTAAGCACACAGCCAAGACAATGCAAGAGTGGCTTCGGGACAAGTCTCTGAATGTCCTTGAGTGGCCCAGCCAGAGCCGACTTGAAACCGATCGAACATCTCTGGAGAGACCTAAAAATAGCTGTGCAGCGACGCTCCCCATCCAACCTGACATAGCTTGAGACGATCTGCAGAGAAGAATGGGAGAAACTCCCCGAATACAGGTGTGCCAAGCTTGTAGCGTCATACCCAAGAAGACTTGAGGCTGTAATCGCTGCCAAAGGTGCTTCAACAAAGTACTGAGTAAAGGGTCTGAATACTTATGTTAATGTGATATTTCAGTTTTTTATATTTAATAAATTAGCAAAAACTTTGCTTTGTCATTATGGGGTATTGTGTGTAGACTGATGAGGGGAAAAAACAATTTAATCCATTTTAGAATAAGGCTGTAACGTAACAAAATGTGGAAAAAGTCAAGGGGTCTGAATACTTTCCGAATACACTATAAGTTACTTTGAGCTTGGTATGATCTGTGCCAGGTGCTGAATCCAGTATCTCAGAAACTGCCGCCCTCCTGGGCTTTTCACGCACGACAGTTTCTAGGGTTTACCGAGAATGGTGCGAAAACAAAAAACACCCAGACAGCGCCAGTCCTGTGGGCGAAAACAGCTGGTTTATTAGAGAGGTCGAAGGAGAATGACAAGAATCATGTAAGCTAACAGGCGGGCCACAAACAGGCAAATAACGGCACAGTACAACAGTGGTGTACAGAACGGCATCTCAGAACGCACAACTCGTAGATCCTTGTCACGGACGGGCTATTGCAGCAGACGACCACACCGGGTTCCACTCCTATCATTACCTGGAACATGACAGCGAGTTCAGTTTACTCGAGTGGCCTGCACAGTCCCCAGACCTCAACCCAATCGAGTATCTTTGGGATGACATGGAACGGGCTGTTCGCAGCATGAATGTACCGCCGTCCAATCTGCAGCAACTGCCTGATGCCATCGTGTCAGCATGGACCAACATCCCTGTGGAACGTTTCCGACATCTTGTAGAATCCATTCCCCGAAGAATTCAGGCTGTTCTGGAGACAAAGAGGGGTCTGACCCGGTACTGGATGTGTGTACCTAATAAACTGTCCGGTGAGTATATTCACCATTATATTCACTATATGTTCACCATTACAAACAACATTCATACAACGCTGAAAATAAGTTTCTTACCAGACAGGTCGAACTTGTAGACTCCTCCAGTGGATTTCACAATGTCAGGGTTGAGGACTCCCTTGATGATATTGAATGTTTCCGCTATGGGCCCACTGGTGGCCCACGCAGCGCTGGGTTTGTCACCCTTTACCACTGGGATGACAACCTGATCCCCCATGTTCTGCACCAGAGCCTCAGCCTCATCCAGGAAGAAGTCCGGGAGCAGTGCATTACCTGTGGTCACACAGAGACACACCATTACCATAACCACCCGGTACAGCCAGAAGAAGACTGGCCACCCCTCGGAGCCTGGTTGCTCTTTAGGTTTCATCCTAAGTTCCTGCCTTCCAAGCAAGTTTTTCCACTCTGCAGACCAGGCAATTACATTGATAGAAGATACAATATATCTGCAATATTAAGCTGATCCATTCCCCCCAAAAAAGAGAAAAAAAAAATAAAATAAAAAAAATAACGCAAACAGTAAAAAGATAAAAATATCAAAGAAAAAAAAAAAAAAAAAAAAAAAGTTTTTCCACTCTGCTTCTGCATCATTGCTTGGATGGGTATCTGTAAAGCACTTTGTGACAACTGCTGATGTGAAAATGGCTTTATAAAATAAATGTGCTTGATTGATTGATTACCACATCTATGCTCTGTGGACACCATAACCACACCATCTTTAAAATGATCGAGAGTCTAAGATGTTGGGGTGGAGTGGAGGGGAGGGGAGCTGACATATGGAATTGTTTTAAGATGGTCATATCATGGATCATTTAGATATTTGATTTTGAACTTTAGGACCCCTTTATGTATCAAAAGAATATATATATAAAAAATATTTGATAATATTGAATTTGGCCTTAAGTACCAAATCCCAAATGTTTTGGGTAGGCACAAAACGACCTCCATACTTTCAATCATTTTAAAAACCGGTCCTGGTTACCGTCAGACGAGTCCCGTGACACCTGTTGGGGGTCGTAGAACAAGATGGAGACCACCATCGTGTTCGTGAGAGTCGGATCTTTCCATAGAGTGGTCATACTAGTTTATAGGCCAAACTGATTTTCGGGACATCTCATGGTCTGACAAACACCTCTGTAGCTCGCAACGTGGTACCTTCAGGCGTTTGGAAATTGCTCCCAAGGATGAAACAGACTTGTGGAGGTCTACAATTTTTTTCTGAGGTCTTGTCTGATTTATTTTGATTTTTCCCATGATGTCAAGCAAAGAGGCACTGAGTTTAAAGGTAGGCCTTGAAATACATCCACAGGCACACCTCCAATTGACTCAAATGATGTCAATTAGCCTATCAGAAGCTTCTAAAGCCATGGCATCATTTTCTGGAATTTCCAAGCTGTTTAAAAGACACAGTCAACTTAGTGTATGTAAACTTCTGACCCACTGGAATTGTGATACAGTGAATTATAAGTGAAATAATCTGTCTGTAAACAATTGTTGGAAAAATTACTTGTGTCATGCACAAAGCCGACTTGCCAAAACTATAGTTTGTTAACAAGAAATGTGTGGAGTGGTTGAAAAAACGGGTTTTAATGACTCCGACCTAAGTCTATGTGAACTTCCGACTTTAACTGTACGTCTCCACTAGGTCTACTGTACCTGGTGCGACGGCGTATATGTCGAAGTCTTTAATGCCCTCGGTCTTCAGAATTTCCTCGTCGATGACAAAGTTCCCGGTGTAGCTGGGAGGCTTACTGAAGATGGCGTAGGCTGCGTCTGACATGATGTCAACTTTACGACACTGCTTTCCCACGTCCGCGCCCCCCAGCATGTCCATAGCAGCAGTCTGGATGGCTGGAGGAGAGGGCGCAACATTCAGGGAAGAAATAACGTTTTATAATGAGTTTTATTCGATTACTTCAAAATACATACGTATCGCACATAGGAAGTTATTTAGAAAGCACTGATAGGATTCCAGATGACAAAGTGACATTTAACTGACAAACTAGTCTGCTCATGTCTACTCTGGGTCGTTAAAACTGGTTATACGGTGGAATGGCATCGTTCAACACGTACCCGTCTTGGGCCATAAGGCATTGACAGCGATGGACCCTCTGAACTCCTCAGCCATGCCCAGAACACACATGGACATGCCATACTTGGCCATTGTGTATGCTAAAGGGAACCATCAAAAAAAAAGAAGAACAGGTTAAAACACAAGTCGGTGATTTTGAAAACAAGATCTTTCTCGGTGCATAGAAAACATAGAGGGTGAGTCCCAACAATCTCTCCTTTCTCCTGAAGTGTACACTTGTTCACTACATCCCACAAATCTAAAAGCATTGGATTGGTGGAGGCAGGGGCTAGAGGGAGTTCCCACCATTTTTCTTATACCCGCCATTTTCCTTTTAAAATCAGTGAAGGGAAGTGCACACTTTGGGAAGAAGGCCTCAGCCAGACAGCGGATGAAGCCTTCCTTACCTGAGTGGTTTTTGAACCAGATGGGGTTGAGGTTCAGCGGTGGGCTGAGGTTGAGGATGTGAGGGTTTTTACTCTTCAACAGATGTGGGATGCACAGTTTAGACCTGGGAAAACAATTCAGAAATACATTATTCAGAAAGGCTTCTTCAGGAGGGTTCAACCAATATACAGGTAAAAAATATTAAAAGCATGCTCACGTCAATCTAAAGTCAGAATAAAAAAATAAAATAAAAAAAGCACAAATACATTGAGACAAAATTAACTTGGAAAAAGACAGAAGTGTTTATTAGTCAAGTTGACAAAAAAAGTTTCTTGCAAAGACATTTTCAACCATTAGGTCTTCATCAGGTTGAAACATTGTCGTCGGATGGAGTTCTGCCTCTGTAACCTGTCGTAACCTGGGAATTGATTTCATGTACTTCAGTGGTGTCCAGATTGACATGGCACACAATTGCTACTGGTTTCCACACAAAGCAAGAAGCATGTCTTCCAAGCAGAAACTACGAAGTTACATGATTGGGGTCCAAGTGCGGCGGTCTTCTCTGCCGTTGCTCCGGTACAGCTAGCCCCTGGTAATCCTCCGGTACAGCTAGCCCTTGGTAATCCTCCGGTACAGCTAGCCCCTGGTCATCCTCCGGTACAGCTAGCCCCTGGTAATCCTCCGGTACAGCTAGCCCTTGGTAATCCTCCGGTACAGCTAGCCCCTGGTAATCCTCCGGTACAGCTAGCCCCTGGTAATCCTCCGGTACAGCTAGCCCCTGGTAATCCTCCGGTACAGCTAGCCCCTGGTAATCCTCCGGTACAGCTAGCCCCTGGTAATCCTCCGGTACAGCTAGCCCCTGGTAATCCTCCGGTACAGCTAGCCCCTGGTAATCCTGCTGATGATCTCCTTTTACAGGCAATAAGAAGAGCTCAGCTGGAACAGCCAGAGGAGTTAAGGCTGTTGGAATAACTCAGATGTGGTGGACCGAAAAAAAGGAACAATCAAATAACGAAAAATAAAATAAAAAGTAACAAAATAAAATAACAATAACGAGGGTATATACAGGAAGTACCAGGTAATAACGAGGCTATATATGGGAAGTACCAGGTAATAACGAGGCTATATACAGGAAGTACCAGGTAATAACGAGGCTATATACAGGAAGTACCAGGTAATAACGAGGCTATATACAGGAAGTACCAGGTAATAACGAGGCTATATACAGGAAGTACCAGGTAATAACGAGGCTATATACAGGAAGTACCAGGTAATAACGAGGCTATATACAGGTACCCAGACAATGTGTGAGGGTCCAGGTTAGTCCAGGTAATACGTCCACGTGGGTAGGGGTAAAGAGACTATGGATAATAATAAACAGAGAGTCGCAGTAACGTAGGGGGGGGGGGGGGGGGGTCAATGCAAATAGTCTGGGTAGCCATTTGATTAACTGTTTAGGAGTATTATGGCTTCGGGGTAGAAGCTGTTAAGGAGCCTTTTGGACCTAGATTTGGCGCTCCGGTACCGCTTGCCGTGCAACAGCAGAGAGAATAGTCTATGACTAGGGTGGCTGGAATGTGTGACAATTTTTAGGACCTTCCTCTGACAGGAAGCTCGGGCCCCAGTGATGTACTGGGCCGTACCCACTACCCTCTGTAGCGCCTTGAGGTCGGATGCCGAGCAGTTGCCAGTGATGCAACCAGTCAGGATGCTCTCTATGGTGCAGCTGTCAAACTTTTTGAGGATCTGAGGACCCATGCCAAATATTTTCTGTCTCCTGAGGGGGAATAGGCGTTGTCGTGCCCTCTTCACGACTGTCTTGGTGTGTTCAGACCATGATAGTTTGTTAGTGATGTGGACGCCAAGGAACTAGAAGCTCTCAACCTGTTCCACTACAGCCCCGTCGATGAGAATGGGGGCGCGCTCGGCCCCCCTTTTCCTGTAGTCCACGATCAGCTCCTTTGTCTTGCTCACATTGAGGGAGAGGTTGTTGTCCTGGCACCACACGGCCAGGTCTCTGACCTCCTCCCTATAGGCTGTCTCATCGTTGTCAATGATCAGGCCTACCACCGTCGTGTCGTCTGCAAACTTAATGATGGTGTTGGAGTCATGCGTGGCCAAGCAGTCGTGGGTGAACAGGGAGTACAGGAGGGGACTAAGCACGCACCCCTGAGAGGCCCCTGTGTTGAGGATCAGTGTGGCAGATGTTGTTTCTTACCCATACCACCTGGGGGCATCCCATCAGGAAGTCCAGGATCCAGTTGCAGAGGGAGGTGTTTAGTCCCAGGGTCCTTAGCTGTGATGAGCTTTGAGGGCACTATGGTGTTGAACGCTGTAATCAAAGAATAGCATTCTCACGTAGGTGTTCCTTTGGTCCAGGTGGGAAAGGTTAATGTGGAGTGCAAAGGAGATTGCGTAATCTGTGGATCTGTTGGGGCAGTATGCGAATTGGAGTGGGTCTAGGGTTTCTGGGATGATGGTGTTGATGTGAGCCATGTCCAGCCTTTCAAAGCACTTCATGGCAACAGACGTGAGTGCCACATGGCGGTAGTCATTTAGGCAGGTTACCTTGGCCTTCTTGGGCACAGAGACTATGGTGGTCTGCTTAAAACATGTAGGTATTACAGACTCGGTCAGGGAGAGGTTGAAATTGTTAGTGAAGACACTTTCCAGTTGGTCAGCGCATGCTCCGAGTACGCATCCTGGCAATCCGTCTGGCCTTGCAGCCTTGTGAATGTTAACCTGTTTAAAGGTCTTATTCACATTGGCTACGGTGAGCGTGATCACACAGTCATCCGGAACAGCTGGTGCTCTCATGCATGGTTCAGTGTTGCTTGCCTCGAAGTGAGCATTGAAGGCATTTAGTTTGTCTGGTAGGCTCGCGTAACTGGGCAGCTCGCGGCAGGGTTTCCGATTGTAATCTTTAATAGTTTGCAAGCCCTGCCACATCCGACAAGCGTCAGAGCCGGTGTAATACGATTCGATCTTTGTCCTGTATTGATGCTTTGCCTGTTTGATGGTTCGTCAGAGGGCATAGCGGGATTTCTTATAAGCATCCGGATTAGTGTCCCGCTCCTTGAAAGCGGCAGCTCTAGCCTTTAGCTCAGTGCGGATGTTGCCTGTAATCCATGGCTTCTGGTTGGGATATGTATGTACGGTCACTGTGGGGACGACGTCATCGATCCTCTTATTGATGAAGCTGGTGACTGATGTGGTGTAGTCATCAATGCCATCGGATGAATCCCGGAACATATTCCAGTCTGTGCTAGAGAAACAGTCCTGTAGCAAAGCATCCGCGTCATCGGACCACTTCCGTATCGAGCGAGTCACTGGTACTTTCCTTCTTGAGTTTGTGCTTGTAAGCAGGAATCAGGAGGATAGAATTATGGTCACATTTGCCAAATGGAGGGCGAGCTTTGTACACGTCTCTGTGTGTGGAGTAAAGATGGTCTAGAGTATTTTTGTTGTTGTTCTGGTTGCACGTGACATGCTGGTAGAAATGAGCTAAAATGTATTGACGTTTTTTAAAGTAAAACGGGTTTAAGTTTCCCTGCATTAAAGTACTAGGAGCGCCGCTTCTGTGCTCATTCATTCAACATTCTCGTTTGCTTATGGCCTTAAAGCTCGTTGAGTGCGGTCTTAGTGCCTGCATCAGTTTGTGGTGGTAAATAGACAGCTACGAAAAAATTGATGAACTGTTGGTAAATAGTGTGGTCTACAGCTTATCATGAGGTATTCTACCTCAGGTGAGAAAAAACCTTGAGACTTCCTTAATATTAGAGATCACGCACCAGCTGTTGTTGACAAAGAGACACAAACCACCACCCCTCGTCTCACCGGAGGTTGCGGTTCTGTCTTGCTGATGCACGGAAAACCCAGCAAACTGTATATTATCCATGTCCTTGTTCAGCCAAAACATAAAATATTACAGTTTAAAATGTCCCATTGATAGGATATTCTGGAACGGAGCTCATCCAGTTTATTCTCCAGTGATTGCAGGTTCGCCAGTAGGACGGATGGTAAAAGGAGGATTATCCACTCGCCGACTAATTCTCACCAAGCACCCGGATCTGCACCCCTGTATCAGTTTCTCCTCTTCATGCGAATGACGGGATTTGGGCCTGGTCCGGGAGGAGCCGTATATATTTTGCCTTCTGATTCGTTAAAATAAAAAATATTCGTCCAGTCCAGGGTGAGTAATCGCTGTTCTGATGTTCAGAAGCTATTTTTCAGTCATAGGAGACGGTGGCAGAAACAAAGTAGCAAACGCCGCGAAAAAACACAGAAAGAGGCACAATTGGAGCCCATAAAACGGCTTCCATCACCTCCGGCTCCATTGCTACTTCCAGGTCAGTGATCGGGTGTTGCTACGCTCCCATCCGTACTTAAAAGCTGAAAGATTATTCTCGGCCAAGCTTGCTCCTAAATGGCAACGACCAGATGGTCCCTCTGAACTACTGAGCGGTGAAGGAGGACACAGGTGAAGATACAGTTGAAGTCAGACGTTTACATACACCTTAACCAAATATATTTAAAGAGAATGATTTATTTCCGCTTTTATTTCTTTCATCACTTATTTCTTTCATCACATTCCCAGTGGGTCAGAAGTTTACATACACTCAATTAGTATTTGGTAGCATTGCTTTTAAATTGTTTAACTTGGGTCAAATGTTCCGGGTAGCCTTCCACAAGCTTCCCACAATAAGTTGGGTGAATTTTGGCCCATTCCTCCTGACAGAGCTGGTGTAACTGAGTCAGGTTTGTAGGCCTCCTTGCTCGCACACACTTTTTCAGTTCTGCCCACAAATGTTCTATAAGATTTTGGCTGATTTCTTTTGATTTTCCCATGATGTCAAGCAAAGAGGCACTGAGTTTGAAGGTAGGCCTTGAAATATATCCACAGGTACACCTCCAATTGACTATCAGAAGCTTCTAACGCCATGACATCATTTTCTGGAATTTTCCAAGCTGTTTAAAGGCACAGTCAATTTAGTGTATGTAATCTTCTGACCCACTGGAATTGTGATACAGTGAATTATAAGTGAAATAATCTGTCTGTAAACAATTGTTGGAAAAATTACTTGTGTCATGCACAAAGTAGTTTGTTAACAAGAAATGTGTGGAGTGGTTGAAAAACTAGTTTTAATGACTCCAACCTAAGTCTATGTGAACTTCCGACTTCAACTGTATGTGCGTTGTCCATGTCTCACGCCTTAAGGCTCATTACCCCTTGGCTGAGGAATTGGAGGAGATTGAGCAGCGTAAGGTCCTGAATATCTTCGAAGAGGAAAGTGATGGAGACTTTTCTCGTATTCCCAGACCCAGAAGTCTCACACTTGAAGGCCCGTTACCCCTCAGCTGAGGAGAGTGAACACCGCAAAGTCATGAATATCTTCGAGGAGGAAAGTGAGGAAACTTTTCTCGGTTTCCCAGACCAATATGTGCCTTCCATGGCATTGGTCGGTTTTTCCAGGGGGTGTGTGATGGGCCCCAAATTTGTCTGAACTGTCTGTGCTTCTCCTCCCAATGGGGCGCGTCCCCTTTAATTCCCTATTAAATAGCCAGCATCAGCTGCGCAAACGTTGGGGTGCAAAAGAGGAAGTGGTGCAAATGAGGAAGTTTCAACCCTCAGTTCCGAAGCTCCTTTACTCCGTTTGTTTCGTTACATTTAAAAAGTGGGCTTTATAGCCGCGTCGCGAGAGGATCGGATCTACTCATTTATATTGTTGGACTACTTACCGCCGTGGCCTTTCTCCGCTGGAGATCTGTTTTGGCGGATTGGATTGACTGACTGTCCCACTGACTACAACCGGTATTTCATTTGTTTTAACGTGATTTACACCGTGTTGGTTTATGTGTTGTAGGTGAAGATTACTGAGATTTCTGATAACCTTTATTGTGTGTGGAACAGGAGTTTATTGCAATCTGATTGTATGAATGAGACCGGTGTTATGCATTACTTTATGAATGGACAATTGCGTGACTGAGGTCAGTTGGGTTCACTCAACCATTTACCGGTACGGGACATTTACCGGTACGGGACATTTACCGGTACGGGACATTTACAAGGTGAACCTAAGATATTATTTTGAGATTATTGTGATGTTATTGTGTATGATCATTTATTTTGGTAATACAACCAATGCAAAAACAGTTGTTTTTAAGTTATTTCTAATGTTTTGAAGGGTTTATGGAAAGTTTATTTTCCTTGGTGTAGACATCACAGACATATGTGACCAACTCACAAAATAAAAGGAGAAATCAAACTTTTCTCTGGTAGGCATGACCTACCTGGCACCCCTACTAACCTCAAGTCACAGTTAAAAGCTGATATCCCTGTATTACAAAGGTAGTCAGCTGATATCCCTGTATTAAATATATTGAGGGAAAAAAGTATTTGATCCCCTGCTGATTTTGTAAATTTGCCCACTGACAAAGAAATGATCAGTCTATAATTTTAATGGTAGGTTTATTTGAACAGTGAGAGACAGAATAACAACAAAAAAATCCAGAAAAACGCATGTCAAAAATGTTATAAATTGATTTGCATTTTAATGAGGGAAATAAGTATTTGACCCCCTCTCAATCAGAAAGATTTCTGGCTCCCGGGTGTCTTTTATACAGGTAACGAGCTGAGATTAGGAGCACACTCTTAAAGGGAGTGCTCCTAATCTCAGCTTGTTACCTGTATAAAAGACACCTGTCCACAGAAGCAATCAATCAATCAGATTCCAAAATCTCCACCATGGCCAAGACCAAAGAGCTCTCCAAGGATGTCAGGGACAAGATTGTTGACCTACACAAGGCTGGAATGGGCTACAAGACCATCGCCAAGCAGCTTGGTGAGAAGGTGACAACAGTTGGTGCGATTATTTGCAAATGGAAAAAACACAAAAGAACTGTCAATCTCCCTCGGCCTGGGGCTCCATGCAAGATCTCACCTCGTGGAGTTGCAATGATCATGAGAACGGTGAGGAATCAGCCCAGAACTACACGGGAGGATCTTGTCAATGATCTCAAGGCAGCTGGGACCATAGTCACCAAGAAAACAATTGGTAACACACTATGCGTGAAGGACTGAAATCCTGCAGCGCCCGCAAGGTCCCCCTGCTCAAGAAAGCACATATACATGCCCGTCTGAAGTTTGCCAACATCGGAATGAGTCAGAGGAGAACTGGGTGAAAGTGTTGTGGTCAGATGAGACCAAAATGGAGCTCTTTGGCATCAACTCAACTCGCCGTGTTTGGAGGAGGAGGAATGCTGCCTATGACCCCAAGAACACCATCCCCACCGTCAAACATGGAGGTGGAAACATTATGCGTTGGGGGTGTTTTTCTGCTAAGGGGACAGGACAACTTCACCACATCAAAGGGACGATGGACGGGGCCATGTACCGTCAAATCTTGGGTGAGAACCTCCTTCCCTCAGCCAGGGCATTGAAAATGGGTCGTGGATGGGTATTCCAGCATGGCAATGACCCAAAACACCCGGCCAAGGCAACAAAGAAGTGGCTCAAGAAGAAGCACATTAAGGTCCTGGAGTGGCCTAGCCAGTCTCCAGACCTTAATCCCATAGAAAATCTGTGGAGGGAGCTGAAGGTTCGAGTTGCCAAACGCCAGCCTCGAAACCTTAATGACTTGGAGAAGATCTGCAAAGAGGAGTGGAACAAAATCCCTCCTGAGATGTGTGCAAACCTGGTGGCCAACTACAAGAAACGTCTGACCTCTGTGATTGCCAACAAGGGTTTTGCCACCAAGTACTAAGTCATGTTTTGCAGAGGGGTCAAATACTTATTTCCCTCATTAAAATGCAAATCAATTCATAACATTTTTGACATACGTTTTCCTGGATTTTTTTGTTGCTATTCTGTCTCTCACTGTTCAAATAAACCTAACATTAAAATTACAGACTGATCATTTCTTTGTCAGTGGGCAAACGTACAAAATCAGCAGGGGATCAAATACTGTTTTTCCCTCACTGTAGGTAGTCAACTGATATTCCTGTATTACAAAGGTACTAAGATGATATCCACCAGACCCGGTATTCAAACTGGCAACCCCTCCGGTTGCTGGCTCTCTTCTAACCGCTAGGCTACCAATACCAATACTTAAAGAGTTTTCTAGAAGAAATCAAGACTGCAAATAGCACACAATCAAAAGGTTACATAGATGTAGGCCTAGTTGACCCGGCCATCCTGTTTAGTATGTTTTGGCCAATGAACTCACGTCAGATAGGTTCCTCTGAGGTTGACCCCCAGCATAAGGTCCACTTTCTTCATGGGCGTCTCCAGGGTTCCCGTCAGGTTAATGGCACTGGCATTGTTCACCAGGATATCAATACCTGGACACAGACGTATCATGTTAAAGGGACATTTTATTCATAAATGAAAGTCTGTCAGATGTTTTTCAGACCTCCAAAAGTAGACTAATTTCAAGGTCGAGATCACGTCCCACGACATATAGATCCAGCTATACACCTAAACCACAATAAATATAAAATAAAATATAAGTACAGTTTAATCTCATGGACAGATCTACGTAAACATAACTGGTACAGTAGAATTGGTCAGGAAAGAACAGAACGCGTTGGCTAGCGAGCAGCTGTAGTTCCGATGTTCCGAGTTTTTCGTCACTTATTTAAATTTGGACAAATCACGATTTCGCAGGTATTAGCATATTTTGAATTTGGGAAGGGGATCATTCGGCCAGTAACTTGCAGAGAGGGTGGAGCTCCTGGTTCTAGCATCTCTTAATCCCTTCTAAAAACGTATGGACCCAGAACTTAATGGAGCAGACAACCAATTACGCAATACTTTAGTTCTGTGTTAACCGATATTAAACACCGTCTAATTGACTGATTATCTTGGTTATTCTGTGCTTATCGTTTCCATTCATTTGGGGCTTGTTGTTGTTGTTGTTGTTGTTGCTCACCTCCAAACATCTGCACGGCCTGTTCCACTGCATCTCCAATCTGCTTCTCATCTCTGACGTCTACGATACAAGGCAACGCTTTGCCTCCCAATGCCTCGACTAGCAACACACACAGGAATAAGCAACACATACCAATGTACTTATTATCACATACTTTAGCAGTCGTGAAGCTCAAGAATGTAAACTGGGATGGGCTAAAGGATGAGAAACAGAACGTTGCGTGTCAAAGGACGGTCAAAACTGTGAACATTTCGTGTTTTACATTTACATTTTAAGTCATTTAGCAGACGCTCTTATCCAGAGCGACTTACAGTTAGTGAGTGCATACATTTTTCATACTGGCCCCTCCCGTGGGAATCGAACCCGCAACCCTGGCGTTGCAAGCGCCACGCTCTACCAACTGAGCTACAGGAGGCCTTTCAAGCTTAAAGCCATAATAAACAAAACAAAAAGCTAAAGTCAAGCTGTACTCACTTTCTTCTGCAGCTGTGTAGATGGTTCCAGGTAGTTTGGGGTGGGCCTGTGCGGTTTTAGCGGCTATGACGACATTGGCACCGTCCCTGGCAGCTTTAAGTGCGATGGCTTTCCCAATCCCACGACTTGCCCCTGTAATGAACAGGGTTTGTCCCGCTAGCTTTCTGTAATTCACACACAGCAAAGGAATAGGTTGTTCTGCAGGCTAGGAGGCTAGGCTAGGCTAGGTTCAGGACTGTTGGTTCTGCAGGCTAGGAGGCTAGGTTCAGGACTGTCGCTGCCACTAGTTGTTCTGCAGGCTAGGAGGCTAGGAGGCTAGGTTCAGGACTGTTGGTTCTGCAGGCTAGGAGGCTAGGTTCAGGACTGTTGGTTCTGCAGGCTAGGAGGCTAGGTTCAGGACTGTCGCTGCCACTAGTTGTTCTGCAGGCTAGGAGGCTAGGTTCAGGACTGTTGCTGCTTCTGCAGGCTAGGAGGCTAGGTTCAGGACTGTTGGTTCTGCAGGCTAGGAGGCTAGGTTCAGGACTGTCACTGCCACTAGATTAGGTTGTTCTGCAGGCTAGGAGGCTAGGTTCAGGACTGTTGCTGCCACTAGTTGTTCTGCAGGCTAGGAGGCTAGGTTCAGGACTGTTGCTGCCACTAGTTGTTCTGCAGGCTAGGAGGCTAGGTTCAGGACTGTCGCTGCCACTAGTTGTTCTGCAGGCTAGGAGGCTAGGTTCAGGACTGTTGCTGCCACTAGTTGTTCTGCAGGCTAGGAGGCTAGGTTCAGGACTGTCGCTGCCACTAGATTAGGTTGTTCTGCAGGCTAGGAGGCTAGGTTCAGGACTGTTGCTGCTTCTGCAGGCTAGGAGGCTAGGTTCAGGACTGTCGCTGCTTCTGCAGGCTAGGAGGCTAGGTTCAGGACTGTCGCTGCCACTAGTTGTTCTGCAGGCTAGGAGGCTAGGTTCAGGACTGTTGCTGCCACTAGATTAGGTTGTTCTGCAGGCTAGGAGGCTAGGTTCAGGACTGTTGCTGCCACTAGATTAGGTTGTTCTGCAGGCTAGGAGGCTAGGTTCAGGACTGTCGCTGCCACTAGTTGTTCTGCAGGCTAGGAGGCTAGGTTCAGGACTGTCGCTGCCACTAGTTGTTCTGCAGGCTAGGAGGCTAGGTTCAGGACTGTTGCTGCCACTAGTTGTTCTGCAGGCTAGGAGGCTAGGTTCAGGACTGTCGCTGCCACTAGATTGTACTACATAGGTCAGGATGTAGGAAATGAGAAGATCAAGCATAAATCCACACGGAACACCTTCCGGGAGGTAATTCCATCCTTGTCTCCTCAATTAGTGAAAGCAACATGTGGAATTCTACCAAGAGTCTACCTGGGTTGGGTTGGGTTCCATATAACTGATTTTAACACAATTCATTCATTCATTCAATTCAAGTTGCCTGCGTGCCAGTCTGTCAGACAGCAAAGGAGCTGGCATGATAGCACAAAGAGATGGTCACTCTGGCTAGAACTCAAGGACCAGGAACAATTTAGCAGAATACGACGAGGTCATTCATTCAACGACGAGGAGGTGTTATCAAAGACAGTACAGTATGAAGATGTGCCAAAACTGCTTCTTCAATACAAATCCCCGATCACACTTGTAGGCGATGTCATGGGCGACTTTGGCTACCACTGCTCATGCGCAGAAACACGGTTAAGGTCGTCTCTCGCCGAAGTGCGCATGTGCAGGCCCGTCAAATCAAAGACGATATAAAAGTTGTTTTTTGACTAAAATTAAAACGTGTCAGTTTGTCACTTTCACCAGGTTGGAGTAATAACATGTTCAACTGCTTAAGACATTGGGTCGAATCTAGGTTGTGCCTTTAGATTTCGAGAAAATGTACTACTAAGGAATATATATTTTTTAATTCTCTCATTGACTTCTCAAACCCCAAACCCCGGCCTGGTCTGTTTCACTCCAGTGACCTTTACCCTGAATCTCACTCCCTCCCCATCAGATCTTTGTGTGACATGATACAATACCTGCTAAGTTTACAACCAGTCAAATCAATCTCAGTCTAGCTGTTTGAAATACATAGCTAACGTTACATAACTAGTAGGTACACATTGTAACGGTGATATGTACAGGATAAGATCATGCGTGTGAAAGACAAACAGAAAAGTTCACTGTCTGGCTGGTTGGACTGCGTAGCCAGCTGACCTGCTTATAAGCTAACCCTGGTTAACCACATTTCAACACAGCTTGTGCAAAGTTCTGGACAAAAGTATTTCGTAATGCTCGTCATATGTTTTGCTCACAGCTTAGCTAATTAGTTACATGCAAAGTAATCAGCCACCGACTTCATCTACGAAAAGCTTGAAGGAGAAAACTAGACAACTATGTTATGTAGCCAAGAGGCTAACGTTAGCGGGCTAGCTAGCTGACGTTACTTACCCTGTGTTTTGCAACATTCTGAATCGTCAGATTTCTCTGCAGATGTGTTTTTAATGCAGAGTATGTGAACGGACTATTCAATTCAGTTCAGTTCAGGAGCAAGACCGGTTCCAACTTTGCTAAAACTAGCCGGAAACAATGTGTCAAACAGCTGCTGGCCACGGCATGAAAGAGGCAAAGTGGCCTTTACCCCAGTTAGAGATGTTTTCTTCTTCTGCTTCTTCTGCTTCTTCTTCTTCTTGGGTATCATGGAGTTCGCACATGTTTGTTTGTGCATGCCGCCACCTACTGTGCGATAGTGTATGTTCAATCACGGTACATTTGTGATAGAAAAATAAAAAGGAAGGGGAAAATAAATACTTTCCTATCCCTCTGTGCTGACACAAATCTACAACTCACTGGGATCCTCTCAGGATCCCTCACCCTTGACCCATCCTCCTCTACTCTCTTCACTGCCTCAGCATACGACACCTTCTGCACTACTCTGACTCTGGCCACCTCAACCTGCCTCTCTCTCACTGGCCACCTCAACCTGCCTCTCTCTCACTGGCCACCTCAACCTGCCTCTCTCTCACTGGCCACCTCAACCTGCCTCTCTCGCACCGGACACTTCCAATCCCCAGCAACATGGGCACCCCTACAGTTGACACACACACAACTTTATCCACCAAAAGTACACAATCCTACAAAATCCTACAAAATACAAAACATACGTTTTTTTTTTTAACTCCCACTTCTTTAGTCACAGTTCAAATCTCATCCCTACACAGGCTCAGGTGCCTGTGAGAACGAAGCATTTATCGACAGGATTCCTTGTAATTCCTCTGCTGTAAAATCCCTGACTCCCAAAAAACACTCCTTCCTATCTTCTCAGATTTCCTGTCTGTTTGCGCTGCGCAGTTCGATAACCAATGCAATAAACGCTACAAAGTCCACCTTCTTAACAGGCAACATGTCAGGATCCCTCCGTTGACAAGGAACATCATCTGGTGCCTCTACTCCTGCTACCATTGGTTCTTCAACTGCACTCCTTTCTTCCACTCTTCTCACCGCCTCCGGATAGGAGACATTCTGGACACCGCCTCCGTCTCCGTCACCCTAACAGGACACTTCAGAAAAATCGGGTGCATGTTCACCACCACAATTGCAGCATTTAGGCTCAGCGGGCATACGATACTCCTCCCGTCTACATACACTTGACACATGACCAAATTATCTGCATTTATCACACTGCATGGGTTTGGGCACGGAGGCTCTCACAGGGAATCTCATAAAACCCAAATACACGTGAGAAGGGAGAGACTCTTTATCACAAAACATTAGAATGGATGGAGAGGGCTTCCTCACTCCATCCACCATGCGGATCAGTCGCTGTGCACCAACCACTTGATCCAATTCTTCACGTATATCCTTTTCATTTACTTCTAGCGCCACCCAAGAGATAACACCCTTGATAGGCGCCCTGCTTCAAAGATCCACACACGACACATTCCAATCTGATATCTTCTTGAGGCGCAGAGCACGCTCCTTCTGTTCCATAGATACACAAAAAAATGTTAAATAAGCCCACTTTATCTAACGCATCCACAATTTTCATCAAGACTTCAAACGGTTCTCACAAGTAACAACATCGATCCAAAACCTCTGACCAAATAAGAATCAGAACTAGGTTTGGATTTACTAGATTCCACTTCTACTTTACTTCTCATTTTCCTTTTGTATTCTCCTCTCCTCTCCTCTCCTCTCCTCTCCTCTCCTCTCCTCTCCTCTCCTCTCCTCTCCTCTCCTCTCCTCTCCTCTCCTCTCCTCTCCTCTCCTCTCCTCTCCTCTCCTCTCCTCTCCTCTCCTCTCCTCTCCTCTCCTCCCCTCCCCTCTCCTCTCCTCTCCTCTCCTCTCCTCTCCTCTCCTCTCCTCTCCTCTCCTCTCACTCTCACTCTCACTCTCCTCTCTAAAAAAGTAAGTAAGAATTTCAGAATTAATAAAACAGACGAAAATCCAGTGTTTCTATGTCAAACAGTTTTGTTATATTTCAGTCTTCTGTGATGTACATAAAGTGTAATATTGGGATGCAAAGTCAAAATGTAATACATTTCAACTCAATATTGACATGGTACAGGTGTCTTATTTCTTTAAGTCCATAACCATGTGTGTGAGGTGTATACTTTCAAAGTAGATTTGTTTGAGACAACCAAGAATCACTCTGTGTGACCCTGATTTAGCCAACTGCAGTAAAAGGTTTTAAGGAGCCTTTTGGTCCCAGGTTTTAAGGAGCCTTTTGGTCCCAGGTTTTAAGGAGCCTTTTGGTCCCAGGTTTTAAGGAGCCTTTTGGTCCCAGGTTTTAAGGAGCCTTTTGGTCCCAGGTTTTAAGGAGCCTTTTGGTCTCAGGTTTTAAGGAGCCTTTTGGTCCCAGGTTTTAAGGAGCCTTTTGGTCGCTCCGGGCCTTCCTCTGACACTGCCTGGTATAGAGTTCCTGGATGAAGCTCTCGACCGTCTCCACTACAGCCCCGTCGATGTGGCTGGGGGCGCGCTCTGCCTTCCTTTTCCTGTAGTCCACGATCAGCTCCTTTGTCTTGATCACGTTGAGGGAGAGGTTGTTGTCCTGGCACCACACGGCCAGGTCTCTGACCTCCCTATAGGCTGTCTCGTTGTTGTCGGTGATCGGGCCTACCACTGTTGTGTCGTCGGCAAACTTAATGATGGTGTTGGAGTCGTGCCTGGCCATGCAGTCATGAGTGAACAGGGAGTACAGGAGGGGACTGAGCACGCACCCCTGAGGGGCCCCTGTGTTGAGGATCAGCGTGGCAGATGTGTTGTTACCTACCCTTACCACCTGGGGGCGGCCCGTCAGGAAGTCCAGGATCCAGTTGCAGAGGGAGGTGTTTAGTCCCAGGGTCCTTAGCTTAGTGATGAGCTTCGAGGGCACTATGGTGTTGAACGCTGAGCTGTAGTCAATGAATAGCATTCTCACATAGGTGTTCCTTTTGTCCAGGTGTGAAAGGGCAGTGTGGAGTGCGATAGAGATTGCGTTATCTTTGGATCTGTTGGGGTGATATGCAAATTGGAGTGGGTCTAGGGTTTCTGGGATAATGGTGTTGATGTGAGCCATGACCAGCCTTTCAAAGCACTTCATGGCTACAGACGTCAGTGCTACGGGTCGGTAGTCATTTAGGCAGGCTACCTTAGTGTTCTTGGGCACAGAGACTATGGTGGTCTGCTTGAAACATGTTGGTATTACAGACTCAGACAGGGACATGTTGAAAATGTCAGTGAAGACACTTGCCAGTTGGTCAGCGCATGCTCGGAGTACACGTCCTGGTAATCCGTCTGGCCCTGCGGCCTTGTGAATGTTGACCTGTTTAAAGGTCTTACTCACATCGGCTACGGAGAGCGTGATCACACAGTCATCCGGAACAGCTGGTGCTCTCGTGCATGTTTCAGTGTTACTTGCCTCGAAGTGAGCAGAGAAGTAATTTAGCTCGTCTGGTAGGCTCGTGTCACTGGGCAGCTTGCGGCTGTGCTTCCCTTTGTAGTCTGTAATAGTTTGCAAGCCCTGCCACATCCGACGAGCGTCAGAGCCGGTGTAGTACGATTCAATCTTAGTCCTGTATTGACTCTTTGCCTGTTTGATGGTTCGTCGGAGGGCATAGCGGGATTTCTTATAAGCGTCCGGGTTAGAGTCCAGGGAAGATAAGACAATTGAGTTCAACTAGCTAGCTATTTGCCTGCTTTAGGTAGGTAGCTAGCTAACGTTAGCTACCTACCTGTAGATGTTAACTATACTGAACAAAAATATAAACGCAACATGCAACAATTTCAAAGATTTTGCTGAGATACAGATCATATAAGGAAATCAGTCAATTGAAATAAATAAATTAGGCCCTAATCTATGGATTTCACATGACTGGGCAGAGGCGCCCCACTGGGGAGCCAGGCCCAGCCAATCAGAATGAGTTTTGTTTTGTTTTATTTTGAATTGAGAAGCGATGAGAGAAAACAATTGAATTAACGTTTGTGTTTTGTGTCGTTTGTTCTGATGTTTTATTACCATGACTACAAGTATCACTGAAATAATGCTCCCGTAACAGTGCATTTGGAAAGTATTCAGACCCCTTCCCTTTTTCCATATTTTGTTACGTTATAGCCTTATTCTAAAATTGATTAAATAAACAATTTTCAGCATCAATCTAAACACAATACCCCATAATGACAAAGCAAAAACAGGTTTGTAGAAATGTTTGCAAATGTATTACAAATAAAAAAACTGAAATAAAACTGTATTTTTAGAAAGGTTTGAAATTTAAAATAAAAAACAGAAATACCTTATTTACATAAATATTCAGACCCTTTGCTATGAGACTCTAAATTGAGCTCAGGTGCATCCTGTTTCCATTGATCATCCTTGAGATGTTTCTACAACTTGATTGGAGCCCACCTGTGGTAAATTCAATTGATTGGACAGGATTTGGAACGGCACACACCTGTCTATATAAGGTCCCACAGTTGACAGGGCATGTCAGAGCAAAAACCAAGCCATGAGGTTGAAGGAATTGTCCGTAGAGCTCCGAGACAGGATTGTGTCGAAGCACAGATCTGGGGAAGGGTACCAAAAGATGTCTGCAGCATTGAAGGTCCCCAAGAACACATTGGCCTCCATCATTCTTAAATGGAATAAGGTTGGAGCCACCAAGACACTTCCTAGAGCTGGCCGCCCGGCCAAACTGAGCAATCGGGGGAGAAGGGCCTTGGTCAGGGAGGTGACCAAGAACCCGATGGTCACTCTGGCAGAGCTCTCCTGAGTCTCCTGAGTGGGGCAGTGGTCTAAGGCACTGCATCGCAGTGCTAACTGTGCCACTAGAGATCCTGGTTCGAATCCAGGCTCTGTCGCAGCCGACCGGGAGACTCATGGGCGGCGCACAATTGGCCCAGCGTCGTCCAGGGTAGGGGAGGGAATGGCCGGCAGGGATGTAGCTCAGTTGATAGAGCATGGCGTTTGCAACGCCAGGGTTGTGGTTTCGATTCCCACGGGGGGCCAGTATAATTTTTTTTTAAATATATGTATTCACTAACTGTAAGTCGCTCTGGATAAGAGCGTCTGCTAAATGACGTAAATGTAAATGTAAATGTCTCTAGAGTTCCTCTGTGGAGATGGGAGAACCTTCCAGAAGTACAACCATCTCTGCAGCACTCCACCAATCAGGCCTTTATGTTAGAGTGGCCAGACGGAAGCCACTCCTCAGTAAAAGGCACATGACAGCCCGCTTGGAGTTTGCCAAAAGTCACCTAAAGACTCTCAGACCATGAGAAACAAGTTCTCTGTTCTGATGAAACCAAGATTGAACTATTTGGCCTGAATGCCAAGCGTCACGTCTGCAGGAAACCTGGCACCATCCCTACGGTGAAGCACGGTGGTGGCAGCATCATGCTGTGGGGATGTTTTTCAGCGGCAGGGACTGGGAGACTAGTCAGGACCGAGGCAAAGATGAACGGAGAGATCCTTGACGAAAACCTGCTCCAGAGCGCTCACGACCTCAGACTAGGGCGAAGGTTTGTGAGAGAAAAATTACGTATTTACCTGATTTGTTTGATATTAATACTATAAATAAATAAATAAAAAATAAATACATTTCTTTTCTACTAATGCTGTGTTTTTATGGTCTCCACTCTAACTCCCTGCAGCTAATCTGGACGTATGGTCACTAGAGGTAGCTTGCGCTGACAATTGATCTACAGCATTCCATAGACAAGATGTGGTGGGTGTAACCGAGATAAAGATAGTATCTGTTCATCCTTGTATTTGGGAAACTAAGGTTAGGGGTTAAAACAACACCAGTTGCAGATAGCCACACGATAAACCCAAAGTTGCTTATGATGCCCCCGATCTGCATGGGAGGGGTGGAACCAATCATGACTAAAGCATTTTTAGTGTCAGCTATATAAGAACCAGCATTTTCTGTAAAGGTTAAACTCTCGGCAACACACACTTCGGAGTGGTTGAGGTCGACCAGCTTCATTATTGCAATAATTAAATTGATATTGAATAAAGATGATTGTTTGAAGAAATGACAAAGTCTCTCTCACTTGATTAGAATATTCCACGACAGGTTCACCTTCCAACAGGACAACGACCCTAAGCACACAGCCAAGACAACGCAGGAGTGGCATCGGGAGAAGTCTCTGAATGTCCTTGAGTGGCCCAGCCAGAGCCCGGACTTGAACCCGATCGAACATCTCTAAAGAGACCTGAAAATAGCTGTGCAGCAACACTCCTCATCCAATCTGACAGAGCTTGAAATGATCTGCAGAGAGGAATGGGAGAAACTCCCCAAATACAGGTGTGCCAAGCTTGTAGCATCATACCCAAGAAGACTCAAGGCTGTAATCGCTGCCAAAGGTGCTTCAACAAAGCACTGAGTAAAGGGTCTGAATACCTATGTAAATGTGATATTTCCGTTTTTTATATTTTATAAATTAGCATTTCTAACATTTCTAAAAACCTGTTTTTGCTTTGTCATTATGGGATATTGTGTTTAGACTGATGAGGGGAAAAAACAATTTAATCAATTTTAGAATAAGGCTGTAACGTAACAAAATGTGGAAAAAGTCAAGGGGTCTGAATACTTTCCGAAGGCACTGTATAAGGCCATATATGGTCATGTATTACTTTTCCATATGGGACAGTTAGCTAGCTAGTTTTCTTTTTGGTATTCTGCTGGACGATTTAGCATAGGTAACGTTAGTTGGCTGGCTAGCTAGCTAAATTGCCCAGCACAATTTTTGTATCCAAAAAGCAAAACAAATTGCATGGAAAATCTACACCACATGACCAAAAGTATGTGGACACCTGCTCGTCGAAAATCTCATTCCAAAATCATGGCCATTAATATGGAGTTGGTCCCCCCCTTTGCTGCTATAACAGCCTCCACTCTTCTGGGAAGGCTTTCCACTAGATGTTGGAACATTGTTGCAGGGACATGCTTCCATTCAGACACAAGAGCATTAGTGAGGTCGGGCACTGATGTTGGGCGATTACGCCTGGATCGCAGTCGGCGTTCCAATCCATCCCAAAGGTGTTCGATGGGGTTGAGGTCAGAGCTCTGTGCAGGCCAGTCAAGTTCTTCCACACCGATCTCGACAAACCATTTCTGTAGGGACCTCGCTTTGTGCACGGGGGCATTGTCATGCTGAAACAGGAAAAGGCCTTCCCCAAACTGTTGCCACAAAGTTGGAAGCACAGAATCGTCTAGAATGTCATTGTATGCTGTAGCGTTAAGATTTCCTTTCACTAGAACTAAGGGGCCTACCCTGAACCATGAAAAACAGCCCCAGACCATTATTCCTCCTCCACCAAACTTTACAGTTGGCACTATGCATTGGGGAAGGTAGCGTTCTTCTGGCATCCGCCAAACCCAGATTCATCCGTCGGACTGCCAGATGTTGAAGCGTGATTCATCCCTCCAGAGAACGCGTTTCCACTGCTCCAGAGTCCAATGGCGGCAAGCTTTACACCACTCCAGCCGACGCTTGGCATTGCGCATGGTGGTCTGAGGCTTGTGTGCGGCTGCTCGGCCATGGAAACCCATGACGTTGCTTTCAGAGGCAGTTTGGAACTCGGTAGTGAGTGTTGCAACCGAGGACAGATTATTTTTACGCGCTACACGCTTCAGCACGCGGGCCCTTTCTGTGAGCTTGTGTGGCCCACCACTTTGCAGCTGTTGTTGTTGCTCCTAAACGTTTCCACTTCACAATAAAAGCACTTGCAGTTGACCGGGGCAGCTCTAGCAGGGCATAAAGTTCACGAACTGACTTGTTGGAAAGTTGGCATTCTATGACGGTGTCGTGTTGAAAGTCACTGAGCGCTTCAGCAAGGCCATTCTACTGCCAATGTTTGTCTATGGCGATTGCATGGCTGTGTGCTCGATTTTATACACCTGTCAGCAACGGTTGTGGCTGAAATAGCCGAATACACTAATTTGAAGGGGTGTCCACACACTTTTGTATTTATAGTGTATTTCATTATGCATTCACTAAGTCTTGCTCCGCTATTGAATGGACAAGTGTAGTGTTTGTAACGCAAGATGGAGAAGAGCCTGTCTCTCGTCAGAGAACGCATTTATTTTGGGAGATTGCAAAATATGATATTTTCATACAAGGTGACAATAAAACATGTTTTGTTTAGTTACTTTTTCCTAAACTTGTTTCTCTAACTTTATAGCAAGTCAAGCTAGCTTGCACTGCAGAGCAGCTAACTAGCTAGCTAAAAGCTAGGCTAAAGATACCATTGTAGCAAGCGACCTCCACCTAATAATATAATAATAATAATCCACATACTTTTCTATATATAGTGTACATAATTATTATATCTCTGATATTTTCGTCTCCTCTACAACACTTGGTTTCTTTCTCTGCAATCTCGTTCGGATTTTGCACACAACCTTCTTCTCGATCCCGGTTCTATGTCGCTATGAGTCAGTTGTTCGACATTGCAGCTGACAGTGCAGGCGACTGCAGACTGATCTGCCTTGCGTCATGAATGAGGGCCTGTTGTCTGGACCTATGGCAGTCTCTATGGGGGTGCCACAGGGTTCAATTCTCGGGCCGACTCTATTCTCTGTGTATATCAATGATGTCGCTCTTGCTGCTGGTTAATCTCAGATCCACCTCTACGCAGACGACACCATTTTGTATACATCTGGCCCTTCATTGGACACTGTGTTAACAAACCTCCAAACTAGCTTCAATGCCATACAACACTCCTTCCGTGGCCTCCAACTGCTCTTAAACACTAGTAAAACTAAATGCATGCTCTTCAATCGAACGCTGCTTGCACCCGTCCGCCCGACTAGAATCACTACTCTCGGCGGGTCTGACTTAGAGTATGTGGACAACTACAAATATCTAGGTGTCTGGTTAGACTGTAAACTCTCCTTCCAGACTCACATTAAGAATCTCCAATCCAAAGTTAAATCTAGAATCGGCTTCCTATTTCGCAACAAAGCCTCCTTCACTCATGCTGCTAAACGCCCTCGTATAACTGGCTATCCTATCGATCCTTGACTTCGGCGATGTCATTTACAAAATAGCTTCCAACACTCTACTCAGCAAATTGGATGTAGTCTATCACAGTGCCATCCGTTTTGTCACCAAAGCCCCATATACTACCCACCATTCTGACCTGTACGCTCTCGTTGGCTGGCCCTCACTACATATTCATCGCCAAACCCACTGGCTCCAGGCCATCTATAAATCTCTTCTAGGCAAATCCCCGCCTTATCTTAGATCATTGGTCACCATAGCAACACCCACCCGTAGTATGCGCTCCAGCAGGTATATCTCACTGGTCATCCCCAAAGCCAACACCTCCTTTGGCCGCCATTCCTTCCAGTTCTCTGCTGCAAATGACTGGAACGAACTGCAAAAATCTCTGAAGCTGGAGACACTTATCTCCCTCACTAACTTTAAGCATCAGTTGTCAGAGCAGCTCACCGATCACTGCACCTGTACACAGCCATTCTGAAATTAGCCCACCCAACTACCTCATCCCCATATTGTTATTTATTTTGCTCATTTGCACCCCAGTATCTCTATTTGCACATCATCTTCTGCACATCTATCATTCCAGTGGTAATACTACATTGTAATTATTTTGCACTATGACCTATTTATTGCCTTACCTCCATAATTTACTACATTTGCACACACTGTATATAGATTTTCTATTGTGTTATTGACTGTACGTTTTGTTTATTCCATATGTAACTCTGTGGTGTTGTTGTTTTTATCGCACTGCTTTGCTTTATCTTGGCCAGGTCGCAGTTGTAAATGAGAACTTGTTCTCAACTGGCTTACCTGGTTAAATAAAGGTTAAATACATTTTTTTAAATAAAATAAATAACTACTCATAATTATTTGTAGAGCAGTCAGTCACAATTTAACTTTAATTTAACTATAATACATTACGGTTTTGATCCTTTCGAACACGGCCATTGTCAACACAAATAATTGGCACGTTCGAGATTGTCGTTATTCCGAGCACGTTGTGCAGATGGGCAGATCTTGACGTGATGCCTTAATTCGAGTCATGGGTAACTTCATCCTTGGAGTGTCTGGAAGTGGGCGTGTCAATAGCAGTGGGAGGATCAACCGTAGTGGGCGTGTCAATAGCAGTGGGAGGATCAACTGTAGTGGGCGTGTCAATAGCAGTGGGCGGAACAACCGTAGTGGGCGTGTCAATAGCAGTGGGAGGATCAACCGTAGTGGGCGTGTCAATAGCAGTGGGCGGAACAACCGTAGTGGGCGTGTCAATAGCAGTGGGAGGATCAACCGTAGTGGGCGTGTCAATAGCAGTGGGAGGATCAACCGTAGTGGGCGTGTCAATAGCAGTGGGAGGATCAACCGTAGTGGGCGTGTCAATAGCAGTGGGAGGAACAACCGTAGTGGGCGTGTCAATAGCAGTGGGAGGAGCAACCGTAGTGGGCGTGTCAATAGCAGTGGGAGGAGCAACCGTAGTGGGCGTGTCAGCTAATTCGGCAAATGTGTTGCCACTCAAGACTGTTTGCATGGCTGCTGTGTTTGTGTGGTCTTGGCAAAGATGATGGTAAGGAATCTCAGGCTAACATTTAGCATCTTTGGTGTTCTTCATAGACGTATACTAGCTTTTTATTTCTGTCTAACATTTAACGTGGCTATAATCTACCAAGCTAACGTTAGTTAACATATCCTGTTAAAGTAGCTATATCATCACTGAGAGTCCTGTTTGCTGTGAGCGACTGTTAACTAACGTTATCAACTCATCTAACTAACTAGCTAACTATCTTACTAAACTATTTGTCAGTTATGGTTGTGTTTGACAGCATATCACCCCCCCCCCCCCCACACACACATTCTGAAATTGCATTTTTGTCCCCCCCCCAGTTTTATCATTGCAATGTGATACAAAAAGTGGCGACGGACGCTTCCGAGCGGTCGGGTAGGCTGTGTGAAGGCCAAGCTTCTGAAAGGCTGGCTGGATCAGCACGGGAGACTTGAGCATAGTTCAATGTGTAGGTGTTGCGCTCTTTCGTCGAGTTGTAAAAGCAAGCAGAGCAGAAACTGGTTACTCTTTAGTTGACTGATGTAGCTGGCAAGGTAACTGCTGTATAACTTAACAGAAAAATCTAAACTAGTGTTTATTCGCAGTGCTGAGCTAGTATTGTAGCTGATATGTAACGTTAGCTAACGTTTCATCCCCTCTCGACTGAGGTGAATGAATAAGCTACGCTAGCTAGTAGCTACCACAGCTCTAGCCTCTAGTTATCTGTCAGATAGCGATATGAGGTGGCTATTATTACTATCTGACAGCTGTTGTTTGTATGGAAATGTTTTGTAACCTTTGTTTTGTCCCGTTTCAGAAGTAAATTAACTTGGCTAGCTTGCGCCAGTTGATGTACCGTTCGAGAGAGTGCTGGCCAAAAGTTTGCTAATGTTAGCTATTATTTTTGCCTCCATCACACTAGACCTGAATCAACGATTGAAGATTGATATTCTTACGTTTTTTCAGTGCAATGTTAGTTTTATTAGTCAGTTTGGCAATGTATTGTTTTTTTTTTACTATTGAATTACCTTTGATCTAGTTCAGTCTTATTAATCACTTAAACATATTCAATAACGATCTCTTACCTAGCTTGATGACTGTGGGCCTTTTTGCTTACTTTTTGTTCTAAAAAGGCATATTGGATTGTGTAAAAATGCAGGAAATTAGCTTTAGATGCCCAAAAAGTAAGGACCCCCCCAGACCCCCTACCAGGTTATGTCCCCCCCACTTCTAAAACCAAAGTGGCACCCCTGTAATAAACCATCGCATTTGCGTAGTGGCATAGAGCAGTAGAGTTGAGGCACTTACAGAAGTTGCACACACGTGGGGGAACATTTTTAGTAACCTAGGTTCGGGGGAAATGTTTCCCTTTTATAAACCCATTTCATGCAAATCTACGTCATTTTACATGACTGGAGACTTTGGCAGAATCTTTTTTTAATACCGCACAAATGATCGAAACTGCAGGCTACTTTGACACTGAAGAACGGAGAATCTGAGATCAATAAAAACGACCTTGTCCTGAATCCATCAATAGCCCAGATCTAGGTGTGTGGAGACACATATTGTACAATATGAGAAAATGATTGTCCTAAAAATGCTTTCCAGTTTCACTGACTCACCCAATGATCATGTGCATCTCACTCAGCGCTCGTGCCAAATGCCTCTCTCTTTCTCTTTTGTAAAACAATATTTGGAAGTTGATCAAATATTTTGGTAGCCTACAGCGTAGAGTCTTCTCTTTTCAGCTGGAGCCATCTGCTTTCCAACCGGTGTTTTCCCTCGATTGTATTTGAAATATTGCGAAAGGCCTGTTTTGTCTGCATTGTCTGTTTTTTTCTCTGACAGATTTGCGGCGCGTTCCCAACTGTAGACTATGCCTTGTTATTGGGATACAATCCACAGCTAGGATATATATTTTAAGGAAGCTATTGATCCTCTGTGGCTAAATTCTAGGCCTTCTCATGGCGTAGTAGGCTATTCTGAATGATTTCATTTATTTCTGAACAGACAGCAGTCATTCTATAACTTTGGCAAATGTACCTGCTCCTCCTCACATGTAGTGACAATGTAAGAGCCGTTGTAGCCGGAATACCAGTCTCTTTAGCTAGAGGATTTCCCGTTTATTTCATTTTTTATCACCAGCCAATGTGATCACATCACACCAGAGAAGCTGTCGACATTCAAACTTCCCCAGCAGTTCATTGTGAATGCTGTAGCCTATTTCATATCCAGCAAGCAAGAGCAAGGTGCTTCTTTCCTCGAATATATATATATATATATATATATATATATATGCTATGATTCTATAAGGAAATAAATGATGAAGTGCAACGCTGGAGAGATGCGAGTTGCAGGCTCATGTATATCAGAGCACAGAGAGAGATAGATTATAGAAATTGCATCGCATTCTAGTTATGTGAGAGAAACCCACAGCCATGCGTTTGTCTCAAACATAGGTTACAATGTTGCGCAAACCATAACCCGCCAGACCAATCCAAATCAACTCTTAGAATATTAGGCACAGCCTACTTTTTCACATAACGTTTTTTTTTTGTGGGGGCAGGAGAATTAAGGAAGAGGCAACTAGAATGAACTTTGATCTATTTTATTCGAATTTTTACATTGTAAAAAGTGACAATTATTTGTCATGCATGGAGAGGTACCGGATCCGGCCAAATAGGTTCTGGAACAAAACAGTCCAAAACGGAGAGGTGCCGGATCCTGTTCCGGCAGGATCCGGCTCAAATTAAGTACTGGATGACATTAATAATAATATGCCATTTAGCAGACGCTTTTATCCAAAGCGACTTACAGTCATGCGTGCATACATTTTTTTTTTTTTTTTTTTTGTATGGGTGGTTCCGGGGATCGAACCCACTACCCTGGCGTTACAAGCGCCGTGCTCTACCAGCTGAGCTACAGAGGACCACATTCACCACATTCAGAGGACCACATTCACTGCTATAAACCTGTCTCCAATATAATCCCACAATTTACACAGACCCACTGCAGACCTTAATGTGAAAAGGCGTTCCATGGTCTGTTTTGTCAACGACCTCAATGTATTCCAAAGACTTGTGGTAACCAGATGATCCCAATCATTTAGGTGGCCTAGTGGATGGATCATGTTGTTGAGACCACACTAGGCCCAGCGGAGAATCAGGGAAGAGGGGCAGAATCAGGAACACTGTAATAAGCAACTCATTCTCAAACCCTGAGCAATATGACATTTCATTCATTACAAATTACATAACCCTCCCCTGGACCAAAAATAAATAAATAAAAAATACTAAACACCTCCCCCTGACTGAATTTTAAAAAGCATGACCCTCCCCCACTTTCCTCCGGTAAATATTGTGTACATTTCGACCTCTCCCTTAATAGGCTCACAATTTGGCAAGCACTGAATGACTATCTCACAATTTTAGCCATAACTGTTTATTAATGTGTTACACTTTACATTTATATTTTAGTCATTTAGCAGACACGCTTATCCAGAGTGACTTACGGGAGCAATTAGCATTAAGTGCCTTGCTCAAGGGCACATCGACAGATTTTTCACCTAGTCGGCTTTGGGATTCGAACAATAGATCATGTTTTAAATATGAATGAATCAAAAAAGCCTATAAGCTATCAGCCGGTAGAAACACAAAGCAGTATGAAAATGTATGCACTCACTAACTGTAAGTCACTCTGGATCAGAGCGTCTGCTAAATGACTAAAATGTAAAATGTAAAACACTCAGCACTGGCTCCCTCTGCTGGAGGTTGTGTGCCATGTTTATAGAGCAACTCATGGACGAGATATCCTGTGGGGCAGGCTATAACCTGAATAAATATATTTTTCAGCGCTATACAAGTAATGCAATCCTCTGATTAATGTCAATGAATGTCACATGGTCTTGCAGTGACCATGTGATGTGGGGCACACACACAGACACACACACACACACACACAGACACACACACACACACACAGGATGAGAGAGAAAGAGAAAGAGAGTGGGGGGAGGGGAGGGGGGGACGACGACGACTAGCTTTCCCTTGCATTGAAGTGGTGTTCTAATTGCGTGTGTATACAAGACTCCTGTATTTCTAGTCAGACTGGTGCAACAAGTTTCTACATGCTGCAGTGCCCACTGTGCTGCATGTCAACCTCTACAGCCTCTATGATCTAGGCCTAAACGTAGTAGTACATGGCTGACACATACTCAAATGAATTGAATGTTTATCATTGACTGTCTGTGTGTGTGTGTGTGTGTCTGTGTGTGTGTCTGTGTGTGTGTGTGTGTGTGTGTGTGTGTGTGTGTGTGTGTGTATGTGTGTGTGTGTCTGTGTGTGTGTCTCTGTGTGTGTGTCTGTGTGTGTGTGTGTGTGTGTGTATGTGTGTGTGTGTCTGTGTGTGTGTCTCTGTGTGTGTGTCTGTGTGTGTGTCTGTGTGTGTGTGTGACCCACACAGCAAGACAAAAGCAAGATCATAGCAACATCCCTGTTAGTACCAACCTGTGATCAGGATATGTGTATTGTTCCTTTATTATCTAATATACATGTTTATTATAGGCTTTAACCATAATTGATAAACCATTTCTTCAAGCCTCAAATAAGAATAAGTGGTATGATTGTATGGTGTCTCTCATGGGTAAATTAGTGTGGAAGATTGAATAAAGTGGAGAGTCTTGGATCAGTGTGATCCATTAACTTGATTAATTAATACCTGTCGTTGAACAAGATTATCCCTGTTCAACTAACTCCTAGTGTGCAGCAGACAAGTGGTTAGACTCCAATCTTTCCCTACATGATAACCTCTCCCTCTATCTCTCTTACATGGCGGGCACAGATATATTCTAGACTTATTTCTATCCAAGCTGCGTGCGCGGTGATGGCGCGCTAGGGCGCAGATTGGTGTAGGCCTACATGGATGCGCGTTCGTTGTTGAAAGTGACAAAGGTGCGTCTCTTTTGGAGCTGCCTGAGAGGGGAGGCCATTTTGTACAGCGAGGCAGGCAGGCGTCTGTACATGTCTGTGTATTTCAGTGCTCACGTCAGGAACAGGAAGCGTGCCATTGTGCGTATGAGAGAGAACATTTTCTGTGTTGTGGGGGCGAGAGCTATACCAGGCACTAGTAACAACACCCAAACCTATTTCCTCACTTTCCCGAGCGTCCACTGTCCTTTCTACACTGTTTCCTCTGTGCAATGGATGGGTATGTTGTTTTTTTCTTTACAATATTTGCCGATTACACACACGCATGTAACGTTTTTTGCGTAACACCTCGCACTGTTTTCATGAAGCCTATAGTGTGGAATTATTACGGATAGAATAACATTTAGAGAATTGAACGCGGTAAGGGAGGGGAGGGTAGGGGGCGCAAACAAACCCCTCTCAGACAATTAAACCGTACATTTTGGTTCTTTTTAAAGTGTTTAGACCGATTTAATGTTTTTATTCTATTAAAGTAAAGACTTCACGTCGCTGGAAAAACTATAGAATGTAGAGGAAATCCCATTTCCCGTGTGTTTACCGCGCATGGGTGTTTGCCTGTTCCATTATCTGAGTTTGATTTGAGAAAGTGATAGAAAACACATTTTCCTTCAGTGATTGAGTTGCTTTTCATATACGTGTTAGTCGTGCATAATGATTATCAATACTGTAGCTCACAAAGGCACAGTCAAATGAACATTAGATTAAAGATTTGCTGCCATTTTAAGATATGTAAGGGGCGTTTCTGTCTTGTTCGCGAAAACAACAGAACGCTCTGATACGTAAAGCATCATTTAGAGAATAATTAGAACCTGTTTGAAGAGAACTCTTAAAGTAAAATTATTATGTGATCTAAGCATAGATATACATTGTATTAAAAATATGTTTTAACAACTGAATAGGAGCTATTTTAAATCATTGTTTACAACTCGTGTGCGAGGAAAAGGGGGGGGGGGGCTGGGTGATAGCTTTATACAATCTTCCTACCAACCATTTCCTTACAACATTTTAATAAATACTTTTAGATAGGCTTCACACGCCCAATTATCCAACAGTTGGATTGGGTTTAGGCTACGCTATAATTCATTTACAAATATCTGCATGTAATAAATTAGCAGTGACATAGTCATAGCCTGTAACGCTGTTTCGTATCATACAAGCCGACTTGCTATAGCCAAGTTGTTGACCGTGACTGTACAGTTTGGGAAGACAATTCGTAACAGTTCTATGCCAACTCCCAACTTCGAATAGTCTGCCACGCTGCCTTGACTTCTCTTCCCGAAACAAAAGACGGCGTTCTGTGTCTCGCCTCTGTCCCCTCTCTTTGTGAGCTAATGGAACAAATACAATGCAACAATGTAACGAAGTGGAAGTGGACCATTAGAGTTAAACCACTTACAGGAACTCGTGTAGGATATGGATATAAAAGTTGCATTAAATGTAGCCGATGATTCCAATGTGCAGTGAGCCGAGGTGTGTTGTGTGAGCTTCGTCAATGGGGATTTCCGTGATTGTACATCACAAATCACTGTATGACAACTATCAGTGATAAGGCAGGCTATTCTATAGGCCTATACTGAAAAGTGTGAGAACATTTACATTTTAGTAGACGCTCTTATCCAGAGCGATTTACAGGAGCAATTAGGGTTACGTGCCTTAGTCGGCTCGGGGATTAGAACCAGAGACCTTTCGGTTACTGGCACAACGCTCTTAACCACTAAGATACCTGCCGCCCCGTAGTGGGAAGGCTAGTGGTTTTGCCACCTCATCCCCCTCTTGATGTGAACCAAAACACAACAGTCCATTTATTGTAGAATGTGTGTCGTCATAGCACAGTGATACATGTGTATGTTAATGTTAAGTCTTGAGTTCAGAAATAAATTAATCTTTATAAAATAAGTCATATTGTGTCTGATGAACACACTGGTGCCAGGTGTTAAACCCAACAAATTTGCACCAAATCTTTTGAATATTAAATATTGAACAAATATTGAACCGTGGTTGAATAATGACTGCTCAAACTAGTTTTTGTTCAGTTCCCTTTGGCCCTGTCTTGCCTATTAAACCTGATAACTTTGGCCCGTATTGTTTATTAAACCTGATAACTTTGGCCCCTTATTGTTTATTAAACCGGATAACTTTGGCCCTGTCTTGTTTATTAAACCTGATAACTCTTACAGGGATTGTTCTGTGTTATAGTCACTCTCAGATATAAATGTTTTACACAACCTACAGTACATCAACTCAAATCACATTCACATGCACCAAATACAACAGGTTTAGACTTCACGGGGAAACGCTTACTTACGAGCCCTTTCCCTAAAAAGTAAGAACATTTGCAAATAAAAATAGAAAATAGTAACACAATAAATACCAATAACAAGGCTATATACAAGGAGTACCGGTACAGAGTCAATGTGCAGGGGTACGAGGTAGTTGAGGTAGTTGAGGTAATATGTACATGTAGGTAGGGGTAAAAGTGACTAGTCAATCAGGATAGATAATAAACAGAGTAGCAGCAGTGTTGGTAGTTGAGGTAATATGTACATGTAGGTAGGGGTAAAAGTGACTAGTCAATCAGGATAGATAATAAACAGAGTAGCAGCAGTGTTGGTAGTTGAGGTAATATGTACATGTAGGTAGGGGTAAAAGTGACTAGTCAATCAGGATAGATAATAAACAGAGTAGCAGCAGTGTTGGTAGTTGAGGTAATATGTACATGTAGGTAGGGGTAAAAGTGACTAGTCAATCAGGATAGATAATAAACAGAGTAGCAGCAGTGTTGGTAGTTGAGGTAATATGTACATGTAGGTAGGGGTAAAAGTGACTAGTCAATCAGGATAGATAATAAACAGAGTAGCAGCAGTGTTGGTAGTTGAGGTAATATGTACATGTAGGTAGGGGTAAAAGTGACTAGTCAATCAGGATAGATAATAAACAGAGTAGCAGCAGTGTTGGTAGTTGAGGTAATATGTACAATGAAGGAAAAAAGTATTTGATCCCCTGCTGATTTTGTACATTTGCCCACTGACAAAGAAATGATCAGTCTATAATTTTAATGGTATGTTTATTTGAACAGTGAGAGACAGAATAACAACAAAAAAATCCAGAAAAACGCATTTCAAAAATGTTATAAATAGATTTGCATTTTAATGAGGGGAATAAGTATTTGACCCCCTCTCAATCAGAAAGATTTCTGGCTCCCAGGTGTCTTTTATACAGGTAACGAGCTGAGATTAGGAGCACACTCTTAGAGGGAGTGCTCCTAATCTCAGTTTGTTACCTGTATAAAAGACACCTGTCCACAGAAGCAATCAATCAATCAGATTCCAAACTCTCCACCATGGCCAAGACCAAAGAGCTCTCCAAGGATGTTAGGGACAAGATTGTAGACCTACACAAGGCTAGAATGGGCTACAAGACCATCGCCAAGCAGCTTGGTGAGAAGGTGACAACAGTTGGTGCGATTATTCGCAAATGGAAAAAACACAAAATAACTGTCAATCTCCCTCGGCCTGGGGCTCCATGCAAGATCTCACCTCGTGGAGTTGCAATGATCATGAGAACGGTGAGGAATCAGCCCAGAACTACACGGGAGGATCTTGTCAATGATCTCAAGGCAGCTGGGACCATAGTCACCAAGAAAACAATTGGTAACACACTACGCTGTGAAGGACTGAAATCCTGCAGCGCCCGCAAGGTCCCCCTGCTCAAGAAAGCACATATACAAGGCCGTCTGAAGTTTGCCAATGAACATCTGAATGATTCAGATGAGAACTGGGTGAAAGTGTTTTGGTCAGATGAGACCAAAATGGAGCTCTTTGGCATCAACTCAACTTGCCGTGTTTGGAGGAGGAGGAATGCTGCCTATGACCCCAAGAACACCATCCCCACCGTCAAACATGGAGGTGGAAACATTATACTTTGGGGGTGAATTGAAAATGGGTCGTGGATGGGTATTCCAGCATGACAATGACCCAAAACACACAGCCAAGGCAACAAAGGAGAGGCTCAAGAAGAAGCACATTAAGGTCCTGGAGTGGCCTAGCCAGTCTCCAGACCTTAATCCCATAGAAAATCTGTGGAGGGAGCTGAAGGTTCGAGTTGCCAAACGTCAGGCTCGAAACCTTAATGACTTGGAGAAGATCTGCCAAGAGGAGTGGGACAAAATCCCTCCTGAGATGTGTGCAAACCTGGTGGCCAACTACAAGAAACGTCTGACCTCTGTGATTGCCAACAAGGGTTTTGCCACCAAGTACTAAGTCATGTTTTGCAGAGGGATCAAATACTTACTTCCCTCATTAAAATGCAAATCAATTTAGAACATTTTTGACATGCGTTTTTCTGGATTTTTGTTGTTGTTATTCTGTCTCTCACTGTTCAAATAAACCTACCATTAAAATTATAGACTGATCATGTCTTTGTCAGTGGGCAAATGTACAAAATCAGCAGGGGATCAAATACTTTTTTCCCTCACTGTACATGTAGGTAGGGGTAACAGTGACTAGACAATCAGGATAGATAATAAACAGAGTAGCAGCAGCATGTGTGGAAGACTGTCTATGTGTGATTGGCCTCACTATTCATGTGTGTGTGTGTGTGTGAGCGTATGTAGTGTGTATGTGTGTGTGTGTGAGCATATGTAGTGTGTTTGTATGTGTGTGTGAGCGTATGTAGTGTGTGTGTGTGTGTGTGTGTGTGAGCGTATGTAGTGTGTTTGTATGTGTGTGTGAGCGTATGTAGTGTGTGTGTATGTGTGTGTGAGCGTATGTAGTGTGTGTGTGTGAGCGTATGTAGTGTGTGTGTGTGAGCGTATGTAGTGTGTGTGTGTGTGTGTGTGAGCGTATGTAGTGTGTGTATGTGTGTGTGTGAGCGTATGTAGTGTGTGTGTGTGTGTGTGAGCGTATGTAGTGTATGTGTGTGTGTGTGAGCGTATGTAGTGTGTGTGTGTGTGAGCGTATGTAGTGTGTGTGTGTGTGTGTGTGTATGTGTGTGTGTGTGAGCGTATGTAGTGTATGTGTGTGTGTGTGAGCGTATGTAGTGTGTGTGTGTGTGTGAGCGTATGTAGTGTGTGTGTGTGTGTGTATGTGTGTGTGTGTGAGCGTATGTAGTGTGTGTGTGTGTGTATGTGTGTGTGTGTGAGCGTATGTAGTGTGTGTGTGTGTGTCAGAATGTCAGTGTAGTGTGTGTTAGTGTGTTGGGGGAGTCCAGTGTGCATATATGAAGAATGACTAATGAATATGAAGTAAATATCACTATTCAATGTCCAACAAACCTGTTTAGCAATAGAAGATATGCTGCAATCAGCTATGGCTTTTGACGAACTCATTCAGTTATTCACCCTACACCTACACACTAGTTATCTCTAGTTATCTCACACTGTATTCACCCTACACACTAGTCCTATGTTATCTTACACCGTATTCACCCTACACACTAGTCCTATGTTATCTCACACCGTACTCACACCGTATTCACCCTACAGACTAGTCCTATGTTATCTCACACCGTACTCACACCGTATTCACCCTATAGACTAGTCCTATGTTATCTCACACCGTACTCACACCGTATTCACCCTACAGACTAGTCCTATGTTATCTCACACCGTACTCACACCGTATTCACCCTACAGACTAGTCCTATGTTATCTCACACCGTACTCACACCGTATTCACCCTACACACTAGTCCTATGTTATCTCACACCGTACTCACACCGTATTCACCCTACAGACTAGTCCTATGTTATCTCACACCGTATTCACCCTACAGACTATTCCTATGTTATCTCACACCGTATTGTCCCTCATACACAATAATTAAACTGCTATGTCCCTCATACACAATAATTAAACTGCTATGTCCCTCATACACAATAATTAAACTGCTATGTCCCTCATACACAATAATTAAACTGCTATATCCTGTCCCTCATACACAATAATTAAACTGCTATGTCCCTCATACACAATAATTAAACTGCTATGTCCCTCATACATAATAATTAAACTGCTATGTCCCTCATACACAATAATTAAACTGCTATGTCCTGTCCATCATACACAATAATTAAACTGCTATGTCCCTCATACACAATAATTAAACTGCTATGTCCCTCATACATAATAATTAAACTGCTATGTCCCTCATACACAATAATTAAACTGCTATGTCCTGTCCATCATACACAATAATTAAACTGCTATGTCCCTCATACACAATAATTAAACTGCTATGTCCCTCATACACAATAATTAAACTGCTATGTCCCTCATACACAATAATTAAACTGCTATGTCCCTCATACACAATAATTAAACTGCTATATCCTGTCCCTCATACACAATAATTAAACTGCTATGTCCCTCATACACAATAATTAAACTGCTATGTCCCTCATACACAATAATTAAACTGCTATGTCCATCATACACAATAATTAAACTGCTATGTCCCTCATACACAATAATTAAACTGCTATATCCTGTCCCTCATACACAATAATTAAACTGCTATGTCCATCATACACAATAATTAAACTGCTATGTCCCTCATACACAATAATTAAACTGCTATGTCCCTCATACATAATAATTAAACTGCTATGTCCCTCATACACAATAATTAAACTGCTATGTCCCTCATACACAATAATTAAACTGCTATATCCTGTCCCTCATACACAATAATTAAACTGCTATGTCCCTCATACACAATAATTAAACTGCTATGTCCCTCATACACAATAATTAAACTGCTATGTCCCTCATACACAATAATTAAACTGCTATGTCCCTCATACACAATAATTAAATTGCTATGTCCCTCATACACAATAATTAAACTGCTATGTCCCTCATACACAATAATTAAACTGCTATGTCCCTCATACACAATAATTAAACTGCTATGTCCCTCATACACAATAATTAAACTGCTATGTCCCTCATACACAATAATTAAACTGCTATGTCCCTCATACACAATAATTAAACTGCTATGTCCCTCATACACAAGAATTAAACTGCTATGTCCCTCATACACAATAATTAAACTGCTATATCCTGTCCCTCATACACAATAATTAAACTGCTATGTCCCTCATACACAATAATTAAACTGCTATGTCCCTCATACACAATAATTAAACTGCTATGTCCCTCATACACAATAATTAAACTGCTATGTCCCTCATACACAATAATTAAACTGCTATGTCCCTCATACACAATAATTAAACTGCTATGTCCCTCATACACAATAATTAAACTGCTATGTCCCTCATACACAATAATTAAACTGCTATATCCTGTCCCTCATACACAATAATTAAACTGCTATGTCCCTCATACACAATAATTAAACTGCTATGTCCCTCATACACAATAATTAAACTGCTATGTCCCTCATACACAATAATTAAACTGCTATATCCTGTCCCTCATACACAATAATTAAACTGCTATGTCCCTCATACACAATAATTAAACTGCTATGTCCCTCATACACAATAATTAAACTGCTATATCCTGTCCCTCATACACAATAATTAAACTGCTATGTCCCTCATACACAATAATTAAACTGCTATGTCCCTCATACACAATAATTAAACTGCTATGTCCTGTCCATCATACACAATAATTAAACTGCTATATCCCTCATACACAATAATTAAACTGCTATATCCCTCATACACAATAATTAAACTGCTATGTCCCTCATACACAATAATTAAACTGCTATGTCCCTCATACACAATAATTAAACTGCTATATCCTGTCCCTCATACACAATAATTAAACTGCTATGTCCCTCATACACAATAATTAAACTGCTATGTCCCTCATACACAATAATTAAACTGCTATGTCCCTCATACACAATAATTAAACTGCTATGTCCCTCATACACAATAATTAAACTGCTATGTCCCTCATACACAATAATTAAACTGCTATGTCCCTCATACACAATAATTAAACTGCTATGTCCCTCATACACAATAATTATACTGCTATATCCTGTCCCTCATACACAATAATTAAACTGCTATGTCCCTCATACACAATAATTAAACTGCTATATCCTGTCCCTCATACACAATAATTAAACTGCTATGTCCCTCATACACAATAATTAAACTGCTATGTCCCTCATACACAATAATTAAACTGCTATGTCCCTCATACACAATAATTAAACTGCTATGTCCCTCATACACAATAATTAAACTGCTATGTCCCTCATACACAAGAATTAAACTGCTATGTCCCTCATACACAATAATTAAACTGCTATGTCCCTCATACACAATAATTAAACTGCTATGTCCTGTCCATCATACACAATAATTAAACTGCTATGTCCCTCATACACAATAATTAAACTGCTATGTCCATCATACACAATAATTAAACTGCTATGTCCCTCATACACAATAATTAAACTGCTATGTCCCTCATACACAATAATTAAACTGCTATGTCCCTCATACACAATAATTAAACTGCTATGTCCCTCATACACAATAATTAAACTGCTATGTCCCTCATACACAATAATTAAACTGCTATGTCCTGTCCATCATACACAATAATTAAACTGCTATGTCCCTCATACACAATAATTAAACTGCTATGTCCATCATACACAATAATTAAACTGCTATGTCCCTCATACACAATAATTAAACTGCTATGTCCCTCATACACAATAATTAAACTGCTATGTCCCTCATACACAATAATTAAACTGCTATGTCCCTCAAACACAATAATTAAACTGCTATGTCCCTCATACACAATCATTAAACTGCTATGTCCCTCATACACAATCATTAAACTGCTATGTCCTGTCCATCATACACAATAATTAAACTGCTATATCCTGTCCCTCATACACAATAATTAAACTGCTATGTCCCTCATACACAATAATTAAACTGCTATGTCCCTCATACACAATAATTAAACTGCTATGTCCCTCATACACAATAATTAAACTGCTATGTCCCTCATACACAATAATTAAACTGTTATGTCCCTCATACACAATAATTAAACTGCTATGTCCATCATACACAATAATTAAACTGATATGTCCCTCATACACAATAATTAAACTGCTATGTCCCTCATACACAATAATTAAACTGCTATGTCCCTCATACACAATAATTAAACTGCTATGTCCCTCATACACAATAATTAAACTGCTATGTCCCTCATACATAATAATTAAACTGCTATGTCCCTCATACACAATAATTAAACTGCTATATCCTGTCCCTCATACACAATAATTAAACTGCTATGTCCCTCATACACAATAATTAAACTGCTATGTCCCTCATACACAATAATTAAACTGCCATGTCCATCATACACAATAATTAAACTGCTATGTCCCTCATACACAATAATTAAACTGCTATGTCCCTCATACACAATAATTAAACTGCTATGTCCCTCATACACAATAATTAAACTGCTATGTCCCTCATACACAATAATTAAACTGCTATGTCCCTCATACACAATAATTAAACTGCTATGTCCCTCATACACAATAATTAAACTGCTATATCCTGTCCCTCATACACAATAATTAAACTGCTATGTCCCTCATACACAATAATTAAACTGCTATGTCCCTCATACACAATAATTAAACTGCTATGTCCCTCATACATAATAATTAAACTGCTATGTCCCTCATACACAATAATTAAACTGCTATATCCTGTCCCTCATACACAATAATTAAACTGCTATGTCCCTCATACACAATAATTAAACTGCTATGTCCCTCATACACAATAATTAAACTGCTATGTCCCTCATACATAATAATTAAACTGCTATGTCCCTCATACACAATAATTAAATTGCTATATCCTGTCCCTCATACACAATAATTAAACTGCTATGTCCCTCATACACAATAATTAAACTGCTATGTCCCTCATACACAATAATTAAACTGCTATGTCCCTCATACACAATAATTAAACTGCTATGTCCCTCATACACAATAATTAAACTGCTATGTCCCTCATACACAATAATTAAACTGCTATGTCCCTCATACACAATAATTAAACTGCTATGTCCTGTCCCTAATTAAGCTGCTATGCTAGCTAGACCCTCTGTTTGGATACTAAGTCTCTCCACTTGAAACTTGTAGCTAGCTATCTTGTGTGTGGCCTTGTAGCCCTGCTCAGCACAGTAGCAGTGTGAGGGCCTGTGGATATAGAAGAACAAGTTAATGGGATCTTAGCCCCTTCATCCCTAGGTTAGGCTGTGTCCCAAATGGCACCCTATTCCCTATATAGTGCACTACTTTTGACCAGAGCCCTATGTATGGGAATAGGGTGCAATCTGGGACTCATCCCAGGTTAGTAAGATGCAGAAGTAAAGTTAGTGAAGTGCAGAAAGAACAGAGGTCTGGTGCTGCAGATAATACATTCATAACCTATAGTGGGACAATAAATGACAAGAAGTAGATGGTTCTCTTTTAACATGTATCTACTGTTACGTTTAACAGTAAGGGTGTGGTCCGTGGGAGGGGTGTGGTCTGTGGGAGGGGTGTGGTCCGTGGGAGGGGTGTGGTCCGTGGGAGGGGTGTGGTCTTGGGAGGGGTGTGGTCTTGGGGAGGGGTGTGGTCCGTGGGAGGGGTGTGGTCCGGGGGAGGGGTGTGGTCTTGGGGAGGGGTGTGGTCTTGGGAGGGGTGTGGTCCGTGGGAGGGGTGTGGTGCGTGGGAGGGGTGTGGTCCGTGGGAGGGGTGTGGTCCGTGGGAGGGGTGTGGTCCGTGGGAGGGGTGTGGTCCGTGGGAGGGGTGTGATTGTGTAGCCTTCTAGACAGATGGAGATGTTGATAAATGGCCCCTGGGTGATGATGGCACCGTCATGTCTCTGATGGGACTGCAATTCCTGACTCTCTCTGCTGTTAACGATTTCATAGATCCCTCATATATTGGGAGCCCTATATGACCCTAACCCTAACCCTAACCCTAACCCTAACCCTAACCCTACATGGGTAGTGTCCTATACACTGAGTGTACAAAACATTAGGAACACCTGCTCTTTCCATGACATAGAATGATCAGGTGAATCCAGGTGAAAGCTATGATCCCTTATTGATGTCACTTGTTAAATCCACTTCAATCAGTGTAGATGAAGGGGAGGAGACAGGTTAAAGAAGGATTTTTAAGCCTTGAGACAATTGAGACATGGATTGTGTATGTGTGCCATTCAGAGGGTGAATGGGCAAGACAAAATATTGAAGTGCCTTTGAACGGGGTATGGTAGTAGGTGCCAGGCGCAGCGGTTTGAGTGTGTCAAGAACTGCAACGCTGCTGGGTTTTTCACACTCAACAGTTTCCTTTGCGTATCAAGAATGGTCCACCACCCAAAGGACATCCAGCGAACTTGACACAACTGTGGGAAGCATTGGAGACAACATGGGCCAGCATCCCCGCGGAACGCTTTCGACACCTTGTAGAGTCCAATGCCCCAACAAATTGAGGCTGTTCTGAGGGCAAAAGGGGGGTGCAACTCAATGTTAGGAATGTGTCTGTACACTGTGTATGTTTCCATTATAAACAGAACAGTATGACCCAGCCCCCCCACAGGCTGCTGTGTATGTTTGCAGCTGTAGATACAGGAAGCTGCTGTGACTGTTTCCTGGTTTTGTTTCCTGGTTTGTCTCTGTGTCTCTTCCTGGTTGGATTAGGCAGGAAAGAGAGCTGGAGCTGGGATGCCACTGGGCCATTAAAATGTGGATAATTGAATCATATTTGGTAGAGATGTTGATCAATGAGATTACGACCTAGTGTGCCTGATGAAAGTCTACACACCCCTTGCACCGTTTTCACATTAAATCAAACTTCAAATGCACTTGAAATAAAGTTTGGTTTGATTTAGTCATATTCTTTCACTTAGATTTTTGGTTGAGATGGAGATGTGAATCCAGCATATCAATTATTAATTTGTAGACAAAACTTGAATTAACGCCAGACTAAATCAGTGGCTCAGATGGAACTATCCAAGCAGAAGATACATCTCCTTCAAATGTTGATATTTGGTTGCGATGACAACTAAACACAATTCAACGTCACTAAATATCATTACATTTTAAATCAACCAGAGCTTGAAACCCTAGATCAACAGTATATGGGGAATAGGGTGCACTCTGAGTGAGTAATCTGAGCTGCTGCTTTACTTCCTGGTCTATGGCTTTGATACTGTTGGGGAATACCACTGGGCTTTGCAGTCCCTCCTGCAGCAAAGCACCTCCACAGCATGATGCTGCCACCCCCAGTGCATCACGGTTAGGATGGTGTTCTTTGGCTTGCAAGCAACCCCCTTTTTCCTCCAAACATAACGATGGTCATTATGGCCAAACTGTTTTATTTTTGATTCATCAGACCAGAGGACATTTGTCCAAAAAGTATGATCTTTGTCCCCATGTGCAGTTGCAAACCGTAGTCTGGCTTTTTTATGGCGGTTTTGGAGCAGTGGCTTCTTCCTTGCTGAGCGGCCTTTCAGGTTATGTCGATATAGGACTTGTTTATATAGATACTTTTGTACCTGTTTCCTCCAGCATCTTCACAAGGTCCTTTGCTGTTGTTCTGGGATTGATTTGCACTTTTCGCACCAAAATACGTTAATCTCTAAGAGACAGAACGCGTCTCTTTCCTGAGCGGTATGACAGCTGCGTGGTCCCATGGTGTTTATACTTGCGTACGATTGTTTGTACAGATGAACGTGGTACCTTCAGCCATTTGGAAATTGCTCAGAAGGATGAACCACACTTGTGGAGGTCTACCATTTTTTTTTCCTGAGGTCTTGGCTGATTTCTTTAGATTTTCCCATGATGTCAAGCAAAGAGGCACTGAGTTTGAAGGTAGGCCTTGAAATACATCCACAGGTACACCTCCAATTGACTCAAATTATGTCAATGAGCCTATCAGAAGCTTCTAAAGCCATGACATCATTTTCTGGAATTTTCCAAGTTGTTTAAAGGCACAGTCAACTTAGTGTATGTAAACTTCTGACCCACTGGAATTGTGATACAGTGAATTATAAGTGAAATAAGCTGTCTGTAAACAATTGTTGGAAAAATTACTTGTGTCATGCACAACGTAGATGTCCTAACCGACTTGCCAAAACTATAGTTTGTTAACAAGACATTTGTGGAGTGGTTGAAAAACGAGTTTTAATGACTCCAACCTAAGTGTATGTAAACTTCCGACTTCAACTGTACGTCTCTAAAGTGGGGGTCTTTATTCATAAATTGTGCCGTCTCTCTTCATAACCAAAAAGAGGAAGGGAGACTTTTGTCCAACTGTTAGTAGTCATAATTTCCCTATTTTGTTGTCAGCTTTTGTCCACAGACAGCTCAAAGTCTTTAGGCATAGCTTTTATCACGTTCAATCAAAAACTGTATGTGGATGTGTCCGGCCGGCCTGAGACAGAACATCACTGGGCTACTTATACTCTGAGAAACTGTGTTAGGATTGATCTTCTCTGTAAAACAATGGTTACTTGTGTGACACAGAATAATTTAGCTTTGGCATTTAGCTACTGTGTTCCTCCTAACATGTTGCTATGTGTGCAAGATATTAATCACAGAGTATTTGTTTTAATTAGGGATCCCCAGTAGCTGCTGCCTTCACAGCAGATACTCTTTCAGGGGTCCAAACACATTAAGGTTTTGTACACAAGTGTTGCGGCCCAAATAGCACCCTATTCCCTATGTAGTGCAGTACTTTGGTCGGGTCCCATCATCACAAATGGCACCCTATTCCCTATACAGGGCCCTGTTCAAAAGTAGTGCACTACATAGGGAATAGGGTGCCTTTTGGGACACTTCCTGAGAGCAGGGAACTGACTGACAGGGGGATGTTTTTAACCAAAACATGAAACAGCTGTTACAGTTATTAGTCTCTCCTCATGTCATTTTCAAATTACTTTTCTTTATTTTCACAAACTTTCTTTCTACATTTCCTTTTGCGTTTGTTTAAGTTAGTGAAGAATGGCACAATCATAAGACTATGAAATCCTGTTGTTTCTCTCTCTCTCTCTCTCTTCTTGTCACAGCAGCCAAGTTCTCAAGCTTTCTTTCCAAGCTTTGAATCGATCCGACCATGAACACACTGACTTTCATTATTTATAAGGCCTTATTATTTGTATCAAACACATCATTATCTACACACCTCCATGCAATACTGCTGTGTTCAGGGACTCCATGTTGTGTTTCTACATTGTGGCAGGGTTGTGTTCTCACCCACCTTTATTTTGACTGCTGAGCATTGTTAGTTCTCTGTTGGTATTCTGTTCTGTCAGTGTTTAGGCTAGCAGGCTAAGAGAGGAGAGGAGAGTGTTTAGGCTAGCAGGCTAAGAGAGGGTAGAGTGTTTAGGCTAGCAGGCTAAGAGAGGAGAGGAGAGTGTTTAGGCTAGCAGGCTAAGAGAGGAGAGGAGAGGGAGGCTGCTAGCAGGCTAAGAGAGGAAGGGTAGAGTGTTTAGGCTAGCAGGCTAAGAGAGGAGGGTAGAGTGTTTAGGCTAGCAGGCTAAGAGAGGGTAGAGTGTTTAGGCTAGCAGGCTAAGAGAGGAGAGGAGAGTGTTTAGGCTAGCAGGCTAAGAGAGGAGGGTAGAGTGTTTAGGCTAGCAGGCTAAGAGAGGAGAGGAGAGGGAGGCTGCTAGCAGGCTAAGAGAGGAAGGGTAGAGGGAGGCTGCTAGCAGGCTAAGAGAGGAGGGTAGAGTGTTTAGGCTAGCAGGCTAAGAGAGGAGAGGAGAGGGAGGCTGCTAGCAGGCTAAGAGAGGAAGGGTAGAGTGTTTAGGCTAGCAGGCTAAGAGAGGAGGGTAGAGTGTTTAGGCTAGCAGGCTAAGAGAGAAGGGTAGAGTGTTTAGGCTAGCAGGCTAAGAGAGAAGGGTAGAGTGTTTAGGCTAGCAGGCTAAGAGAGGAGAGGAGAGTGTTTAGGCTAGCAGGCTAAGAGAGGAGGGTAGAGTGTTTAGGCTAGCAGGCTAAGAGAGAAGGGTAGAGTGTTTAGGCTAGCAGGCTAAGAGAGAAGGGTAGAGTGTTTAGGCTAGCAGGCTAAGAGAGAAGGGTAGAGTGTTTAGGCTAGCAGGCTAAGAGAGAAGGGTAGAGTGTTTAGGCTAGCAGGCTAAGAGAGAAGGGTAGAGTGTTTAGGCTAGCAGGCTAAGAGAGAAGGGTAGAGTGTTTAGGCTAGCAGGCTAAGAGAGAAGGGTAGAGTGTTTAGGCTAGCAGGCTAAGAGAGAAGGGTAGAGTGTTTAGGCTAGCAGGCTAAGAGAGAAGGGTAGAGTGTTTAGGCTAGCAGGCTAAGAGAGGAGAGGAGAGTGTTTAGGCTAGCAGGCTAAGAGAGAAGGGTAGAGTGTTTAGGCTAGCAGGCTAAGAGAGGAGAGGAGAGTGTTTAGGCTAGCAGGCTAAGAGAGGAGAGGAGAGTGTTTAGGCTAGCAGGCTAAGAGAGGAGGGTAGAGTGTTTAGGCTAGCAGGCTAAGAGAGGAGAGGAGAGTGTTTAGGCTAGCAGGCTAAGAGAGGAGGGTAGAGTGTTTAGGCTAGCAGGCTAAGAGAGAAGGGTAGAGTGTTTAGGCTAGCAGGCTAAGAGAGGAGAGGAGAGTGTTTAGGCTAGCAGGCTAAGAGAGGAGAGGGAGGCTGCTAGCAGGCTAAGAGAGGAGGGTAGAGGGAGGCTGCTAGCAGGCTAAGAGAGGAGAGGAGAGTGTTTAGGCTAGCAGGCTAAGAGAGGAGGGTAGAGGGAGGCTGCTAGCAGGCTAAGAGAGGAGAGGAGAGTGTTTAGGCTAGCAGGCTAAGAGAGGAGGGTAGAGTGTTTAGGCTAGCAGGCTAAGAGAGAAGGGTAGAGTGTTTAGGCTAGCAGGCTAAGAGAGGAGAGGAGAGTGTTTAGGCTAGCAGGCTAAGAGAGAAGGGTAGAGTGTTTAGGCTAGCAGGCTAAGAGAGGAGGGTAGAGTGTTTAGGCTAGCAGGCTAAGAGAGGAGGGTAGAGTGTTTAGGCTAGCAGGCTAAGAGAGGAGGGTAGAGTGTTTAGGCTAGCAGGCTAAGAGAGGAGGGTAGAGGGAGGCTGCTAGCAGGCTAAGAGAGGAGGGTAGAGTGTTTAGGCTAGCAGGCTAAGAGAGGAGAGGAGAGTGTTTAGGCTAGCAGGCTAAGAGAGGAGAGGAGAGTGTTTAGGCTAGCAGGCTAAGAGAGGAGGGTAGAGTGTTTAGGCTAGCAGGCTAAGAGAGGAGGGTAGAGTGTTTAGGCTAGCAGGCTAAGAGAGAAGGGTAGAGTGTTTAGGCTAGCAGGCTAAGAGAGAAGGGTAGAGTGTTTAGGCTAGCAGGCTAAGAGAGGAGGGTAGAGTGTTTAGGCTAGCAGGCTAAGAGAGGAAGGGTAGAGGGAGGCTGCTAGGGCCACTGTTCCGTACTGTACCACTTCCGTGTTCCATGGAGCTCTGTTTGCGTCGCTCTCTGCGTAGTTCTATGTAATTTGAGTGGCTACATTTTTGGAACGGATTGTATATACGTAGGAACACCTATGTGAGAATGCTATTCATTGACTACAGCTCAGCGTTCAACACCATAGTGCCCTCGAAGCTCATCACTAAGCTAAGAACCCTGGGACTAAACACCTCCCTCTGCAACTGGATCCTGGACTTCCTGACGGGCCGCCCCCAGGTGGTAAGGGTAGGTAACAACACATCCGCCACGCTGATCCTCAACACGGGGGCCCCTCAGGGGTGCGTGCTCAGTCCCCTCCTGTACTCCCTGTTCACCCATGGCTGCATGGCCAGGCACGACTCCAACACCATCATTAAGTTTGCCGACGACATAACAGTGGTAGGCCTGATCACCGACAACGATGAGACAGCCTATAGGGAGGAGGTCAGAGACCTGGCCGTGTGGTGCCAGGATAACAACCTCTCCCTCAACGTGACCAAGACAAAGGAGATGATTGTGGACTACAGGGGAAAAAAAGAGGACTGAGCACGCCCCCATTCTCACCGACAGGGCTGTAGTGGAGCAGGTTGACAGAGTCAAGTTCCTTGGTGTCCACATCACCAACAAACTATCATGGTCCAAACACACCAAGACAGTCGTGAAGAGGGCACGACAAAGCCTATTCCCCCTCAGGAGACTGAAAGGATTTGGCATGGGTCCTCAGATCCTCAAAAAGTTCTACAGCTGCACCATCCAGAGCATCCTGACTGGTTGCGTCACCGCCTGGTATGGCAACTGCTCGGCCTCCGACCGCAAGGCACTACAGAGTCCCCTGTAGCTCAGTTGGTAGAGCATGGCGCTTGCAACGCCAGGGTTGTGGGTTCGTTTCCCACGGGGGGCCAGTATGAAAATGTATGCACTCACTAACTGTAAGTCGCTCTGGATACGAGCGTCTGCTAAATGACTAAAATGTAAAATGTAGTGTGTATGGCCCAGAACATCACTGCGTCCAAGATTCCTGCCATCCAGGATCTCTATACCAGGCGGTGTCAGAGGAAGGCCATAAAAATGGTCAAAGGCTCCAGCCACCCAAGTCATAGACTGTTCTCTCTGCTACCGCACGGCCGGCAAGCGGTACCGGAGCGCGCCAAGTCTAGGTCCAAAAGGCTTCTCAACAGCTTCTACCCCCAAGCCATAAGACTCCTGAACATCTAATCAAATGGCTACCCAGACTATTTGCATTGCCCCCCCCCCCCCCCCCCTTTTACGCTGCTGCTACTCTCTGTTTATTATCTATGCATAGTCACTTTAACTATACCTACATGTACATATTACCGCAATTACCTCAACTAACTACATTGACTCTGTACCGGTACTCCCTGTATATAGCCTCCCTACTGTTATTTCACATTGACTCTGTACCGGTACCCCCTGTATATAGCCTCCCTACTGTTATTTCCCATTGACTCTGTACCGGTACCCCCTGTATATAGCCTCCCTACTGTTATTTCCCATTGACTCTGTACCGGTACCCCCTGTATATAGCCTCCCTACTGTTATTTCCCATTGACTCTGTACCGGTACTCCCTGTATATAGCCTCGCTACTGTTATTTCACATTGACTCTGTACCGGTACCCCCTGTATATAGCCTCGCTATTGATATTTTTACTGTTATTTTACTGCTTTAATTTGTTACTTATCTATTGTTTACTTAACACTTGTTTCTCTTAAAACTGTATTGTTGGTTAGGTCTTGTAATAAGCATTTCACTGTAAGGTCTACAGCTGTTGTATTCCTTACAGTGCGTAGAGTGTAGTGCCCTTAAGCTACTCAAGATACTTCTCTCTCTCCCCTCTCTCCCCTTCTCCTTTCTCCCCTCTCTCCTCTCTCCCCCTCTCTCCCCCTCTCTCCCCTTCTCCCCTCTCTCCTCTCTCCCCTCTCTCCCCCTCTCTCCCCCTCTCTCCTCTCTTCCCCTCTCTCCCCTTCTCCTTTCTCCCCTCTCTCCTCTCTTCCCCTCTCTCCTCCTCTCTCCCCTTCTTCTTTCTCCCCTCTCCCCTCTCTCCTCTCTCCCCCTCTCTCCTCTCTCCCCCTCTCTCCCCTCTCTCCTTTCTCCCCTCTCTCCTCTCTTCCCCCTCTCCTCTCTCCCCCTCTCTCCCCTTCTCCTCTCTCCCCCTCTCTCCCCCTCTCTCCCCTTCTCCTTTCTCCCCTCTCTCCTCTCTCCCCTCTCTCCTCTCTCCCCCTCTCTCCCCCTCTCTCCTCTCTTCCCCTCTCTCCCCCTCTCTCCCCTTCTTTCTCCCCTCTCCCCTCTCCCCTCTCCCCTCTCTCCTCTCTCCCCCTCTCTCCTCTCTCCCCCTCTCTCCCCTCTCTCCTCTCTCCCCCTCTCTCCTCTCTTCCCCTCTCCCTCCCCCCCCTCTCTCCCCTTCTCCTCTCTCCCCCTCTCTCCCCTTCTCCTTTCTCCCCTCTCCCCTCTCCCCCTCTCTCCCCTCTCTCCCCTCTCTCCTCTCTCCCCCTCTCTCCCCTCTCTCCTCTCTCCCCCTCTCTCCTCTCTCCCCCTCTCTCCTCTCTCTCCTCTCTCCCCCTCTCTCCCCTTCTCCTTTCTCCCCTCTCCCCTCTCTCCTCTCTCCTCTCTCCCCCTCTCTCCCCTTCTTCTTTCTCCCCTCTCCCCTCTCTCCTCTCTCCCCCTCTCCCCCCTCTCTCCTCTCTCCCCCTCTCTCCTCTCTCCACAGCCCAGGGCTCAGATCAGTGGAATGTCAGCTATGTGCCAGGCCTCACTGCAGTACTGAGAGAGAGAGAGAGGGGGGTGTTGTGGTGTCCTCTCTCTCTGTCTCTCTCTTGTCCCAGGTGTGTTGTCTGCACCTGTCCTCCCTCCTCTGGCAAGGTGAAGGAAGACAGGAGAAAGGGCCTCACTGTCATGGCAGTTCACTATGCCCCTCCTGACCCCCAATTGGCTCTGGTCAAAAATAGTGAACTATATAGGGAATAGGGTGCCATTCTCTGGTCAAAAGTAGTGAACTATATAGGGAATAGGGTGCCATTTGGGACACATCCTTGTTGTTTGGATTTGCAACTGGAGTTTCTTTCACCCGGCATGTTAATTCACCCGGCATGTTAACCTCACCCGGCATGTTAATCTTCATCCTAAAAGGGGCCAAGGTTTTTTTGGTGAATCAGCAATTCTTCAAATCATGTAGTTCCTTTCTGCTCTGAGCTCAGTGAAGGTGGATTTGGGGGCGTCTTCCTCCACCTTGGAATGTAGGATCTGGTCTGGGGTCAGATAATACAGCAGTAGGACCAAGCAGGTCAACCCGCCTACCTCTATCTGGATCAGATGACCTGCCTACCTCTATCTGGATCAGATGACCCGCCTACCTCTATCTGGATCAGATGACCTGCCTACCTCTATCTGGATCAGATGACCTGACCTGACTACCTCTATCTGGATCAGATGACCTGACCTGACTACCTCTATCTGGATCAGATGACCTGACCTGACTACCTCTATCTGGATCAGATGACCTGAGCTGACTACCTCTCTATCAGGCCTGATTCTGGATCAGATGACCTGAGCTGACTACCTCTATCAGGCCTGACCTGACCTGACTACCTCTATCAGGCCTGACCTGACCTGACTACCTCTATCAGGCCTGACCTGACCTGACTACCTCTATCAGGCCTGATTCTGGATCAGATGACCTGACCTGCTGCTCCTGGAGCTTTATTACCCCCTAGTCTGTGTTAGGCAGTAGGCCTCGGTACATGGTGTTGTTAGGCAGTAGGCCTCAGTACATGGTGTTGTTAGGCAGTAGGCCTCGGTACATGGTGTTGTTAGGCAGTAGGCCTCGGTACATGGTGTTGTTAGGCAGTAGGCCTCGGTACATGGTGTTGTTAGGCAGTAGGCCTCGGTACATGGTGTTGTTAGGCAGTAGGCCTCGGTATATGGTGTTGTTAGGCAGTAGGCCTCGGTACATGGTGTTGTTAGGCAGTAGGCCTCGGTACATGGTGTTGTTAGGCAGTAGGCCTCGGTACATGGTGTTGTTATGGTGTTGTTAGGCAGTAGGCCTCGGTACATGGTGTTGTTAGGCAGTAGGCCTCGGTACATGGTGTTGTTAGGCAGTAGGCCTCGGTACATGGTGTAGGCCTCGGTACATGGTGTCTCCCGAGTGGCGCAGTGGTCTAAGGCACTGCATCGCAGTGCTAGCTGTGCCACTAGAGATCCTGGTTCGAATCCAGGCTCTGCTGTAGCCGGCCGCAACCGGGAGACCAATGGGGCGGCGCACAATTGGCCCAGCGTCGTCCAGGGTAGGGGAGGGAATGGCCGGCAGGGAGGTTGCTCAGTTGGTAGAGCATGGCGTTTGCAACGCCAGGGTTGTGGGTTCGATTCCCATGGGGTATGAAAATTAAAAAGAATAATGTATGCACTAACTGTAAGTCGCTCTGGATAAGAGCGTCTGCTAAATGACGTAAATGTAAATGTTGTTAGGCAGTAGGCCTCGGTAGTCGGTACATGGTGTTGTTAGGCAGTAGACCTCGGTAGTCGGTACATGGTGTTGTTAGGCAGTAGACCTCGGTAGTCGGTAAATGGTGTTGTTAGGCAGTAGGCCTCGGGTGGTGTGATAGTGTCTAATTGTTGATAACTCCCCTGAAGGACTGTTGAGGTCCAGGGCCCATTGTGTTCTGTCAACAGAGACTAGAGATGTCTCTGTCTCCCACCCTCTCACACACCTAGTACTCCGTCTCAAAGGGCACCCCACAGGCCATGGTCAAAAGTAGTGCACTGCACAGGGAATAGGGTGCCCTTTGGGATGCACCATTGTACTACTCCCCTGAGCCTTCAGCTTGACCTTGGTTACGATACGACAGACAGCAGACGCTTGTTGGATCTGTTTGTGCTTTATGGGTTAGGGTTAATACAAATTTGCAAAAATCTCTGAAGCTGGAGACTCTTATCTCCCTCACTAACTTTAAGCATCAGTTGTCAGAGCACCTTACCGATCACTGCACCTGAACACAGCCCATTTGTAATTAGCCCACCCAACTACCTCATCCCTATATTTTTATTTATTTTGCTCATTTGTACCCCAGTATCTCTATTTGCACATCATCTCTTGCACATCTATCATTCCAGTGTTAATACTAATTGTAATTATTCTGCACTATAGCCTATTTATTGCCTTACTTGCTACATTTGCACACACTGTATATATATATATATATATAAAAAAAAAAATTGTTGTATTTTTGACTTTGTTTTGTTTTACCCCATATGTAACTCTGTGTTGTTGTTTTTATCGCACTGCTTTGCTTTATCTTGGCCAGGTCGCAGTTGTAAATGAGAACTTGTTCTCAACTGGCTTACCTGGTTAAATAAAGGTGAAATAAAATAAAATAAAAAATAGGGTTAGGGTTATGGTTAACATACATAGACTTGTCATTGGGATTCCAAAGCTCCTTCAAGCTAGCTGATGTGGCTCCATGTTAAAGCTAGCTGATGTGGCTCCATGTTAAAGCTAGCTGATGTGGCTCCATGTTAAAGCTAGCTGATGTGGCTCCATGTTAAAGCTAGCTGATGTGGCTCCATGTTAAAGCTAGCTGATGTGGCTCCATGTTAAAGCTAGCTGATGTGGCTCCATGTTAAAGCTAGCTGATGTGGCTCCATGTTAAAGCTAGCTGATGTGGCTCCATGTTAAAGCTAGCTGATGTGGCTCCATGTTAAAGCTAGCTGATGTGGCTCCATGTTAAAGCTAGCTGATGTGGCTCCATGTTAAAGCTAGCTGATGTGGCTCCATGTTAAAGCTAGCTGATGTGGCTCCATGTTAAAGCTAGCTGATGTGGCTCCATGTTAAAGCTATCTGATGTGGCTCCATGTTAAAGCTATCTGATGTGGCTCCATGTTAAAGCTAGCTGATGTGGCTCCATGTTAAAGCTAGCTGATGTGGCTCCATGTTAAAGCTAGCTGATGTGGCTCCATGTTAAAGCTAGCTGATGTGGCTCCATGTTAAAGCTAGCTGATGTGGCTCCATGTTAAAGCTAGCTGATGTGGCTCCATGTTAAAGCTAGCTGATGTGGCTCCATGTTAAAGCGAGCTGATGTGGCTCCATGTTAAAGCTAGCTGATGTGGCTCCATGTTAAAGCTAGCTGATGTGGCTCCATGTTAAAGCTAGCTGATGTGGCTCCATGTTAAAGCTAGCTGATGTGGCTCCATGTTAAAGCTAGCTGATGTGGCTCATCTTCCTCTTATCTGTCTAATATCTCTGTATAGGACTCATCTTCCTCTTCTCTGTCCTCATACTACGGGATTGGGGATGAACACTTACCTTATTTTCATGGAATAATTCTCCCATCCTACCCCCCCCACCCCCCCCACCCCCCCCATACCCCCACCCTCCATAACCCCACGCATACACACACATAGGAAATAAATACACGCTGTGAAAACCCAACCACTTGTCTTGCATGGTGGGTAAACTGTACTGAGCAGGCCTGACTGGGCTGAGGCTCGTCTTTCCAGTTTGACGTGTATGTCTGCCTTTGTTTGGCCAGTGGTGTCAGGTTACTGACTAAGGGGCCAGTCCAGCTAGCAGCATCAATAATAGATATCACAGACACTGGAGCTAGCTGACCTCCCTGCCTTTCCCTGCCCGGTCTCCTAGCTTACCAGCCTCTCCCTGCCTCTGGTCAAAAGTAGTGCACTTTGTAGGGAATAGGGTGCCATTTGGACCTTAGAGCCTCCCTCCCTGTCCCTCTGTTCCCCCACCATGCCCCTGTTTTCCTCTCCCTCCCTCCCTCCCTCCCTCCCTCCCTCCCTCCCTCCCTCCCTCCCTACTGTCAGCAAGGCAACATGGTTTTGTGTTTCCACTGAATGCAGCTTGTTTGTCGTAAATTTATTTGTGTACAGTGCCTAGTGCATATCTACACACGCCTTGCACAGTTTTCACATTTTGCTGCCTAAAAATTTAATCTTAAAAGAGATAAAATTATATATTTTTCCTACCGATCTACACAACCTACTTCACATTTTCAAAGTGAAATAAAATTATAGAACATTTTCCAAATTAATAGAATATTCAAACCATGTCTCTGAATTTCAAGCTAATTTCAGACAGGACTGTGATTGGACCAGTCAGGATCGCTCAACACGTCACAGAGTGAAACCGTCTGTATTTTAAAGTATTGTGGTGGCAGCATCATGTTATGGGTATGCTTGTCACTGCAGGGACTGGGAAGTTTGTCAGGATCAAAATAAATATGAAAGTAAAACATTTGAAAAAAATCTAACCCTGGGATAGAGTTTTATTTTTCAGCAGGACAATTACACAAATTGTATTGCCAGACACACCAGAATGACTTTCCAGGAGGTGTTGAGTGTTCCGGAATGGTCCAGTCTCAGTCCTGAAACTTACATCTGCTTGAAAATCAGAGACACGGTTTCCATCAATGATTTTTGGCCACCCGTGAGTGGAAGTGTTCTACCAGTTTAAGTGGTCTATGGTAAAGTTACTGTACATTTTTGCCACTGTCAAGATTTTTTTTTGCTTTGTAATAATAGTATGCCATTTAGCAGACGCTTTTATCCAAAGCGACTTACAGTCATGCGTGCATACATTTTTGTGTATGGGTGGTCCCGGGGATCGAACCCACTACCTTGGCGTTACAAGCGCCGTGCTCTACCAGCTGAGCTACAGAGGACAACTGTGGTAGTTCCCTGTAAAGGCAAAATGTACCTTTTCTAAAAGCTTTTGTACCTGTGAACTGTAGGAAAGGTGCTATCTGAGGTATGAACTGGGGTACAATTATGTACCTGTATCTAAAGGTACAAAGGACGTACCTTACAGGGCACTCCCCCCAGTGTATGATCTCTGTTCTCTCTCCTCCGTCAATCTGTCTTCAACACACACAACATCCCTCTCTCCCTACCCTCCCTCTCTTTTATCTCTCCTCCCATTCCGCTCTCTCTCTCTCTCTCTCTCTCACTCTCTCTCTCTCTCTCTCTCTCTCTCACTCCTCTCTTTGTCTCTCTCTCTCTCTCTCTCTCTCTCTCTCTCTGTCTCTCTCACTCACCTCTTTGTCTCTCTCACGTCTCTTGTCTCCCCCCCTCTCTCTCTCAATTTCAATTCAATTTCAATTTAAGGGCTTTATTGGCATGGGAAACGTGTGTTAACATTGCCAAAGCAAGTGAAGTAGATAGTAAACAAAAGTGAAATAAACAATAAATATTAACAGTAAACATTACACTCAGAAGTTTCAAAAGAATAAAGACATTTCAAATGTCATATTATGTATATATACAGTGTTGTAACAATGTGCAAATAGTTAAAGTACAAATGGGAAAATAAATAAAAATAAATATGGGTTGTATTTACAATGGTGTTTGTTCTTCACTGGTTGCCCTTTTCTTGTGGCAACAGGTCACAAATCTTGCAGCTGTGATGGCACACTGTGATTTTTCACCCAGTAGATAAGGGAGTTTATCAAAATTGGGTTTGTTTTCGAATTCTTTGTGGATCGCTGTAATCTGAGGGAAATATGTGTCTCTAATATGGTCATACATTTGGCAGGAGGTTAGGAAGTGCAGCTCAGTTTCCACCTCATTTTGTGGGCAGTGTGCACATAGCCTGTCTTCTCTTGAGAGCCAGGTCTGCCTACGGTGGCCTTTCTCAATAGCAAGGCTATGCTCACTGAGTCTGTACATAGTCAAAGCTTTCCTTAAGTTTGGGTCAGTCACAGTGGTCAAGTATTCTGCCACTGTGTACTCTCTGTTTAGGGCCAAATAGCATTCTAGTTTGCTCTGTTTTTTTGTTTGTTCTTTCCAATGTGTCAAGTAATTCTCTTTTTGTTTTCTCATGATTTGGTTGGGTCTAGTCTCTCTCTCTCTCGCTCAATTCAATTTAAGGGGCATTATTGGCATGGGAAACATTGCCAAATCAATTGACATAGACAAGAAACAAAAGTGAAATAAACAGTAACAAATGAACAGTAAATGTTACACTCACAAAAGTTCCAAAATAATAAAGACATTTTAAATGTCATATTATGTCTATATACAGTGTTATAATGATGTGCAAATAGTTAAAGTACAAAAGGGAAAATAAATCAACATAAATATGGGTTGTATTTACAATGGTGTTTGTTCTTCACTGGTTGCCCTTTTCTTGTGGCAACAGGTCACAAATATTGCTGCTGTGATGGCACACTGTGGTATTTCACCCAATATATATGGGAGTTTATCCAAAATGGATTTGTTTTTGAATTCTTTGTGGGTAGGTGTAATCTGAGGGAAATATGTGTCTCTAATATGGTCATACATTTGGCAGGAAGTTAGGAGTATTAAGTTAGTTTGCTCTGTTTTTTTGTAATTTTTTTTCCAATGTGTCAAGTAATTATCTTTTTGTTTTCTCATGATTTGGTTGGGTCTAATTGTGTTGCTGTCCTGGGGCTCTGTGGGGTCTGTGTTTGTGAACAGAGCCCCAGGACCAGCTGGCTTAGGGGACTCTTCTCCAGGTTCATCTCTCTGTAGGTGATGGCTTTGTTATGGAAGGTTTGGGAATCGCTTCCTTTTAGGTGGTTGTAGAATTTAACGTCTCTTTTCTGGATTTTGATAATTAGCGGGTATCGGCCTATTCTGCTCTGCATGCATTATTTGGTGTTTTACGTTGTACACAGAGGATATTTTTGCAGAATTCTGCATGCAGAGTCTCAATTTGGTGTTTGTCCCATTTTGTGAATTCTTGGTTGGTGAGCGGACCCCAGACCTCACAACCATAAAGGGCAATGGGTTCTATAACTGATTCAAGTATTTTTAGCCAGATCCTAATTGGTATGTCGAATTTTATGTTCCTTTTGATTGCATAGAAGGCCCTTCTTGCCTTGTCTCTCAGATCGTTCACAGCTTTGTGGAAGTTACCTGTGGCGCTGATGTTTAGGCCGAGGTATCTATAGTTTTTTGTGTGGTCTAGGGCAACAATATCTAGATGGAATTTGTATTTGTGGTCCTGGCAACTGGACCTTTTTTGGAACACCATTATTTTTGTCTTACTGAGATTTACTGTCAGGGCCCAGGTCTGACAGAATCTGTGCAGAATATCTAAGTGCTGCTGTAGGCCCTCCTTGGTTGGGGACAGAAGCACCAGATCATCAGCAAACAGTAGACATTTGACTTCAGATTCTAGTAGGGTGAGGCCGGGTGCTGCAGACTGTTCTCGTGCCCTCGCCAATTCGTTGATATACAGCTCTGGAAAAAATTAAGAGTCCACTGCAAAATTATCAGTTTCTCTGGTTTTACTATTTATAGGTATGTGTTTGGGTAAAAATAACATTTTTGTTTTATTCTATAAACTACTGACAACATTTCTCCCAAATTCCAAATAAAAATATTTTCATTTAGAGCATTTATTTGCAGAAAATGACAACTGGTCAAAATAACAAAAAATATGCAGTGTTGTCAGACCTCGAATAATGCAAAGAAAATAAGTTAATGTTAATTTTTAAACAACACAATACTAATGTTTTAACTTAGGAAGAGTTCAGAAATCAATATTTGGTGGAATAACCCTGATTTTCAATCACAGCTTTCATGCATCTTGGCATGCTCTCCACCAGTCTTTCACATTGATGTTGGGTGACTTTATGCCACTCCTGGCGCAAAAATTCAAGCAGCTTGGCTTTGTTTGATGGCTTGTGACCATCCATCTTCCTCTTGATCACATTCCAGAAGTTTTCAATGGGGTTCAGGTCTGGAGATTGGGCTGGCCATGACAGGGTCTTGATCTGGTGGTCCTCCATCCACACCTTGATTGACCTGGCAGTGTGGCATGGCACATTGTCCTGCTGGAAAAACCAATCCTCAGAGTTGGGGAACAATGTCCGAGCAAAAGGAAGCAAGTTTTCTTCCAGGACAACCTTGTACGTGGCTTGATTCATGCGTCCTTCACAAAGACAAATTTGCCCGATTCCAGCCTTGCTGAAGCACCCCCAGATCATCACCGATCCTCCACCAACTTTCACAGTGGGTG
>NC_139997.1:1570826-1583326 GCF_964263955.1 Coregonus lavaretus
CAGTCCCTATCTCAAAACATGTGTATGGGCATTTTAGATTTTTTTGACTGTCCGAGTACTTGCATTATTTATTTTTTGAGTACTCTAATAAAAAAAATTACAATTTTAGAACAAGGGCACTGTAAAAAAAAAAATATACACATTTATCTATAAGCCAACAGTGAGCAACAATGCCTAATTTACCATTACCATTACAGATAACAAATCCTAATTGCTAAATTGCCTTATATACACTACCGTTGAAAAGTTTGGGGTCACTTAGAAATGTCCTTGTTTTCGAAAGAAAAGCAATTTTTTTGTCCATTACAATAACATCAAATTGATCAGAAATACAGTGTAGACATTGTTAATGTTGTAAATGGCTATTGTAGCTGGAAACGGCTGATTTTTAATGGAATATCTACATAGGCGTACAGAGGCCCATTATCAGCAATCATCAGTCCTGTGTTCCAATGGCACGTTGTGTTTGCTAATCCAAGTTTATCATTTTAAAAGGCTAATTGATCATTAGAAAACCCTTTTGCAATTATGTTAGCACAGCTGAAAACTGTTGTGCTGATTAAAGAAGCAATAAAACTGGTCTTCTTGAGACTAGTTGAGTATCTGGAGCATCAGCAATTGTGGGTTCGATTACAGGCTCAAAATGTGCAGAAACAAATAACTATCTTCTGAAACTCGTAAGTCTATTCTCGTTCTGAGAAATGAAGGCTATTCCATATGAGAAATTGCCAAGAAACTGAAGATCTCGTCTCAACGTCAACCCCAGTCTCAACGTCAACAGTGAAGAGGTGACTCCGGGATGCTGACCTTCTAGGCAGAGTTGCAAAGAAAAAGCCATATCTCAGACTGGTCAATAAAAAGAAAAGATTAAGATGGGCAGTCTGAGATATGGCTTTTTCTTTGCAACTCTGCCTAGAAGGTCAGCATCCCGGAGTCGCCTCTTCACTGTTGACGTTGAGACTGGTGTTTTGCGGGTACTATTTAATGAAGCTGCCAGTTGAGGACCTGTGAGGCATCTGTTTCTCAAACTAGACACTCACAGCCAGTCAGTCAATCTGTCAGTCAGTCAGTCAATCTGTCAGTCAGTCAATCTGTCAGTCAGTCAGTCAATCTGTTAGTCAGTCAATCTGTAAGTCAGTCAGTCAATCTCTCAGTCAGTCAATCTCTCAGTCAGTCAATCACTCAGTCAGTCAGCCAGTCAGTCAATCTGTCAGTCAGTCAATCTGACAGTCAGTCAGTCAATCTGTCAGTCAGTCAGTCAATCTGTCAGTCAGCCAGTCAGTCAGCCAATCAGTCAGTTAATCTGTCAGTCAGTCAGTCAATCTCTCAGTCAGTCAATCTGTCAGTCAGCCAGTCAGTCAATCTGTCAGTCAATCTGTCAGTCAGTCAGTCAATCTCTCAGTCAGTCAGTCAGTCAGTCAATCTCTCAGTCAGTCAGTCAATCTGTCAGTCAGTCAGTCAATCTGTCAGTCAGTCAGCCAGTCAGTCAGTCAATCTTCCAGTCAGCCAGTCAATCAGTCAGTCCGTCAGTCAATCAGTCAGCCAGTCAGTCAGTCAGTCAAGCTGTCAGTCAGTCAATCTGTCAGTCAGTCATCCAGCCAATCTGTCAGCCAGTCAGCCAGTCTGTCAGTCAGTCAGCCAATATGTCAGTCAGTCAGTCAATCTCTCAGTCAGTCAGCCAGTCAGTCAATCTGTCAGTCAGTCAATCTCTCAGTCAGTCAGCCAGTCAGTCAATCTGTCAGTCAGTCAATCTGTCAGTCAGTCAATCTGCCAGTCAGTCAGTCAGCCAGTCAGTCAGTCAATCTGTCAGTCAGTCAATCTCTCAGTCAATCTGTCAGTCAGTCAATCTCTCAGTCTGTCAGTCAGTCAGTCAATCTCTCAGTCAGTCAGTCAATCTGTCAGTCATTCAGCCAGTCAGTCAGTCAATCTGTCAGTCATTCAGCCAGTCAGTCAGTTAATCTGTCAGTCAGTCAGTCAATATCTCAGTCAGTCAATCTGTCAGTCAGTCAATCTGTCAGTCATTCAGCCAGTTAATCTGTCAGTCAGTCAATCTGTCAGTCAGTCAGTCAATATCTCAGTCAGTCAATCTGTCAGTCAGTCAGTCAATATGTCAGTCAGTCAATCTGTCAGTCAGTCAATCTCTGTCAGTCAGCCAGTCAGTCAATCTCTCAGTCAGTCAGCCAGTCAATATGTCAGTCAATCTGTCAGTCAGTCAGTCAATCTGTCAGTCAGTCAGTCAATCATCCAGTCAGTCGGTCAGTCAGTCAGCCAGTCAGTGTCAGTCAATCTGTCAGTCAGTCAGCCAGCCAATCTGTCAGCCAGTCAGTCAGTCAGTCTGTCAGTCAGTCAGCCAATCTGTATGTCAGTCAATCTGTCAGTCAGCCAGTCAATCTGTCAGTCAGTCAGTCTGTCAGTCAGTCAGTCAATCTGTCAGCCAGTCAGTCAGTCAGTCTGTCAGTCAGTCAGCCAATCTGTATGTCAGTCAATCTGTCAGTCAGCCAGTCAATCTGTCAGTCAGTCAATCTGTCAGTCAGTCAGTCAATCTGTCAGCCAGTCAGCCAGTCAATCTGTCAGTCAATCTGTCAGCCAGTCAGTCAGTCAATCTGTCAGTCAGTCAGTCAGTCAATCTGTCAGTCTGTCAGTCAGTCAGTCTCAGTCAGTCAGTCAGTGGAAGTGCAATATTGATGAAAAATTTAAATAATAATGTAATAATCAACGCATAATGTAATAATGTAAAATATGACATATGACATTATGCGCATATGACATTATGCGCAAAAACTTTATTATGTTAATGAATTCTGCATATTTAGACTATTATTTTAGGGATACTATGGTTGGTCCATGTGTCTTTGTCTTAATGTGTTTATTTTATTTTTTATCATGTGTTCTGTCATTGTAAGTCATTGATGATACATGCTGTGATAACACAATTTCCCAAGTTGGGATTAATAAAGTAATACTCTACAGCCTGTACCATCTTCTCATTTACATTTACGTCATTTAGCAGACGCTCTTATTCAGAGTGACTTACAGGAGCAATTAGGGTTAAGTGCCTTGCTCAAGAGCACATCGACAGATTTTTCACCTAGTCGGCTCGGGGATTAGAACCAGCGACCTTTCGGTTACTGGCACTACGCTCTTAACCACTACGCTACCTGCCGCCCATGGTGACAGTTTAACACACAGTATACGATAACTTTAGTCTATTTGCATGCAATTCTTGTATCAGCAGAAATAAAAGTACTTTTTGCAAATGTTTTCACATCAGTTATCCATGTATGTATGACAACACATTGACCATATTTGTGTATTTGTACCATGGTGCAGCATAGTGTGTATGAATGGTAAAGTGAAGGAATTAATGAATCTCTATAACTCCATTAGGATCCTGCGACCATTAGGATCTCTATAACTCCATTAGGATCTCTATAACTCCATTAGGATCTCTATAACTCCATTAGGATCTCTATAACTCCATTAGGATCCTGCGACCATTAGGATCTCTATAACTCCATTCGGATCTCTATAACTCCATTAGGATCTCTATAACTCCATTAGGATCTCTATAACTCCATTCGGATCTCTATAACTCCATTAGGATCCTGCGACCATTAGGATCTCTATAACTCCATTAGGATCTCTATAACTCCATTAGGATCTATATAACTCCATTAGGATCTCTATAACTCCATTAGGATCTCTATAACTCCATAAACCACACGTGACTTCCGTCTCGCTTCCGCATTGTCTCCGTGCTGCTCTGCTGTTTGTTGCTACTTGGCTACCTGCCAAACTATTCACGTTTTACTTTTAATAAACGTTTAATCAATCTCTGTGTTCAACAAATTTACCAACTTTTTAGTTTTGTCCTCACTCATCTTTTTTCGTTAAACTTTTTCACCCCGGACGTTTATCCCGAGACAGAAGAGTCATTTTCCTGTGCGTTTTAGCTGCCAACTTTACGTTATTTTCCGTTTTTCCATCGCAACTTTTTTTTCCCTTATTCAACTTTTTCACTCCGGACGCTTTATCTGGACATGGCTCATCAACATCTTCAACAGCCGAAGCTAAGTAGTAACATTAACATGATGTCTTTTAATTGCAGTCGCTGTACTCATAATATACAGGAGAATTCTCGCCTTACGGCGAGAATAGCTGTGCTACAAGCCCAGCTTCAGACGCAATCGTTAGGCAAGAGTATTATCAGTGTAGGAAAGGAAGAAACAGCGTCTGTGCCACCAGTAAGTACAGACAGTAACGTTAGTATAACTCCCCCCGCACAGTCCCTGCAGCCGGACAACTTTCTCATGGCTTCTGGAGGGAAATACTGTTGGAATGCTCAACCGGTGTCGCTCATTCAGCCGACAGAAACCTTCAACCGGTTTTCCCCATTATGTAGCGAGTCGGAGTCTGAGTCTGAGTCTTCTCTAGTCTCTACTCCTCCCGTTACGGGGTCTGAGACGCCGAAGGCTCCCACCATTAGCTCTGACAAATTGAAAACCCTAGTCATTGGCGACTCCATTACCCGCAGTATTAGACTTAAAACGAATCACCCAGCGATCATACACTGTTTACCAGGGGGCAGGGCTACCGACGTTAAGGCTAATCTAAAGATGGTGCTGGCTAAAGCTAAAACTGGCGAGTGTAGAGAGTATAGAGATATTGTTATCCACGTCGGCACCAACGATGTTAGGATGAAACAGTCAGAGGTCACCAAGTGCAACATAGCTTCAGCGTGTAAATCAGCTAGAAAGATGTGTCGGCATCGAGTAATTGTCTCTGGCCCCCTCCCAGTTAGGGGAAGTGACGAGCTCTACAGCAGAGTCTCAGCACTTAATCGCTGGTTGAAAACTGTTTTCTGCCCCTCCCAAAAGATAACATTTGTGGATAATTGGCCCTCTTTCTGGGACTCACCCACAAACAGGATCAAGCCTGACCTGCTGAGGAGTGACGGACTCCATCCTAGCTGGAGGGGTGCTCTCCTCTTATCTACCAACATAGATAGGGCTCTAACTCCTTTAGCCCCACAGTGAAATAGGGTGCAGGCCAGGCAGCAGGCTGTTAGCCAACCTGCCAGCTTAGTGGAGTCTGCCAATAGTATAGTCAGTGTAGTCAGCTCAGCCATACCCATTGAGACTGTGTCTGTGCCTCGACCTAGGTTGGGCAAAACTAAACATGGTGGTGTCCACCCTAGCAATCTTATTAGGATAAAGACCTCCTCCATTCCTGCCATTATTGAAAGAGATCGTGATACCTCACATCTCAAAATAGGGTTACTTAATGTTAGATCCCTCACTTCAAAGGCAGTCATAGTCAATGAACTAATCACTGATCATAATCTTGATGTGATTGGCCTGACTGAAACATGGCTTAAGCCTGATGAATTTGCTGTGTTAAATGAGGCCTCACCTCCTGGTTACACTAGTGACCATATTCCCCGTGCATCCCGCAAAGGCGGAGGTGTTGCTAACATTTACGATAGCAAATTTCAATTTACAAAAGAAAAAATGACGTTTTCATCTTTCGAGCTTCTAGTCATGAAATCTATGCAGCCTACTCAATCACTTTTTATAGCTACTGTTTACAGGCCTCCTGGGCCATATACAGCGTTCCTCTCTGAGTTTCCTGAATTCCTATCAGACCTTGTAGTCATAGCAGATCATATTCTAATTTTTGGTGATTTTAATATTCACATGGAGAAGTCCACAGACCCACTCCAAAAGTCCTTCGGAGCCATTATCGACTCAGTGGGTTTTGTCCAACATGTCTCTGGACCTACTCACTGCCACAGTCATACTCTGGACCTAGTTTTGTCCCATGGAATAAATGTTGTAGATCTTAATGTTTTTCCACAAAATCCTGGACTATCGGACCACCATTTTATTACGTTTGCAATCGCAACAAATAATCTGCTCAGACCCCAACCAAGGAGCATCAAAAGTCGTGCTATAAATTCTCAGACAACACAAAAATTCATTGATGCCCTTCCAGACCCCTTCTGCCTACCCAAGGACGTCAGAGGACAAAAATCAGTTAACCACTTAACTGAGGAACTAAATTTAACCTTGCACAATACCCTAGATGCAGTTGCACCCCTAAAAACGAAAAACATTTGTCATAAGAAACTAGCTCCCTGGTATACAGAAAATACCCGAGCTTTGAAGCAAGCTTCCAGGAAATTGGAACGGAAATGGCGCCACACCAAACTGGAAGTCTTCCGACTAGCTTGGAAAGACAGTACCGTGCAGTACCGAAGAGCCCTCACTGCTGCTCGATCATCCTACTTTTCCAAATTAATCGAGGAAAATAAGAACAATCCAAAATTTCTTTTTGATACTGTTGCAAAGCTAACTAAAAAGCAGCATTCCCCAAGAGAGGATGGTTTTCACTTCAGCAGTGATAAATTCATGAACTTCTTTGAGGAAAAGATCATGACCATTAGAAAGCAAATTACGGACTCCTCTTTGAATCTGCGTATTCCTCCAGGGCTTAGCTGTCCTGGATCTGCACAGCTCTGCGAGGGCCTGGGATCGGGAGAGACACTTAAGTGTTTTAGTACTATATCTCTTGACACAATGATGAAAATAATCATGGCCTCTAAACCTTCAAGCTGCATACTGGATCCTATTCCTACTAAACTGCTGAAGGAGCTGCTTCCTGTGCTTGGCCCTCCTATGTTGAACATAATAAACAGCTCTCTATCCACCGGATGTGTACCAAACTCACTAAAAGTGGCAGTGATAAAGCCTCTCTTGAAAAAGCCAAACCTTGACCCGGAAAATATAAAAAACTATCGGCCAATATCGAATCTTCCATTCCTCTCAAAAATTTTAGAAAAAGCTGTTGCGCAGCAACTCACTGCCTTTCTGAAGACAAACAATGTATACGAAATGCTTCAGTCTGGTTTTAGACCCCATCATAGCACTGAGACTGCACTTGTGAAGGTGGTAAATGACCTTTTAATGGCGTCAGACCGAGGCTCTGCATCTGTCCTCGTGCTACTAGACCTTAGTGCTGCCTTTGACACCATCGATCACCACATTCTTTTGGAGAGACTGGAAACCCAAATTGGTCTACACGGACAAGTTCTGGCCTGGTTTAGATCCTACCTGTCGGAAAGATATCAGTTTGTCTCTGTGAATGGTCTGTCCTCCGACAAATCAACTGTACATTTCGGTGTTCCTCAAGGTTCCGTTTTAGGACCACTATTGTTTTCACTATATATTTTACCTCTTGGGGATGTTATTCGAAAACATAATGTTAACTTTCACTGCTATGCGGATGACACACAGCTGTACATTTCAATGAAGCATGGTGAAGCCCCAAAATTGCCCTCGCTAGAAGCCTGTGTTTCAGACATAAGGAAGTGGATGGCTGAAAACTTTTTACTTTTAAACTCGGACAAAACAGAGATGCTTGTTCTAGGTCCCAAGAAACAAAGAGATCTTCTGTTAAATCTGACAATTCATCTTGATGGTTGTAAAGTCGTCTCAAATAAAACTGTGAAGGACCTAGGCGTTACTCTTGACCCTGATCTCTCTTTTGACGAACATATCAAGACTGTTTCAAGGACAGCTTTTTTCCATCTACGTAACATTGCAAAAATCAGAAATTTTCTGTCCAAAAATGATGCAGAAAAATTAATCCATGCATTTGTTACTTCTAGATTAGACTACTGCAATGCTCTATTTTCCGGCTACCCGGATAAAGCACTAAATAAACTTCAGTTAGTGCTAAATACGGCTGCTAGAATCCTGACTAGAACCAAGAAATTTGATCATATTACTCCAGTGCTAGCTTCCCTACACTGGCTTCCTGTTAAGGCAAGGGCTGATTTCAAGGTTTTACTGTTAACCTATAAAGCGTTACATGGGCTTGCTCCTACCTATCTTTCCGAGTTGGTCCTGCCGTACATACCAATACGTACGCTACGGTCACAAGACGCAGGCCTCCTAATTGTCCCTAGAATTTCTAAGCAAACAGCGGGAGGCAGGGCTTTCTCCTATAGATCTCCATTTTTATGGAACAGTCTGCCTACCCATGTGAGAGACGCAGACTCGGTCTCAACCTTTAAGTCTTTACTGAAGACTTATCTCTTCAGTAGGTCATATGATTGAGTGTAGTCTGGCCCAGGAGTGTGAAGGTGAACGGAAAGGCTGGAGCAACGAACAGCCCTTGCTGTCTCTGCCAGGCCGGTTCCCCTCTCCACTGGGGTTCTCTGCCTCTAACCCTGTTGCAGGGGCTGAGTCACTGGCCTGCTGGTGCTCTTTCATGCCGTCCCTGGGAGGGGTACGTCAATTGAGTGGGTTGAGTTACTGACGTGATCTTCCTGTCTGGGTTGGCGACCCCCCCCCCCCCCTTGGTTTGTGCTGTGGTGGAGACCTCTGTGGGCTATACTCGGCCTTGTCTCAGGATTGTAAGTTGGTGGTTGGGGATATCCCTCTAGTGGTGCGGGGGCTGTGCTTTGGCGGAGTGGGTGGGGTTATATCCTTCCTGTTTGGCCCTGTCCGGGGGTTTCTTCGGATGGGGCCACAGTGTCTCCGGACCGCTCCTGTCTCAGCCTCCAGTATTTATGCTGCAGTAGTTTATGTGTCGGGGGGCTGGGGTTAGTTGGTTATACCTGGAGTACTTCTCCTGTCTTATCCAGTGTCCTGTGTGAATTTAAGTATGCTCTCTCTAATTCTCTCGTTCTCTCTTTCTCTCTGAGAACCTGAGCCCTAGGACCATACGTCAGGACTACCGGGCATGATGACACCCTGCTGCCCCCAGTCCGCCTGGCCTTGCTGCTATTCCAGTTTCAACTGTTCTGCCTGCGGCTACGAAACCCCTACCTGTCCCAGACCTGCTGTTTTCAACTCTAAATGATCGGCTATGAAAAGCCAACTGAGAGACCTGAGCCCTAGGACCATACGTCGGGACTACCGGCCGTGGTGACTCCTTGCTATCCCCAGTCCGCCTGGCCTTGCTGCTATTCCAGTTTAAACTGTTCTGCCTGCGGTTATGGAACCCCTACCTGTCCCAGACCTGCTGTTTTAAACTCTAATGATCGGCTATGAAAAGCCAACTGAGATTTATTCCTGATTATTATTTGACCATGCTTGTCACTTATGAACATTTTTGAACATCTTGGCATGGTTCTGTTATAATCTCCACCCGGCACAGCCAGAAGAGGACTGGCCACCCCTCATAGCCTGGTTCCTCTCTAGGTTTCTTCCTAGGTTTTGCCTTTCTAGGGAGTTTTTCCTAGCCACCGTGCTTCTACACCTGCATTACTAGCTGTTTGGGGTTTTAGGCTGGGTTTCTGTACAGCACTTCGAGATATTAGCTGATGTAAGAAGGGCTATATAAAATAAAATTGATTGATTGATTGATTGATTAGGATCTCTATAACTCCATTAGGATCCTGCGACCATTAGGATCTCTATAACTCCATTAGGATCTCTATAACTCCATTCGGATCTCTATAACTCCATTAGGATCTCTATAACTCCATTAGGATCCTGCGACCATTAGGATCTCTATAACTCCATTAGGATCTCTATAACTCCATTAGGATCTCTATAACTCCATTAGGATCTCTATAACTCCATTAGGATCTCTATAACTCCATTCGGATCTCTATAACTCCATTAGGATCCTGCGACCATTAGGATCTCTATAACTCCATTAGGATCCTGCGACCATTATGATCTCTATAACTCCATTAGGATCCTGCGACCATTAGGATCTCTATAACTCCATTAGGATCTCTATAACTCCATTGGGATCTCTATAACTCCATTAGGATCTCTATAACTCCATTGGGATCTCTATAACTCCATTAGGATCTCTATAACTCCATTAGGATCCTGCGACCATTAGGATCTCTATAACTCCATTAGGATCTCTATAACTCCATTAGGATCTCTATAACTCCATTAGGATCTCTATAACTCCATTAGGATCTCTATAACTCCATTAGGATCTCTATAACTCCATTAGGATCCTGCGACCATTAGGATCTCTATAACTCCATTAGGATCTCTATAACTCTATTTGGATCTCTATAACTCCATTAGGATCTCTATAACTCCATTAGGATCTCTATAACTCCATTAGGATCTCTATAACTCCATTAGGATCTCTATAACTCCATTAGGATCATTTTGTGCAGCTATTTGTAGTTCATGTGTTGCATACTGCAAAGGGCATAATGAGTCTTTACCCTGTTAGCTGGTGTGATCTATATTAAATTGCATACTGCGAAGGGCACTAAATAGGGAATAGTAGTGTGAGGCGGTGCCAGCCTGAATGCCAATGTGTCAGGATCCTGGGAGGGCAGGAGAGAGGACAGGAGAGAGGACAGGACAGGAGAGAGGAATGGAGAGAGGACTGGAGAGAGGACAGGACAGAGGACAGGACAGAGGGCAGGAGAGAGGGCAGGAGAGAGGGAAGGAGAGAGGACAGGACAGAGGGCAGGAGAGAGGGCAGGAGAGAGGATAGGAGAGAGGGCAGGAGAGAGGGCAGGAGAGAGGGCGGGAGAGAGGGCGGGAGAGAGGGCGGGAGAGAGGACGGGAGAGAGGGCGGGAGAGAGGGCAGGAGAGAGGGCAGGAGAGAGGGCAGGAGAGAGGGCAGGAGAGAGGGCAGGAGAGAGGGCAGGAGAGAGGACAGGAGAGAGGACGGGAGAGAGGACGGGAGAGAGGGCAGGAGAGAGGGCAGGAGAGAGGACGGGAGAGAGGACGGGAGAGAGGGCAGGAGAGAGGGCAGGAGAGAGGGCAGGAGAGAGGGCAGGACAGAGGGCAGGAGAGAGGGCAGGAGAGAGGACAGGAGAGAGGGAAGGAGAGAGGACAGGACAGAGGGCGGGAGAGAGGGCGGGAGAGAGGACGGGAGAGAGGACGGGAGAGAGGACGGGAGAGAGGACGGGAGAGAGGACGGGAGAGAGGACGGGAGAGAGGACGGGAGAGAGGGCAGGAGAGAGGACGGGAGAGAGGACAGGAGAGAGGGCAGGAGAGAGGACAGGAGAGAGGACAGGAGAGAGGGCAGGAGAGAGGATAGGAGAGAGGGCAGGAGAGAGGGCAGGAGAGAGGGCAGGAGAGAGGGCAGGAGAGAGGGCAGGAGAGAGGACAGGAGAGAGGGCAGGAGAGAGGGCAGGAGAGAGGGCAGGACAGGAGAGAGGACAGGACAGAGGACAGGAGAGAGGATAGGAGAGAGGGCAGGAGAGAGGATAGGAGAGAGGGCAGGAGAGAGGGCAGGAGAGAGGGCAGGAGAGAGGACAGGAGAGAGGGCAGGAGAGAGGGCAGGAGAGAGGACAGGAGAGAGGGCAGGAGAGAGGGCAGGAGAGAGGACAGGAGAGAGGACAGGAGAGAGGGCAGGAGAGAGGGCAGGAGAGAGGACGGGAGAGAGGGCAGGAGAGAGGGCAGGACAGGAGAGAGGACAGGACAGAGGACAGGAGAGAGGACAGGAGAGAGGGCAGGAGAGAGGGCAGGAGAGAGGGCAGGAGAGAGGGCAGGACCCGCTGATACCTACCTGGGGATGGGTGTGTAATGGCAGAGTGTTGTGTGTGTGTTTGGACGGCCTCCCTCATATGTGTGTGTGTGTGTGTGTGTGTGTGTGTGTACGTGTGTGCGTGTGTGTGCATCTCTCATTTATCAGCTGAAATGTCAGAGATATCAGAGAAGGGCTTAGTAGAAAAGGGTAAAGAGATTGCATCTTTTCTTTTTTTTTTGCATATTCATACTCTGCCGGTGGCTATTTGAATATCATCAAAAGGAGTAGATAGGAGCAGTGGGCTGCTGCTGTGCTGACTAGTGAACAGAGCGAGGAGGGACGTTGATGTCAGATTAACTGCCTCAAATGAACCTCTAAACCCCTTTCAACACAACTTATCAAAACACACACAAAACATCTTTCAGCAGAACTTAGCAAAACACACACAAAACATCTTTCAGCAGAACTTAGCAAAACACACACAAAACATCTTTCAGCAGAACTCAGCAAAAGACAGAGAAAACATATTTCAACACAACTCAGCAAAAGACAGAGAAAACATCTTTCAACACAACTTGTCAAAAGACACAGAAAACATCTTTCAACACAACTTATCAAAAGACCCAAAAAACATATTTCACAACAGAACTTAGCAAAACATACACAAAACACCTTTAAACACAAATGACCAAAACACATGTGAAATGGCTAGCTAGTTAGCGGTGTTTGCTAATAGCGTTTCAATCGGTGACATCACTCGCTCGGAGACCTTGAAGTAGTTGTTTTCCTTGCTCTGCAAGGACCGTGGCTTTTGTGGAGCGATATGTAACGATGCTTTGCGGGAGGCAGTTGTTGATGTGTTCAGAGGGTCCGTGGTTCAAGCCCAGGTAGGGGCGAGGAGAGGGACGGAATAAATACTGTTAGATTGATGCAGTTGACCCGGATCCCTGGTTGATGCAGAGAAGAAGGAGGTCACAAGGGGGTGAGTGTAACCGGTGTGCGCTAGTAGTGTTTCAATCGGTGACGTCTCG
>NC_139997.1:1588326-1599980 GCF_964263955.1 Coregonus lavaretus
TGAGTTGAGACTGTTTGCTGTGTGAGTTAGTGAGTTGAGACTGTTTGCTGTGTGAGTTAGTGAGTTGAGACTGTTTGCTGTGTGAGTTAGTGAGTTGAGACTGTTTGCTGTGTGAGTTAGTGAGTTGAGACTGTTTGCTGTGTGAGTTAGTGAGTTGAGACTGTTTGCTGTGTGAGTTAGTGAGTTGAGACTGTTTTCTGTGTGAGTTAGTGAGTTGAGACTGTTTGCTGTGTGAGTTAGTGAGTTGAGACTGTTTGCTGTGTGAGTTAGTGAGTTGAGACTGTTTGCTGTGTGAGTTAGTGAGTTGAGACTGTTTGCTGTGTGAGTTAGTGAGTTGAGACTGTTTGCTGTGTGAGTTAGTGAGTTGCGACTGTTTGCTGTGTGAGTTAGTGAGTTGAGACTGTTTGCTGTGTGAGTTAGTGAGTGGAGACTGTTTGCTGTGTGAGTTAGTGAGTTGAGACTGTATGCTGTGTGAGTTAGTGAGTTGAGACTGTTTGCTGTGTGAGTTAGTGAGTTGAGACTGTTTGCTGTGTGAGTTAGTGAGTGGAGACTGTTTGCTTATCATTTGCATGGTGGTGCTTTTGACTCACTAATAACTTAGCTCTGACAGTCTTTGCAGCCTTGTGGCAGGCAGGTTAGGAGCCAGTCTATATAAACAGACACACACACAGGTTAGGAGCCAGTCTATAATGCGATACAGCAGGCTCCGCCCCCTTCCAGTGTTGCTAGGACACCTTGGAATCCCTGGAACGCAGCTGATATGTCCATTCTTCTGTTGTTAACCTCTAACAACCAATCTCTTTACAAGTCATTCTCTGAATACCTTGTAATCTCTTCTGGGGTACTGTGTCATGGTTGCCTCGGGGGGGCAGATGCTTGTCTGGTTTGACAGAGTAGAGATTCTTTAGAACTATGTAAGTCGCTCTGGATAAGAGCGTCTGCTAAATGACCAATTTATTTATTTATTTATTTCAGTCGGAGTGGTATTAGGAGTGTGACGTCACTACAGTGGGTAGTGTAACTATTCCTACAAGGCCTTCACTGAGTGAGGGGCTATATGTACAGTACATGGCTGGGTTAATGGTGCATATGGCAAGTGAACTATCCAACTAGCTACAACCATAAAGCATTTTAACTGTATATGGCAGGTAGCTTAGTGGTTAAGAGCGTTGTGCCAGTAACCGAAAGGTCGCTGGTTCTAATCCCCGAGCCGACTAGGTGAAAAATCTGTCGATGTGCCCTTGAGCAAGGCACTTAACCCTAATTGCTCTGGATAAGAGCGTCTGCTAAATGACTTAAATGTACTGCTTCACTGAGTGAGGGGCTGTATGTAGTGAGGCCTCTCTACTGTTTTATACTCTCTCTATGTTTGACCTGAGTGCTGGACACCGGAGTTGCTCTGAGACGGTGGCTTCAGCCTGTCACTGACTCTTCCTCTAAGCAGAATAACCCATCTCCTTGGCTTAGTCTGGTCCCCTGACTGACTGACTGACTTACTGACTGACTGTATTTCAGTACATCAAGTACATCAGCCACCCGAGTCATTGCCTGTTCACCCCGCTACCATCCAGAAAACGGAGACAGTACAGGTGTATCAAAGCTGGGACCGAGAGACTGAGAAACAGATTCTATATCCAGGCAATCAGATTGTTAAACAGTAACTGCTAGCCGGCTTCCGCCCAGTACACTCTTAGAAAAAAAGGTTTCCAAAAGGGTTCTTCGGCTGTCCCCATAGGACAGCGTTTCCAAACTCGGTCCTCGGGACCCCAAGGGGTGCACATTTTTGTTTTTGCCCTAACACTACACAGCTGATAAAAATAATCAAAGCTTGATGATTAGTTGATTATTTGAATCAGCTGTCTATTGCTAGGGTAAAAACCAAAACCTGCACCCCTTGGGGTCCCGAAGACCAAGGTTGGGAAACCCTGCCATAGGAGAACCCTTTTTGATTCCAGGTAGAACCCTCTGTGGAAACGGTTCAACATGGAACCCAAAGGGTTCTATATGGAACCAACAAGGGTTCTTCAAAGGCTTCTCCTATGGGGACAGTCAAAGAACCCTTTTAGGTTCTAGATAGCACCTTTTTTTCTAAGAGTGTACCCTGCCCTGAACCATAGTCACTGTTCTAGCCGTATACCCCCCGGGACTCTACCCTGACCTTAGAGACTGCTGTCCTATGTACATGCCTTCACACCCCAATGAAACAATGTACTGTATATTAAATTTGTTACAGCCTGAATTTAAAATTGATAAAATTGAGATTTTGTTTTCACTGGCCTACACACAATACCCCATAATGTCAAAGTGGAATTATATTTTTCTCAATTTTAACAAATTAATAAAAAATGAAAAGCTGAAATGTCTTGAGTCAATAAGTATTCAACCCCTTTGTTATGGCAAGCCTATATAAGTTCAGGAGTAAAAATGTGCTTAACAAATCACATATTAAGTTGCATGGACTCATTCCGTGTTCAATAATAGTGGTTAACGTGATTTTTGAATGACTACCTCATCTCTGTACCCCACACATACAATTATCTGTAAGGTCCCTCAGTCGAGCAGTGAATTTCAAACACAGATTCAACCACAAAGACCAGGGAGGTTTTTCAATGCCTCACAAAGAAGGGCACCTATTGGTAGATGGGTAAAAATAAAAAAGCAGACATTGAATATCCCTTTGACCATGGTGAAGTTATTATTACTCTTTGGGTGGTGTATCAATAAACCCAGTCACTACAAAGATACAGGCATCCTTCCTAACTCAGTTGCCGGAGAGGAAGGAAATCGCTCAGGGATTTCACCATGAGGCCAATGGTGACTCGGGCGGCAGGTAGCTTAGTGGTTAAGAGCGTTGTGCCAATAACCGAAAGGGCGCTGGTTCTAATCCCCGAGCCGACTAGGTGAAAAATCTGTCGATGTGCCCTTGAGCAAGGCACTTAACCCTAATTGCTCCTGTAAGTCGCTCTGGATAAGAGCGTCTGCTAAATGACTAAAATGTAAATGTTTAAAACAGTTACAGAGTTTAATGGTTGTGATAGGAGAAAACTGAGGGTGGATCAACAACATTGTAATTACTCCACAATACTAACCTACATGACAGAACCTTGAATAAGGGGTTCACATTTGGGGAAATAACACTCTCTAATTGTTTTATATTTTTGACATTTTGTCAGGAAATGCAGCTCTGTCTCAGGTTCTGCTGTGGTGGCACAGCCTTTCCTCTACAGGGAGCCAGGTTTTCCTGTGTCTACCCTTGTCAATGGCAAGGCTGTGCTCACTGAGCCTGTATTTGTCAAGGTTTTTCTAAGGTTTTGATCAGTAACCATGGTCAAATAGTTTGCCATGGTGTACTGTTGATTTAGGGCCAGATAGCACTGCATTTTGCTTTGTACTTGTGCTTGTTTTTCCAAATAAGCAATGTAGTTTTGTTTTGACTGTGTTGTAATTTGGTTTATTCTGATTGATTGGATGTTCTGGTCCTGAGGCTTCAGTGTGTTAGTAGAACAGGTTTGTGAACTCAGCCCCAGGACCAGCTGGATGAGGGGACTCTTTTCTTTGCTCAGCTCTTGGCATCGCAGGGCTTAGTAATGATATGAGAGGGGGTCACTGTATTTTAGATGTTTCCAAAACTTAATTGCTATTTTTTGAGTTTTTATTATTAGTGGATATTGGCCTAATTCTGCCCTGCATGCATTGTTTGTAGTTTTCCTCTGGACATGTAGGAGAATCTTACAGAACTCTGCATGCAGGGTTTCAATGGGGTGTTTGTCCCATTGGGTGAAATCTTGTTTTGCAAGCGGACCCCACACCTCGCTGCCATAAAGTGCAATTGGTTCAATGACACATTCAATTCGTTTTGGCCAAATTTTAATAGGTATTTCAATTTGAATTTGTTTTTTAATGCCGTTGTCACGATCGTTTACGGACGAGAAGGACCAAGGCGCAGCGTGATATGCATTCATATTTATTTACGTACTGAACACACGCCAAAACGTGAAGTCCAAGGTAGCATACACACAACATACCTTTACGAAACAAGATCCCACAACTGACAGGTGTCAAAAGGCTGCCTAAGTATTGACCCCAATCAGAGACAACGAGCGACAGCTGCCTCTGATTGGGAACCACCCCGGCCAACATAGATCTACACATTCTAGATCTTAAACATAGAAATAAACACAACACGAAATATACACATCCTGACTCAACAAATAAACGTCCCTTGAGTCAGGGCGTGACAGGCGTAGAATGCCCTGCGTGCTTTCTCTCTCTCAGTTCATTAACTGCATCATTAAGGTGTCCAGTTAAGCTTATTTTTTAAACCTCAGTAATCGTAGTGTGTGCAGCACTCTATATATTTTGCACCAATTGAGAACTTTGGTCTAATTCCCTGAGATTTGGATCTTCTCTGGAAAATCATTATTTTAGTCTTTTTGTGGGGTTTACTGCCAGGGCCAGTTCATCGGAGCTACTCAGATTCCAGGCAGCAAGAGCAAACATCTAAAAACAGACTAAATAGACTACTTACTGACCAACAGAGCAGACAGAGTCCCAAACGGCGTTCTATTCCCTACACACTGCAGTGCTTTTGACCAGGGCCCATAGGATGCTATTTGGGACACATACCTTGTCTCAAAGTTCATCCCCAGACAGACAAGGACAGGTCTTATTTAGTAGTAGGGGTGGAAATGCAATAATCATCATGTCATCATAAACATAAGCAGGCCATGTCTTATGTCACCGACAACAAACAACACCAATAATAATATAGCTGTAAGCAGTAATTAGGCACACACAGCTACCCACAGGGAAGGCAGGCCCAAATATTCATACAGACAGTATAGGAGTATACCAGTACACGCAGAAAGAATTGTTCCAGAAGGGTTCTTCGGCTGTCCCCATGGGAGAACCCTTTTCAGTTCCAGGTAGAACCCTTTTGGGTTCCATGTAGATGGAACCCAAAAAGGGTTCTACCTGGAACCAAAAAGGGTTCTTCAAAGGGTTCTGCTATGGGGACAGCCGAAGAACCCTTTTAGGTTCTAGATAGCGCTTATTTTTTTAAAAGAGTGTACAGTGAATCACATAAGCATGAACAACTACTTTGTCAGCGTCCCCAATGCCACCTTATTTCCTATATAGTGCACTACATTTGGGACACACGTTACGTCTACCAAGTAGTACATCAGTGGCACAACTGCTGATCAGAACATCCGTAGGTTCCTCTTTCCCAGTTCAATCACTACTATCATTTTATTCATTTAATTTCCACCACAAAGTAGAGTTAAAACAGCATGAATCTACTGTTGCAGTGGGATCTGCCTGGTTAAATGGGATCTGCCTGGTTAAATGGGATATGTTAAGTGGGATCTGCTGGTTAAATGGGATCTGCCTGGTTAAATGGGATCTGCCTGGTTAAATGGGATCTGCCTGGTTAAATGGGATCTGCTTGGTTAAATGAGATCTGCCTGGTTAAATGGGATCTGCCTGGTTAAATGGGATCTGTTAAGTGGGATCTGCTGGTTAAATGGGATCTGCCTGGTTAAATTGGATCTGCCTGGTTAAATGGGATCTGCCTGGTTAAATGGGATCTGTTAAATGGGATCTGCTGGTTAAATGGGATCTGCCTGGTTAAATGGGATCTGCCTGGTTAAATGGGATCTGCTTGGTTAAATGGGATCTGCCTGGTTAAATGGGATCTGCCTGGTTAAATGGTATCTGCCTGGTTAAATGGGATCTGCCTGGTTAAATGGGATATGTTAAGTGGGATCTGCTGGTTAAATGGGATCTGCCTGGTTAAATGGGATCTGCCTGGTTAAATGGGATCTGTTAAGTGGGATTTGCTGGTTAAATGGGATATGCCTGGTGAAATGAGATCTGCCTGGTTAAATGGGATCTGCCTGGTTAAATGGGATCTGTTAAGTGGGATCTGCTGGTTAAATGGGATCTGCCTGGTTAAATTGGATCTGCCTGGTTAAATGGGATCTGCCTGGTTAAATGGGATCTGTTAAATGGGATCTGCTGGTTAAATGGGATCTGCCTGGTTAAATGGGATCTGCCTGGTTAAATGGGATCTGCTTGGTTAAATGGGATCTGCCTGGTTAAATGGGATCTGCCTGGTTAAATGGTATCTGCCTGGTTAAATGGGCTCAGCCTGGTTAAATGGGATCTGCCTGGTTAAATGGGCTCAGCCTGGTTAAATGGGCTCTGCCTGGTTAAATGGGATCTGCCTGGTTAAATGGGCTCAGCCTGGTTAAATGGGATCTGCCTGGTTAAATGGGATCTGTTAAATGGGCTCAGCCTGGTTAAATGGGCTCAGCCTGGTTAAATGGGATCTGCCTGGTTAAATGGGATCTGCTTGGTTAAATGGGATCTGCCTGGTTAAATGGGATCTGCCTGGTTAAATGGTATCTGCCTGGTTAAATGAGATCTGCCTGGTTAAATGGGATCTGCCTGGTTAAATGGGCTCAGCCTGGTTAAATGGGCTCTGCCTGGTTAAATGGGATCTGCCTGGTTAAATGGGCTCAGCCTGGTTAAATGGGCTCAGCCTGGTTAAATGGGATCTGCCTGGTTAAATGGGATCTGCCTGGTTAAATGGGATCTGCCTGGTTAAATGGGCTCAGCCTGGTTAAATGGGCTCTGCCTGGTTAAATGGGATCTGCCTGGTTAAATGGGATCTGCCTGGTTAAATGGGATCTGTTAAGTGGGATTTGCTGGTTAAATGGGATATGCCTGGTGAAATGAGATCTGCCTGGTTAAATGGGATCTGCCTGGTTAAATGGGATCTGTTAAGTGGGATCTGCTGGTTAAATGGGATCTGCCTGGTTAAATTGGATCTGCCTGGTTAAATGGGATCTGCCTGGTTAAATGGGATCTGTTAAATGGGATCTGCTGGTTAAATGGGATCTGCCTGGTTAAATGGGATCTGCCTGGTTAAATGGGATCTGCTTGGTTAAATGGGATCTGCCTGGTTAAATGGGATCTGCCTGGTTAAATGGTATCTGCCTGGTTAAATGGGATCTGCCTGGTTAAATGGTATCTGCCTGGTTAAATGGGATCTGCCTGGTTAAATGGGCTCAGCCTGGTTAAATGGGCTCTGCCTGGTTAAATGGGATCTGCCTGGTTAAATGGGCTCAGCCTGGTTAAATGGGATCTGCCTGGTTAAATGGGATCTGTTAAATGGGCTCAGCCTGGTTAAATGGGCTCAGCCTGGTTAAATGGGATCTGCCTGGTTAAATGGGATCTGCTTGGTTAAATGGGATCTGCCTGGTTAAATGGGATCTGCCTGGTTAAATGGGATCTGCCTGGTTAAATGGGATCTGCCTGGTTAAATGGGCTCAGCCTGGTTAAATGGGCTCTGCCTGGTTAAATGGGATCTGCCTGGTTAAATGGGCTCAGCCTGGTTAAATGGGCTCAGCCTGGTTAAATGGGATCTGCCTGGTTAAATGGGATCTGCCTGGTTAAATGGGATCTGCCTGGTTAAATGGGCTCAGCCTGGTTAAATGGGCTCTGCCTGGTTAAATGGGATCTGCCTGGTTAAATGGGCTCAGCCTGGTTAAATGGGCTCAGCCTGGTTAAATGGGATCTGCCTGGTTAAATGGGATCTGCCTGGTTAAATGGGCTCAGCCTGGTTAAATGGGATCTGCCTGGTTAAATGGGCTCAGCCTGGTTAAATGGGCTCAGCCTGGTTAAATGGGCTCAGCCTGGTTAAATGGGATCTGCCTGGTTAAATGGGATCTGCCTGGTTAAATGGGCTCAGAATGGTTAAATGGGATATGCCTGGTTAAATGGGCTCATCCTGGTTAAATGGGCTCAGCCTGGTTAAATGGGCTCAGCCTGGTTAAATGGGCTCAGCCTGGTTAAATGGGCTCATCCTGGTTAAATGGGCTCAGCCTGGTTAAATGGGCTCAGCCTGGTTAAATGGGATCTGCCTGGTTAAATGGGCTCAGCCTGGTTAAATGGGCTCAGCCTGGTTAAATGGGCTCAGCCTGGTTAAATGGGATCTGCCTGGTTAAATGGGATCTGCCTGGTTAAATGGGATCTGCCTGGTTAAATGGGCTCTGCCTGGTTAAATGGGATCTGCCTGGTTAAATGGGCTCTGCCTGGTTAAATGGGATCTGCCTGGTTAAATGGGCTCAGCCTGGTTAAATGGGCTCAGCCTGGTTAAATGGGCTCAGCCTGGTTAAATGGGCTCAGCCTGGTTAAATGAGCTCAGCCTGGTTAAATGGGCTCAGCCTGGTTAAATGGGCTCAGCCTGGTTAAATGGGCTCAGCCTGGTTAAATGGGCTCAGCCTGGTTAAATGGGCTCAGCCTGGTTAAATGGGCTTATATTACATTATATTATACTATACTATATTATCGCCTCGCACGCTGCCCAAACTGCTGGCTTCCCAAATAGGCATCGTGATGCACTTGTGATTTGAAACAATCCACAGCTATTTAAAAAAAATAAGCTAATGATCCTCTGTGGCCCCTCTGAGCTCCCGAGTGGTGCAGCGATCTAAGGCACTGCATCTCAGTGCTTGAGGCGTCACTACAGACCCCCTGGTTCGATTCCAGGCTGTATCACAACCGGACGTTATTGGGAGTCCCATAGGGCAGCGCACAATTGGCACAGCGTCGTCCGGGTTTGGCCGTTAAAGGCCGTCATTGTAAATAAGAATTTGTTCTTAACTGACTTGCCTGGTTAAATAAAAAAAGGTCAAGCTCTCTGGTAAAGTATTTTGAATAATTTTATTTAGACAGGAGTAATTATATTATTTTGGCAAAACATCAATTTACCTCAGGGAAAGTTAGCATCCGAACAGTGCACTGTGCACCCACCAACTTTCCTTTCTATACTGAACCAAAAAATAAATGCAACGTGTTGATCCCATGTTTCATGAGCTGAAATAAAAGATCTCAGACATTTTCCATACATACAAAAAGCTTATTTCTCTAAAATGTTGTGCACAAATTTGTTTACATCCCTGTTAGTGAGCATTTCTCCTTTGCCAAGATAATCCATCCACCTGACAGGTGTGGCATATCAAGAAGCTGATTAAACAGCATGATCATTACACAGGTGCACCTTGTGCTGGGGACAATAAAAGGCCACTCTAAAATGTGCAGTTTTGTCACACAACACAATGCCACAGGCTCAAGCCTCCATGCTCTCTGCCTCCATGCTCTCTGCCTCCATGCTCTCTGCCTCCATGCTCTCTGCCTCCATGCTCTCTGCCTCCATGCTCTCTGCCTCCATGCTCTCTGCCTCCATGCTCTCTGTGTGATTTAATGGAAGAAGGGTGGTAGGTGGGTGTGGCCTTAGTTTGCATGCCTTCTGCTGGGAATGTTCCTGTTTGTTTAGAGTTACAATGACAAGGCTTCCATATGAGCACTGCTTGGTTGGCCAGGCTGCATATCACACAATGTTAAGGAGCACTGCTTGGCTGGCCAGGCTGCATATCACACAATGTTAAGGAGCACTGCTTGGCTGGCCAGGCTGCATAAAACACAATGTTAAGGAGCACTGCTTGTCTGGCCAGGCTGCATAAAACACAATGTTAAGGAGCACTGCTTGGCTGGCCAGGCTGCATAAAACACAATGTTAAGGAGCACTGCTTGGCTGGCCAGGCTGCATAAAACACAATGTTAAGGAGCACTGCTTGGCTGGCCAGGCTGCATAAAACACAATGTTAAGGAGCACTGCTTGGCTGGCCAGGCTGCATAAAACACAATGTTAAGGAGCACTGCTTGGCTGGCCAGGCTGCATATCACACAATGTTAAGGAGCACTGCTTGTCTGGCCAGGCTGCATAAAACACAATGTTAAGGAGCACTGCATTCTAGAAACTGTCTATGTGTTCTGTCAAGTTCTGTCATTATTGATGACCCACAATCAACTTGCTCATATTTAATATGGCACACCATAGCAAAACGTTTTGCAATGGAAAGCGAAAACCAACGTTTGTTATTGGACAAGTTCAGGTACAGTGGGGAAAAAAAGTATTTAGTCAGCCACCAATTGTGCAAGTTCTCCCACTTAAAAAGATGAGAGAGGCCTGTAATTTTCATCATAGGTACACGTCAACTATGACAGACAAAATGAGAAAAAAAAATCCAGAAAATCACATTGTAGGATTTTTTTTACATTTATTTGCAAATTATGGTGGAAAATAAGTATTTGGTCAATAACAAAAGTTTCTCAATACTTTGTTATATACCCTTTGTTGGCAATGACACAGGTCAAACGTTTTCTGTAAGTCTTCACAAGGTTTTCACACACTGTTGCTGGTATTTTGGCCCATTCCTCCATGCAGATCTCCTCTAGAGCAGTGATGTTTTGGGGCTGTCGCTGGGCAACACAGACTTTCAACTCCCTCCAAAGATTTTCTATGGGGTTGAGATCTGGAGACTGGTTAGGCCACTCCAGGACCTTGAAATGCTTCTTACGAAGCCACTCCTTCGTTGCCCGGGCGGTGTGTTTGGGATCATTGTCATGCTGAAAGACCCAGCAACGTTTCATCTTCAATGCCCTTGCTGATGGAAGGAGGTTTTCACTCAAAATCTCACGATACATGGCCCCATTCATTCTTTCCTTTACACGGATCAGTCGTCCTGGTCCCTTTGCAGAAAAACAGCCCCAAAGCATGATGTTTCCACCCCCATGTTTCACAGTAGGTATGGTGTTTTTTGGATGCAACTCAGCATTCTTTGTCCTCCAAACACGACGAGTTTAGTTTTTACCCAAAAGTTATATTTTGGTTTCATCTGACCATATGACATTCTCCCAATCCTCTTCTGGATCATCTAAATGCACTCTAGCAAACTTCAGATGGGCCTGGACATGTACTGGCTTAAGCAGGGGGACACGTCTGGCACTGCAGGATTTGAGTCCCTGGCGGCGTAGTGTGTTACTGATGGTAGACTTTGTTACTTTGGTCCCAGCTCTCTGCAGGTCATTCACTAGGTCCCCCCGTGTGGTTCTGGGATTTTTGCTCACCGTTCTTGTGATCATTTTGACCCCACGGGGTGAGATCTTGCGTGGAGCCCCAGATCAAGGGAGATTATCAGTGGTCTTGTATGTCTTCCATTTCCTAATAATTGCTCCCACAGTTGATTTCTTCAAACCAAGCTGCTTACCTATTGCAGATTCAGTCTTCCCAGCCTGGTGCAGGTCTACAATTTTGTTTCTGGTGTCCTTTGACAGCTCTTTGGTCTTGGCCATAGTGGAGTTTGGAGTGTGACTGTTTGAGGTTGTGGACAGGTGTCTTTTATACTGATAACAAGTTCAAACAGGTGCCATTAATACAGGTAACGAGTGGAGGACAGAGGAGCCTCTTAAAGAAGAAGTTACAGGTCTGTGAGAGCCAGAAATCTTGCTTGTTTGTAGGTGACCAAATAATTATTTTCCACCATAATTTGCAAATAAATTCATAAAAAATCCTACAATGTGATTTTCTGGAGAAAAAAATTCTCAATTTGTCTGTCATAGTTGACGTGTACCTATGATGAAAATTACAGGCCTCTCTCATCTTTTGAAGTGGGAGAACTTGCACAATTGGTGGCTGACTAAATACTTTTTTTCCCCACTGTAGTCCCTCCCAGTTTCAGTCCCTTTTCTTCCGTTTGGTGCCTAATGAAGTGTTTCCTAATTTCCGGAGGGGGTTAAACTGTGAC
>NC_139997.1:1600180-1657326 GCF_964263955.1 Coregonus lavaretus
GATGCCAGGTCCGCAGGGAGTCTAGTTTTCCTCCATTTCCGCTCGGCTGCCCGGAGCCCTGTTCTGTGAGCTCGCAATGAGTCGTCAAGCCACGGAGCAGGAGGGGAGGACCGAGCCGGCCGGGAGGATAGGGGACACAGAGAGTCAAAGGATGCAGAAAGGGAGGAGAGGAGGGTTGAGGAGGCAGAATCAGGAGATTGGAGGGAGAAGGATTGAGCAGAGGGAAGAGATGATAGGGTGGAAGAGGAGAGAGTAGCGGGAGAGAGAGAGCGAAGGTTGCGACGGCGCATTACCATCTGAGTAGGGGCAGAGTGAGTAGTGTTGGAGGAGAGCGAGAGAGAAAAGGATACAAAGTAGTGGTCGGAGACATGGAGGGGAGTTGCAGTGAGATTAGTAGAAGAACAGCATCTAGTAAAGATGAGGTCAAGCGTATTGCCTGCCTTGTGAGTAGGGGGGGACGGTGAGAGGGTGAGGTCAAAAGAGGAGAGGAGTGGAAAGAAGGAGGCAGAGAGAAATTAGTCAAAGGTAGACGTAGGGAGGTTAAAGTCACCCAGAACTGTGAGGAGTGAGCCATCCTCAGGAAAATAACTTATCAAGGCGTCAAGCTCATTGATGAACTCTCCAAGGGAACCTGGAGGGCGATAAATGACAAGGATGTTAAGCTTGAATGGGCTAGTGACTGTGACAGCATGGAATTCAAATGAGGAGATAGACAGATGGGTCAGGGGAGAAAGAGAGAATGTCCACTTGGGAGAGATGAGGATGCCTGTGCCACCACCCCGCTGACCAGATGCTCTCGGGGTATGCGAGAACACATGGTCAGACGAGGAGAGAGCAGTAGGAGTAGCAGTGTTTTCAGTAGTAATCCATGTTTCCGTCAGCACCAAGAAGTTGAGGGACTGGAGGGTAGCTTAGGCTGTGATGAAATCTGCCTTGTTGGCCGCAGAACGGCATTTCCAGAGGCTGCCGGAGACCTGGAACTCCACGTGGGTCGTGCGTGCAAGGACCACCAGGTTAGAGAGGCAGCAGCCACGCGGTGTGAGGCGTTTGTATAGCCTGTGCGGAGAGGAGAGAACAGGGATAGACAGAGGCATAGTTGACAGGCTACAGAGAATGGCTACAATAATGCGAAGGAGAAGTTGACTGTACAATCTGCTTCCTGCTGTTTAGGGAGACGCAATATATATTTCTATAAAATACATCCACTTTAAATCTTAGCTTTTTAACTAGATCCTCAATATGTTTTTTTAAGACTGCAGCTTTAACATAGCCTGGTCTACAGTTGGGGCAATGGCATACATAACAGTATCGTCTGCATACAGTACATATGAAAATTAAAAGTTTTAACAGATAGACCAATATTATTTATATAAATAGTAAAGACAACCGGTCCCAATACCGATCCCTGCAGTACACCTTTCGTAATATCCTGGAAACTAGACTTAACACCATCAGAAATCACACATTGAGTCCTGTCTGACAGATAATTTTCAAACCACTTGCAAGAAGCCTGATCCAGGCCTATATCAGTCAACCTTTTAATGATTTACCTAAGGACATGAGAAAAAAAATAAAAAAATATAGGTCAGTGGTTCTGCAATAAGTGGAGCAGAGAGCTGCAGTAAGAAGGGATCAAGTGAATCACCCCCTGTGGTTTTTATTAACGTCAATATTTAGCAAAGCACTTAGTACATCATAGACATCAAGTGGTTGAAATGAAAATAAAGTCTGTGAGTCTGTTAGTGCATCGTTCTGTACAATCTGTTCTGAGGTGACTAAAGGACTCCCTCTAGTGGAATGAGATTAATTTTTTGAGATTGTCCTTTCAAACAGGTGGCCAGCTGAGCAAAATGGTTATTAAAAACACCACACATGTCAATTTTGTCTGGTATGGGACCAGAGGCAGTCAAAACCTGCTTGGACAACGAGGGGGTGGAGTTTTGTTTAAAAGATTTGACCATTTTCCAGAAGTTGGCTGGATTACCACCATAGTCCGATACACAACAAGAAATATGTTGTATTTTTATTTTCTAACCAAAGATATTTCTCAATTGTCTGAAGGAGAAAAAAAAGGCCTTTTCAGATGTAGAATCAGTCAGTCTAGCCTTAGCCCAAGATACATTTACTTCCTGTAATTTCACAGACAATTAATGCTTGAACCAAGGATTGGATCTGCCTTTTACCCTTAGCCTTTTGTACGGTGCATGTTTATCTGCAACATAGTTAAACAGGGAAATAAAACAATGAAGGGCCTGATCTTCACGTTTCTTATGCATGGCAACAGGACAATGGTCACTGAACTTATTAGCAAATATCCCATTGGCTGTAAACTTATGAGGGGATATGTGCTTCAGTCAGAAAAACGTTCTCTCGTCTCTTCGGTCTCAGCTAGCTAGCGAGCCAGCCAATAGCTACCAAAAGTGGCTAGCTAGCCAAGCTAGCTACAGAACCAAAACCCATGAAATACACTTGCTGGAAATAAACACATTTTCCTAATATAATGACTTGTATCAACATCCTTAGCTTGCCCATTCACTAAATATACTGTTAAAATAAGTCTGACTGACACCCAGTAGCTTAAGGATGCAGAGATCTAACGCGAGCTTATTAGCATTAGCCAAGCCTTATGCTGAGGGAGACTAACTAGTTAGCTACCACCCAACCCTGCACAAACCAGTGTCTAACTCTGCTGCTGCACTTTGACCTTCATTCACTACTTCCTGCTCCTGCTCGACCTGCTGTCTTTTTTTTTTTTACTCTCTTTTCGGAAGAAGTTCTGAATATCCATGTTTGCTCTGTGCTGCAGACTCTGACTTAGTGACAGGCAGGGCATACAATTAACGTTTTGGTCCACCAGACACTGTGGCAGGTAGATTAAAAAATCTACCAGCCAACATATTTTTTTCCGCTATAAAATGACACCAGCAAAACACAAAAAAACTGATACGCATGCTTTGTAATGTTTCTAAAAACAATACATGTATTACTGTAAGAAGTAATGTGGTATATTGTTTCGTTTCATTTTTTGTGACCTGAGTCTAACCTAAATATCACAGATGAGACAAACATTTTCACCTGCCTTTCAGGGTGGGAGGTTACCGTGGTAACATGTTTGCCCCTTGAGTCTGACTGGTAGAAGCACAGATAGAACAATGAGACCGGATGTGTTTAATGTGAAGCATCCGCTTGGTGTTTCCACTCACTACCAAATATGGTAGTGAGAGGAAGCCATGCGTCCGGCAGTGGGAGAAGATGGAACGAGATGAATTTTGGCCGACATTCTGCTAATTTTCTCATCGATAAAACATTTGATCTCAATACAGTTTTCTGTTCCCAAAACTAGAATCTGTTACGAACAGAGTGGACAAAGTTTTGAAGACTTTACCCTTTGCTAAAGTTAAAAAAAAAATTGCATTGTTAAGAAGGAGAGCAAAGGCGAATTGAGTTATTGCACACGCACACCTCACAGAGTAGACGTTCCCCTAACGGAAATATGCAAATGTATGCTACAACGTGCCAATAGGATCTCGCTAGCTTGTGCTTGACTCTGCCCACTGTGACTCATTTGTTCCCATTTGAAACGACGGGCTGTGGTCTATCTTGGTTTAGTTATAAAAACTATTTGGTAGCAGCGTAGTCTTCTCTTCCCTAGCAGTTCAAAGTCAAACACAGAACAACAACCTTGTAAACAAGTCTAACTTCACTAGACTTTCGTTTCAGGTAAATTAGACCAACATTTATGCGCAATGCTTCAAAAAAATCTTTCACTTCTTCCCTGCCTTTCACTCAGCTCTTCACGCCCCCAGCCAGGCAGTGTTGCAGCGTGAGGTGGAATAGGGTGTATAGGATTCGTAGTTCTTTGACTTTGTGCGATTAATTTTTAAAAAAATATGTCCGTATTTTTTAATTTTTTATACTGCATAGAGCAAGTGATGTGTGGTTATGCAAAATCATATCAGACTTAAATAAATACAAAATATACGGTGCATTCGGAAAGTATTCTGACCCCTTGACTTGTTCCACATTTCGTTACGTTACAGCCTTATTCTAAAATGGATTCAATTGTTTTTTCCCTCATCAATCTACACACAATACCCCATAATGACAAGGTGAAAACAGGTTTTTAGATTTTTTTGCAAATAATTTTTTTTATATATACACTACCGGTCAAAAGTTTTAGAACACCTACTCATTCAAGGGTTTTTCTTTATTTTTACTATTTTCTACATTGTAGAATAATATTGAAGACATCAAAACTATGAAATAACACATATGGAATCATGTAGTAACCAAAAACGTGTTAAACAAATATTTTATATTTGAGATTCTTCAAATAGCCACCCTTTGCCTTGATGACAGCTTTGCACACTCTTGGCATTCTCTCAACCAGCTTCAACAGGAATGCTTTTTCAACAGTCTTGAAAGAGTTCCCACATATGCTGAGGACTTGTTGCCTGCTTTTCCTTCACTCTGCGGGTCTGACTCATCCCAAACCATCTCAATTTGGTTGAGGTTGGGGGATTGTGGAGGCCAGGTCATCTGATGCAGCACTCCATCACTCTCCTTCTTGGTAAAATTGCCCTTACACAGCCTTGAGGTGTGTTGGGTCATTGTCCTGTTGAAAAACAAATGATAGTCCCACTAAGGCCAAACCAGATGGGATGGTGTATTGCTGCAGAATGCTGTGGTAGCGATGCTGGTTAAGTGTGCCTTGAATTCTAAATAAATCACAGACAGTGTCACCAGCAAAGCACCCCCACACCATCACACCTCCTCCTCCATGCTTTATGTTGGGAAATACACATGCGGAGATCATCCGTTCACCCACACCGCGTCTCACAAAGACACGGAGGTTGGAACCAAAAATCTCCAATTTGGACTCCAGACCAAAGGACAGATTTCCACCGGTCTAATGTCCATTGCTTGTGTTTCTTGGCCCAAGCAAGTCTCTTCTTCTTATTGGTGTCCTTTAGTAGTGGTTTCTTTGCAGCAATTCGACCATGAAGGCCTGATTCACACAGTCCCCTCTGAACAGTTGATGTTGTCTTGAACTCTGTGAAGCATTTATTTGGGCTGCAATTTCTGAGGCTGGTAACTCTAGTGAACTTATCCTCTGCAGCAGAGGTAACTCTGGGTCTTCCATTCCTGTGGCGGTCCTCATGAGAGCCAGTTTCATCATAGTGCTTGATGGTTTTTGCGACTGCACTTGAAGTAACTTTCAAAGTTCTTGAAATGTTCCGTATTGACTGACCTACATGTCTTAAAGTAATGGTGGACTGTTGTTTCTCTTTGCTTATTTGAGCTGTTCTTGCCATAATATGGACTTGGTCTTTTACCAAATAGGGCTATCTTCTGTATACCCCCCATACATTGTCACACACAACTGATTGGCTCAAACGCATTAAGAAGGAAAGAAATTCCACAAATTAACTTTTAAGAAGGCACACATTGCAGGCACTCTTATCCAGAGTGACTTACAGTTAGTGAATACATATATATATATATTTTTTTATACTGGCCCCCCGTGGGAAACGAACCCACAACCCTGGCGTTGCAAACGCCATGCTCTATCAACAGAGCTACATCCCCGCCGGCCATTCCCTCCCCTACCCTGGACGACGCTGGGCCAATTGTGCTCCGCCCATGAGTCTCCCGGTCGCGGCCGGCTGCGACAGAGCCTGGATTCGAACCAGGATCTCTAGTGGCACAGCTAGCACTGCGATGCTGTGCCTTAGACCACTGCGCCACTCAGGAGTACACCTGATAATTGAAATGGATTCCAGGTGACTACCTCATGAAGCTGGTTGAGAGAATGCCAGAGTGTGCAAAGCCTTATTCTAAAATTGATTAAATTGTTTTTTCCCCTCATCAATCTACACACAATACCCCATAATGCCAAAGCAAAAACAGGTTTTTAGACATTTTTGCAAGTAAAAAAAAAACATTTACATAAGTATTCAGACCATTTACTCAGTACTTTGTTGAAGCACCTTTGGCAGTGATTACAGCCTCAAGTCTTCTTGGGTATGATGCTACAAGCTTGGCACACCTGTATTTGGGGAGTTTCTCCCATTCCTCTCTGTAGATCCTCTCAAGCTCTGTCAGGTTGGATGGGGAGCGTCGCTGCACAGCTATTTTCAGGTCTCTCCAGAGATGTTCGATTGGGTTAAAAAATGTCAGTCTTCTGTGATGTATATAAAGTGTAATATTGGGATGCAAACTCAAAATGTAATAAATGTCAACTCTATATTTGACATGGTACAGGTGTCTTCTTTTTTTGTAAGCCCATAACCATGTGTGTGAGGTGTATGCTTTTGTTTGAAAGTAGATTTGTTGAAGACTACCAAGAATCACTCTGTGTGACCCTGATTTTAGCCCACTGCAGTAAAAGATTAAAGGCAGTGTTCCCACGTTTGCGGAGACCACATTCACGGTAAACGCTGCATATGACGGCTCAATCGTAAATTACCTTTAAATGGCGCATTGTCCAATTCGCGATCGGATTGAATCCCGGACTAAATTGATATTGGCACTAAAATATACATTAATTTCACTATAGCTTTGTCCTGTACAACATAAGAGTCTGACCTTTGTCTTTGTTGTTCCCAACCAACCAGGCTTTTATAGAAATGGCTTCAGAGGAGGCAGCGATCACCATGGTGAACTACTATACCACAGCAACGCCTCACGTCCGTAACCAGCCCGTCTACATCCAGTACTCCAACCACCGCGAGCTCAAGACAGACAACCTGCCCAATCAGGGGGTGAGTACAGTCCAACCTGACCAATCATAGACTGAATCCACTGCATGTACATTACAACCTCACCAATCAGGGGGGTGAGTACCATATAGCCTGACCAATCAGGGCCTCAGTCCATCATGTATGCAATTGCTCCCACGGTTGACCAGGCTCTATCTGAACTACAGTCTACCTTCATTGTATTACAGATAAACTTAATTGACCTGAAATTAGTATTGAATGCAGGTGAAACTAAGTACACTGAACAGAAGTTCAGGAGCAAAAAAAGAAATATATATATATATATATAATAGAATTATTGTAAAATTAACTCTGTCCATAAGGTGTAGATAGTAAGTATAGACCGGAAGTAGAGGCCTGGGCATTGTTGTTCACTAATTTACTCCAAGTAGGGAAAGGATGGTGGGGTTGAAAAGTAATAAAGGGGAGTATATATATAAAAAAACATGGGGGATTGGAAGTGATGCAGACAATTACATTGATAGAAGATACAATCTATCTGCAATATTAAGCTGATCCATTCCCCTACATTTTTTTTACAAAAATTATACAAGAAAAAAATAAAAAATATATATTTTTTTTAAAGGACACTGAACAAAAATATAAACGCAACATGCAACAATGTCAAAGATTTTACTGAGTTACAGTTCATATAAGAAAAATCAGTCAATTGAAATAAATAAATTAGGTCATAATCTATGGATTTCACATGACTGGGAATACAAATATGCATCTGTTGGTCACAGATACCTTTAAAAAAAAGGTAATATCAGAAAACCAGTCAGTATCTGGTGTGACCACCATTTGCCTCATGCAGCGCGACACATCTCCTTCGCATAGAGTTGATCAGGCTGTTGATTGTGGCCTGTTGAATGTTGTCCCACTCCTCTTCAATGGCTGTGCGAAGTTGCTGGATATTGGCGGGAACTGGAACACGCTGTCGTACACGTCAGTCCAGAGGATCCCAAACATGCTCAATGGGTGTCATGTCTGGTGAGTATGCAGGCCATGGAAGAACTGGGACATTTCCAGCTTCCAGGAATTGTGTACAGATCCTTGCGACATGGGGGCGTGTATTATCAGGGTGAAACATGAGGTGATGGCGGCGGATGAATGGCACGACAATGGGCCTCAGGATCTCGTCACGGTATCTCTGTGCATTCAAATTGCCATCGATAAAATGCAATTGTGTTCGTTGTCTGTAGCTTATGCCTGCCCATGCCATAACCCAGGATTCCCCAACTGGCGGCCCATGGGCCAAATTTGGCCCGCTGGTGGTTTTATTTGGCCCCCAAAGTTTTCTGAGCATAAACATTTTTAAATATATTTTTTATTTATTTGTGTTGTTGGACAGTGATTTTAATTTAGGAAATCTGCTCCAATCATTCCCACCCATACATAGTACAGAGGTTTGAAATTATTGTTTTAGTCAAATATTATATCTGTTTGGGCTTCTTGCGGTCGTTCAATTTGCAGTCTACAAATTATTTGTAATTATGTACCGGCCCCCTGACCATCCACTCAAGAAAAAAACTGGCCCGCGGTGGAATCTAGTTGATGATCCCTGCCATAACCCCACCGCCACCATGGGGCACTCTGTTCACAACGTTGACATCAGCAAACCTCTTGCCCACACAACGCCATACACGTGGTCTGCGGTTGTGAGGCCGGTTGGACGTACTGCCAAATTGGTAGAGAAATGAACATTAAATTATCTGGCAACAGCTCTGGTGGACATTCCTGCAGTCAGAATGCCAATTGCACGCTCCCTCAAAACTTGAGACTTCTGTGGCATTGTGTTGTGTGACAAAACTCATTTTAGAGTGGCCTTTTATTGTCCCCAGCACAAGGTGCACCTGCGTAATGATCATGCTGTTTAATCAGTTTCTTGATATGGCCACACCTGTCAGGTGGATGGTTATCTTGGCAAAGGAGAAATGCTCACTAACAGGGATGTAAACCAATTTGTACACAAAATCTGAGAGAAAAGAAAACAAATTGCATATGGAAAATTTCTGGGATCTTTTATTTCATAAAACATGGGACAAACACTTTACATTTTGTGTTTTTATTTTTGTTCAATGTACAATAAAAGCTACCCAATCAGGGGGTGAGTCCACTGCATGTACAGTCCAACCTATAAACTCAAACATATAGACTCAATGGTTACTAAAATGGGAAGAGGTCTGTCCATGATAATGCGTCGCTCTGCCTTCTTGACATCTCAGTCGACCAGACAGGTCCTACAGGCCCTAGTTTTGTTGCACCTGGACTGCTGCCCAGTTGTGTGGTCATGTGCAGCAAAGAAGGATTTAGGAAAATTACGTTGGTCCAGAACAAAGCAGCACGTATTGCACTTAGATGTACACGGAGGGTGAATGTTAATAACATGCATGTCAATCTCTGCTGGCTCAATGTTGAGGAGAGATTGACTGCATCACTATTGGTCTTTGTGCGAGGTATTGATGTGTTGAAGGTACCGAACTGTCTGTTGAAGCAGTTGGCACACATTTCGGACACTCGTCGGTGCAACACAAGACATGCCACCAGGGGTCTCTTCACAGTCCCCAGGTCCAGAACAGACTCTGGGAAACACACAGTACTACATAGAGCCATGACTACATGGAACTCTCTTCCACATCAAGTAACTCAAGCTAGCAATGAAGTCAGATAAAAAAATAACTGTTAAAATAAACATCTTATGGCACAACAGGGACTGTGAAGAGACACAGACATTTTTGTGTAGCACTTTCTTATGTACCGTTGAAGTCGGAAGTTTACATACACTTAGGTTGGAGTCATTAAAACTCATTTTTCAACCACTCCACACATTTCTTGTTAACAAACTATAGTTTTGGCAAGTCGGTTAGGACATCTACTTTGTGCATGACACAATAAAACATTTCCAACAATTGTTTACAGACAGATTATTTCACTTATAATTCACTGTATCACAATTCCAGTGGGTCAGAAGTTTACATACACTTAGTTGACTGTGCCTTTAAACAGCTTGGAAGATTCCAGAAAATGATGTTATAGCTTTAGAAGCTTCTGACACCACGCAACCGTCATACCGCTCAGGAAGGAGACGCGTTCCTAGAGATTAACATACTTTGGTGCAAATCAATCCCAGAACAACAGCAAAGGACCTTGTGAAGATGCTGGAGGAAACAGGTATCTATAGTGAGGGAAAAAAGTATTTGATCCCCTTCTGATTTTGTACGTTTGCCCACTGACAAAGACATGATCAGTCTATAATTTTAATGGTAGGTTTATTTGAATAGTGAGAGACAGAATAACAACAAAAAAATCCAGAAAAAGCATGTCAAAAATGTTATAAATTGATTTGCATTTTAATGAGGGAAATAAGTATTTGACCCCTCTGCAAAACATGACTTAGTACTTGGTGGCAAAACCCTTGTTGGCAATCACAGAGGTCAGACATTTCTTGTAGTTGGCCACCAGGTTTGCACACATCTCAGGAGGGATTTTGTCCCACTCCTCTTTGCAGATCTTCTCCAAGTCATTAAGGTTTCGAGGCTAACGTTTGGCAACTCGAACCTTCAGCTCCCTCCACAGATGTTCTATGGGATTAAGGTCTGGAGACTGGCTAGGCCACTCCAGGACCTTAATGTGCTTCTTCTTGAGCCACTAATTTGTTGCCTTGGCCGTGTGTTTTGGGTCATTGTCATGCTGGAATACCCATCCACAACCCATTTTCAATGCCCTGGCTGAGGGAAAGAGGTTCTTAACCAAGATTTGACGGTACATGGCCCCGTCCATCGTCCCTTTGATGCGGTGAAGTTGTCCTGTCCCCTTAGCAGAAAAACACCCCCAAAGCATAATGTTTCCACCTCCATGTTGCCTTGAGATCATTGACAAGATCCTCCCGTGTAGTTCTGGGATGATTCCTCACCGTTCTCATGATCATTGCAACTCCATGAGGTGAGATCTTGCATGGAGCCCCAGGCCGAGGGAGATTGACAGTTCTTTTGTGTTTCTTCCATTTGCGAATAATCGCACCAACTGATGTCACCTTCTCACCAAGCTGCTTGGCGATGGTCTTGTAGCCCATTCTAGCCTTGTGTAGGTCTACAATCTTGTCCCTGACATCCTTGGAGAGCTCTTTGGTCTTGGCCATGGTGGAGAGTTTGGAATCTGATTGATTGATTGCTTCTGTGGACAGGTGTCTTTTATACAGGTAACAAACTGGGATTAGGAGCACTCCCTTTAAGAGTGTGCTCCTAATCTCAGCTCGTTACCTGTATAAAAGACACCTGGGAGCCAGAAATCTTTCTGATTGAGAGGGGGTCAAATACTTATTTCCCTCATTAAAATGCAAATCTATTTATAACATTTTTGACATGCGTTTTTCTGGATTTTTTTGTTGTTATTCTGTCTCTCACTGTTCAAATAAACCTACCGTTAAAATTATAGACTGATCATTTCTTTGTCAGTGGGCAAACAACAAAAATCAGCAGGGGATCAAATACTTTTTTCCCTCACTGTATATCCGCGAGTCCTATATCGACATAACCTGAAAGGCCGCTCAGCAAGGAAGAAGCCACTGCTCCAAAACCACCATAAAAAAGCCAGACTACGGTTTGCAACTGCACATGGGGACAAAGATCGTACTGTTTGGAGAAATGTCCTCTGGTCTGTTGAAACAAAAATAGAACTGTTTGGCCATAATGAACATTGTTATGTTTGGAGGAAAAAGGGGAAGGCTTGCAAGCCGAAGAATACCATCCCAACTGTGAAGCACGGGGGTGGCAGCATCATGCTGTGGGGGTGCTTTGCTGCAGGAGGGACTGGTGCACTTCACAAAATAGATGGCATCATGAGGAAGAAAATTATGTGGATATATTGAAGCAACATCTCAAGACATCAGTCAGGAAGTTAAATCTTGGTCGCAAATGGGTCTTCCAAATGGACAATGACCCCAAGCATACTTCCAAAGTTGTGGCAAAATGGCTTAAGGACAACAAAATCAAGGTATTGGAGTGGCCATCACAAAGCCTTGACCTCAATCCTATAGAAAATGTGTGGGCAGAACTGAAAAGGCGTGTGCGAGCAAGGAGGCCTACAAACCTGACTCAGTTACACCAGCTCTGTCAGGAGGAATGGGCTAAAATTCACCCAACTTATTGTGGGAAGCTTGTGAAAGGCTACCCGAAACGTTTGACCCAAGTTAAACAATTTAAAGGCAATGCTACCAAATACTAATTGAGTGTATGTAAACTTCTGACCCACTGGGAATGTGATGAAATAAATAAAAGCTGAAATAAATCATTCTCTCTACTATTATTCTGACATTTCACATTCTTAAAATAAAGTGGTGATCCTAACTGACCTAAGACAGGGAATTTTTTACTAGGATTAAATGTCAGGAATTGTGGAAAAAAACTTTTAAATGTTTAAATGTATTTGGCTAAGGTGTATGTAAACTTCCGACTTCAACGGTACCCCTGAACAGCCACTGTGACTGCGTCCCAAATGGCATCTTATTCCCTAGATAGTGCACTATTTTAGACCAGAGTTCTGGTCAAAACTAGTGCACTAGGGCCTCCCGAGTGGCACAGCGGTCTAAGGCACTGCATCACAGTGCTTGAGGTGTCACTACAGACCCGGGTTCGATCCCAGGCTGTGTCACATTCAAGTTTTTTAAAACTATTTTCTACATTGTAGAATAATAGTGACGACATCAAAACTATGAAATAACACTTATGGAATCATGTAGTAACCAAAAAAGTGTTAAACAAATATTTTAGATTTGAGATTCTTCAAATAGCCACCCTTTGCCTTGATGACAGCTTTGCACACTCTTGGCATTCTCTCAACCAGCTTCACCTGGAATGCTTTTCCAACAGTCTTGAAGGAGTTCACACATATGCTGAGCACTTGTTGGCTGCTTTTCCTTCACTCTGCGGTCTGACTCATCCCAAACCATCTCAATTGGGTTGAGGTCAGGTGATTGTGGAGGCCAAGGTCATCTGATGCAGCACTCCATCACTCTCCTTCTTGGACAAATAGCCTTTACACAGCCTGGAGGTGTGTTGGGTCATTGTCCTGTTGAGCGCAAACCAGATGGGATGCTGTATCGCTGCAGAATGCTGTGGTAGCCATGCTGGTTAAGTGTGCCTTGAATTGTAAATAAATCACAGACAGTGTCACCAGCAAAGCACCCCCACACCATCACACCTCCTCCTACATGCTTCACGGTGGGAACCACACATGCGGAGATCATTCGTTCACCTACTCTGCGTCTCACAAAGACACGGCGGTTGGATCCAAAAATCTCACATTTGGACTCAGACCAAAGGACAGATTTCCACCGGTCTAATGTCCATTGCTCGTGTTTCTTGGCCCAAGCAAGTCTGTTCTTCTTATTGGTGTCCTTTAGTAGTGGTTTCTTTGCAGCAATTTGACCATGAAGGCCTGATTCACGCAGTCTCCTCTGAACAGTTGATGTTGAGATGTGTCTGTGACTTGAACTCTGTGAAGCATTTATTTGGGCTGCAATCTGAGGTGCAGTTAACTCTAATGAACTTATCCTCTGCAGCAGAGGTAACTCTGGGTCTTCCTTTCCTGTGATGGTCCTCATGAGAGCCAGTTTCATCATTGTGTTTGATGGTTTTTGAGACTGCACTTGAAGAAACATTTTCAGGATTGACTGACCTTCATGTCTTAAAGTAATGATGGACTGTCATTTCTCTTTGCTTATTTGAGCTGTTCTTGACATAATATGGACAGGGTCTTTTACCAAATAGGGCTATCTTCTTTATACCAACCGTACCTTGTCGCAACACAACGCATTAAGAAGGAAAGAAATTCCACAAATTAACTTTTAACAAGGCACAACTGTTAATTGAAATGCATTCCAGGTGACTACCTCATGAAGCTGGTTGAGAGAATGCCAAGAGTGTGCAAAGCTGTAATCAAGGCAAAGGGTGGCTACTTTGAAGAATCTCAAATATAAAATATATTTTTATTTGTTTAACACTTCTTTGGTTACTACATGATTCCAAATGTGTTATTTCATAGTTTTGATGTTGTCACTATTATTCTACAATGTAGAAAATAGTAAAAATAAAGAAAAACCCTGGAATGAGAAGGTCAAATCAAATTTGATTTGCCACATGCGCCGAATACAACAGGTGTAGACATTACCGTGAAATGCTTACTTACAAGCCCTTAACCAACAATGCATTTATTCCTTAATTAAAAAGTTTAATAAAACAACAACAAAAAAAGTGTTGAGAAAAAAAGAGCAGAAGTAAAATAAGATAACAGTATGGAGGCTATATATACAGGGTCCAAACTTTTTACCGGTAGTGTATATAAAATAAAGCTAGTGCACTATACAGTATTGTGAATAGGATGCCATTTGGGAGGTGTGTGTGTGAGATATGACCTTTCCAGCACCAGGTCTGTCCAGTCCAGTCTGTTGTCTCTAGCCACTGTAGAGGTTCATGTTACAACACACACAATGGATGACCAGGGACCCCTCTCGCTTTGCCTCTCGCTCTGTCTGACCACACGGCTGCATCCCAAATGGGACCCTATTCCCAATATAGTGCACTACTTTTGACAAGGGCCCATAGTGCTATGGTCAAAAGTAGTGCACTGTACAGGGAATAGGGTGCCATTCGAGATGCAGTCGTGCATGTCTGCTGTCTGGCTCCGCTGCTATCAATGTCCTCTCTATCAATGTCCTCACTATCAATGTCCTCACTATCAATGACCTCTCTATCAATGTCCTCTCTATCAATGTCCTCTATATCAATGTCCTCTCTATCAATGTCCTCTCTATCAATGTCCTCTCTATCAATGTCCTCTATATCAATGTCCTCTCTATCAATGTCCTCTCTATCAATGTCCTCTCTATCAATGTCCTCCCTATCAATGTCCTCTCTATCAATGTCCTCACTCTCAATGTCCTCCCTATCAATGTCCTCCCTATCAATGTCCTCTCTATCAATGTCCTCACTCTCAATGTCCTCCCTATCAATGTCCTCTCTATCAATGTCCTCTCTATCAATGTCCTCACTATCAATGTCCTCTCTATCAATGTCCTCACTCTCAATGTCCTCCCTATCAATGTCCTCTCTATCAATGTCCTCTCTATCAATGTCCTCACTATCAATGTCCTCTCTATCAATGTCCTCACTATCAATGTCCTCTCTATCAATGTCCTCACTATCAATGTCCTCTCTATCAATGTCCTCCCTATCAATGTCCTCTCTATCAATGTCCTCCCTATCAATGTCCTCTCTATCAATGTCCTCTCTATCAATGTCCTCTCTATCAATGTCCTCACTATCAATGTCCTCTATATCAATGTCCTCTCTATCAATGTCCTCTCTATCAATGTCCTCTCTATCAATGTCCTCACCATCAATGTCCTCTCTGTCAATGTCCTCTTTATCAATGTCCTCTATATCAATGTCCTCTATATCAATGTCCTCTATATCAATGTCTGTTATATGTTATTGATTGTTTGTTGTCATGGTAAACCCAATGTGTAAATACTATGTGGTGAGCAGCATTATGACGTTAATAAGTTATATCACTTATGATTATTGTTTGTTTGGGGTATTATTAAACCCAACAACCCCCTCTCCTCTCCTCCCTCCCCCCCTAACAGAGAGTTCAGGCAGCGTTGCAGGCGGTCAATGCAGTGACGTTGGGTGGTTCAGCATCTGTTGGTGACGGAACCCTGATGCCAGGACAGAGCCCCGTGCTGCGCATCATCGTAGAAAACCTCTTCTACCCTGTATCACTGGAGGTCCTACACCAGGTAACCCTGACCTATAACCCCTAACCTCTTCTACCCTGTATCACTGGAGGTCCTACACCAGGTAACCCTGACCTATAACCCCTAACCTCTTCTACCCTGTATCACTGGAGGTCCTACACCAGGTAACCCTGACCTATAACCCCTAACCTCTTCTACCCTGTATCACTGGAGGTCCTACACCAGGTAACCCTGACCTATAACCCCTAACCTCTTCTACCCTGTATCACTGGAGGTCCTACACCAGGTAACCCTGACCTCTAACCCCTAACCTCTTCTACCCTGTATCACTGGAGGTCCTACACCAGGTAACCCTGACCTATAACCCCTAACCTCTTCTACCCTGTATCACTGGAGGTCCTACACCAGGTAACCCTGACCTATAACCCCTAACCTCTAACTAACCCCGGTCCCCTGATTAGATGACTGGTTGACATATTGACTGATTAATTGATTGATGGATGCTCAAAGTACTTCACATAGTAAAGGGGAAACTCTTTTCATCCCAGTTTTGGAATAATACTCCTCCCTAAAGTATGGCGATGAGTAGCCAGAGAGTTTATATGAACTGGGTTGTGTTTTTTGCCTCCATAGATCTTCTCTAAGTTCGGGACTGTCCTGAAGATCATCACTTTCACCAAGAACAACCAGTTCCAAGCCCTGCTACAATATGCTGACCCTATGAATGCCCACCACGCCAAAGCGGTACGTAGTCAAAAACACCCCTTCATATTGACGACAGAAAGGCATACCTCTGTTTGTACTATCAGGAGCATATGGGGTTGAAATGGCTAGGCTATTTCTTTGGCTCTGGAGGCTACATGGATGTCAGACAACTTGATTTATCCTCTAAACCAGAGGAGGAGCAGCAGTCAGAAGAGGAAGGAGAGAGCATAACAAGTATCTACCGTCTGTCTATTTCTGTCCTGATGTGTTTGGATAGAAGCATTAATAATATCAGATATATTCCCTCTCAGCTCAGTTCAACCCAGATAAGTCTTGGCATCCTGGACCTCTGTGTCAGAGGAAGGCCCCCAAAAATTGTCAAAGCCTCCAGCCACCCAAGCCATAGACTGTTCCCTCTGCTACCGCACGGCAAGCATTACCTGTGCACCAAGAAATGGAACCAACAGGACCCTGAACAGCTTCTACTCCCCACAGCCACAAGCCTATTCCCCCTCAGGAGACTGAAAAGATTTGGCATGGGTCCTCAGATCCTAAAAAAATTCTACAGCTGCACCATCGAGAGCATCCTGAGTGGTTGCATCACCGCCTGGTATGGCAACTGCTCGGCCTCCGACCGCAAGGCACTACAGAGGGTAGTGCGTACATTTACATTTTAGTCATTTAGCAGACGCTCTTATCCAGAGCGACTTACAGTTAGTGAATACATATCTTTTTATACTGGCCCCCCGTGGGAATCGAACCCACAACCCTGGCGTTGCAAACGCCATGCTCTATCAACTGAGCTACATCCCTGCCGGCCATTCCAAATATATACAGTATACTGCTGCTACTGTCTATTATCTATCCTGTTGCCTAGTCCCTTTACCCCTACCTACAGTATACTGCTGCCACTGTCTATTATCTATCCTGTTGTCTAGTCACTTTACCCCTACCTACAGTATACTGCTGCTACTGTCTATTATCTATCCTGTTGCCTAGTCACTTTACCCCTACCTACAGTATACTGCTGCTACTGTCTATTATCTATCCTGTTGGCTAGTCACTTTACCCCTACCTACAGTATACTGCTGCTACTGTCTATTATCTATCCTGTTGTCTAGTCACTTTACCCCTACCTACAGTATACTGCTGCTACTGTCTATTATCTATCCTGTTGCCTAGTCACTTTACCCCTACCTACAGTATACTGCTGCTACTGTCTATTATCTATCCTGTTGCCTAGTCCCTTTACCCCTACCTACAGTATACTGCTGCTACTGTCTATTATCTATCCTGTTGTCTAGTCACTTTACCCCTACCTACAGTATACTGCTGCTACTGTCTATTATCTATCCTGTTGCCTAGTCACTTTACCCCTACCTACAGTATACTGCTGCTACTGTCTATTATCTATCCTGTTGTCTAGTCACTTTACCCCTACCTACAGTATACTGCTGCTACTGTCTATTATCTATCCTGTTGCCTAGTCACTTTACCCCTACCTACAGTATACTGCTGCTACTGTCTATTATCTATCCTGTTGTCTAGTCACTTTACCCCTACCTACAGTATACTGCTGCTACTGTCTATTATCTATCCTGTTGCCTAGTCACTTTACCCCTACCTACAGTATACTGTCTATTATCTATCCTGTTGCCTAGTCACTTTACCCCTACCTACAGTATACTGCTGCTACTGTCTATTATCTATCCTGTTGTCTAGTCACTTTACCCCTACCTACAGTATACTGCTGCTACTGTCTATTATCTATCCTGTTGTCTAGTCACTTTACCCCTACCTACAGTATACTTGTTACGAACCCCGTGGCTTTAAACGTCTAGGGTGGATGGACATGAGACCCGTAACATAATTCATGCAAATTATAAGCGTCACATGGAACAGTGAGAACAAAAACTACACGACAACCATAAACTACCGTCAAACATGAAAGGTTTATTTTTGAACACACGGTAAAGGTTTGGGAAAAAGGGCTGAGCAGGACCCAAGAAATGAAACAATAGTGTAAAAAAAACCTAAACTGATCTTGCCTGCCTCAAGAACCGCTAAGCTACTGCTAATCATACAAAAGTACAGGGGGTGGTCCGCTCAGGTCTAACTAGTGTTTTTAGACAGTTTTCTTCCTACGGGTAATGTACGCCCAAGGGCAACTAGCTTAAACTCCCCTTTTCCCAGAAACACACAGAGTTACCAAACAGAGTAACCAGCAAATGAGTGAGTACACAAAACACAGGACACCACAGTATCCATACTCACATACGGAAATAGTCTCTCACAACAAACACAACTGACCGGCTTTTAAACAATGGGATGTGTGATTGAAAAACCAGAAACAGGTGGTGCAATGCAGAGGAATGTTCACTGATTGGTCCACCTTAGCAATCAGCAGACACCCCAACGACCACCAATCAGGAACATAAAGGACACCTGTGATTAGGGCAGAAGGAGAGGAAAAACACAAAAAGACACAGGATACCTGTATCCGTAACAATACTGCTGCTACTGTCTATTATCTATCCTGTTGTCTAGTCACTTTACCCCTACCTACAGTATACTGCTGCTACTGTCTATTATCTATCCTGTTGTCTAGTCACTTTACCCCTACCTACAGTATACTGCTGCTACTGTCTATTATATATCCTGTTGTCTAGTCACTTTACCCCTACCTACAGTATACTGCTGCTACTGTCTATTATCTATCCTGTTGTCTAGTCACTTTACCCCTACCTACAGTATACTGCTGCTACTGTCTATTATCTATCCTGTTGTCTAGTCACATTACCCCTACCTACAGTATACTGCTTCTACTGTCTATTATCTATCCTGTTGTCTAGTCACTTTACCCCTACCTACAGTATACTGCTGCTACTGTCTATTATCTATCCTGTTGTCTAGTCACTTTACCCCTACCTACAGTATACTGCTGCTACTGTCTATTATCTATCCTGTTGTCTAGTCACTTTACCCCTACCTACAGTATACTGCTGCTACTGTCTATTATCTATCCTGTTGCCTAGTCACTTTACCCCTACCTACAGTATACTGCTGCTACTGTCTATTATCTATCCTGTTGCCTAGTCACTTTACCCCTACCTACAGTATACTGCTGCTACTGTCTATTATCTATCCTGTTGCCTAGTCACTTTACCCCTACCTACAGTATACTGCTGCTACACATTTTTTTTTTTTATTGTAAAGTGGTTAACCCACTGGCTATAGGGTGAATGCACCAATTTGTAGGTCGCTCTGGATAAGAGCGTCTGCTAAATGACTTAAATGTAATGTAAATGTAATCCTGTTGTCTAGTCACTTTACCCCTCCCTACAGTATACTGCTGCTACTGTCTATTATCTATCCTGTTGTCTAGTCACTTTACCCCTACCTACAGTATACTGCTGCTACTGTCTATTATCTATCCTGTTGTCTAGTCACTTTACCCCTAGCTATATGTACATAGCTACCTCAATAACCTGTACATCGACTCGGTACTGGTACACCCTGTATATAGTGCATTCGGAAATTATTCAGACCCCTTGACTTTTTCCACATTTTGTTACGTTACAGCCTTATTCTAAAATAGATTAAATAGTTTTTTCCCCTCATCAATCTACACACAATACCCCATAATGCCAAAGCAAAAACAGGTTTTTAGACATTTTTGCAAGTAAAAGAAAAACAAAAAAACGGAAATACACATATACATAAGTATTCAGACCCTTTACTCAGTGCTTTGTTGAAGCACCATTGGCAGCGATTACAGCCTCAAGTCTTCTTGGGTAAGACGCTACAAGCTTGGCACACCTGTATTTGGGGAGTTTCTCCCATTTTTCTCTGCAGATCCTCTCAAGCTCTGTCAGGTTGGATGGGGAGCGTTGCTGCACAGCTATTTTCAGGTCTCTCCAGAGATGTTCGATCGGGTTCAAGTCGGGGCGCTGGCTGGGCCACTCAAGGACATTCAGAGACTTGTCCCGAAGCCACTCCTGCGTTGTCTTGGCTGTGTGCTTAGGGTCGTTGTCCTGTTGGAAGGTGAACCTTCGCCCCAGTCTGAGGTCGTGAGCGCTCTGGAGCAGGTTTTGATCAAGGATCTCCTCTGTACTTTGCTCCGTTCATCTTTCCCTCGATGCTGACTAGCGGTCTGTTTCTGCATAGATCTTTGTTTATTCACTGGACAAACATACAGGCTAAACATGCTGTCCACCTCTGGGAGGTTGGACGGTTAACATGCTGTCTACCTCCGGGAGGTTGGACGGTTAACATGCTGTCTACCTCTGAGAGGTTGGACGGTTAACATGCTGTCTACCTCTGGGAGGTTGGACGGTTAACATGCTGTCTACCTCCGGGAGGTTGGACGGTTAACATGCTGTCTACCTCCGGGAGGTTGGACGGTTAACATGCTGTCTACCTCCGGGAGGTTGGACGGTTAACATGCTGTCTACCTCTGGGAGGTTGGACGGTTAACATGCTGTCTACCTCCGGGAGGTTGGACGGTTAACATGCTGTCTACCTCCGGGAGGTTGGACGGTTAACATGCTGTCTACCTCCGGGAGGTTGGACGGTTAACATGCTGTCTACCTCTGGGAGGTTGGACGGTTAACATGCTGTCTACCTCTGGGAGGTTGGACGGTTAACATGCTGTCTACCTCTGAGAGGTTGGACGGTTAACATGCTGTCTACCTCCGGGAGGTTGGACGGTTAACATGCTGTCTACCTCTGAGAGGTTGGACGGTTAACATGCTGTCTACCTCTGAGAGGTTGGACGGTTAACATGCTGTCTACCTCTGGGAGGTTGGACGGTTAACATGCTGTCTACCTCTGGGAGGTTGGACGGTTAACATGCTGTCTACCTCTGAGAGGTTGGACGGTTAACATGCTGTCTACCTCTGGGAGGTTGGACGGTTAACATGCTGTCTACCTCTGAGAGGTTGGACGGTTAACATGCTGTCTACCTCTGAGAGGTTGGACGGTTAACATGCTGTCTACCTCTGATCTTGGAGGAGGAGAGGTTGGACGGTTAACATGCTGTCTACCTCTGAGAGGTTGGACGGTTAACATGCTGTCTACCTCTGGGAGGTTGGACGGTTAACATGCTGTCTACCTCTGGGAGGTTGGACGGTTAACATGCTGTCTACCTCTGGGAGGTTAGACGGTTAACATGCTGTCTACCTCTGGGAGGTTGGACGGTTAACATGCTGTCTACCTCCGGGAGGTTGGACGGTTAACATGCTGTCTACCTCTGAGAGGTTGGACGGTTAACATGCTGTCTACCTCTGGGAGGTTGGACGGTTAACATGCTGTCTACCTCCGGGAGGTTGGACGGTTAACATGCTGTCTACCTCTGGGAGGTTGGACGGTTAACATGCTGTCTACCTCCGGGAGGTTGGACGGTTAACATGCTGTCTACCTCTGGGAGGTTGGACGGTTAACATGCTGTCTACCTCTGGGAGGTTGGACGGTTAACATGCTGTCTACCTCCGGGAGGTTGGACGGTTAACATGCTGTCTACCTCTGGGAGGTTGGACGGTTAACATGCTGTCTACCTCTGGGAGGTTGGACGGTGTGTTTTACTGCCTGTAGGGTTGCAAAATTCCAGTATTTTCCCCAAAATTCCCTGGTTTTCCAAAAATCCTGGTTGGACGATTCTGTTTTTCCTGCTTATTCCCTCCTGATTTCTGAAATCTTCCAACCAGGATTTCTGGAAAACTTGGTAATTTTGGGACAGTTACCGGAATTTTGCAACCCTGTCTGCCTTCTTTCATTTCATTCCCTGCTATAGAGCCCACACACACACACACACACACACACACACACACACACACACACACACACACACACACACACACACACACACACACACACTCCTAGGCCACAAATCATCAGCCCTCCAGGGTTTCATCCGTCAGTGGCTCTGTGGCGAGGAGAGGAGAGATGCAATGTAGGTAGTGAGACCAAACCAGAGAAGACAGCAGGCATCTACATCCCAAATGGCACCCTATAAGTAGTGCACTATAAATGGGACAGGGTTCCATTTGGGACGCAACCGCCGAGATGTAATGAAGGCAGCGGGGACCAACCCAGAGAAGACAGCCAGTAATTAAATCCTTTAGTGTGCTGTAGTCTGGCCTCTGCTCTGTCTGTGTTCTGTTGTACTGCTGCTATGTTTTCCCCTGTTCCCCACACAAATAATATATATCAAATAAAATATATCTGGCCCACTACTTTGGTATACTACCGTTTAAAAGTTTGGGGGTCACTTAGAAATGTCTTTGTTTTTTCGAAAGAAAAGCCATTTTTTTTGTCCATTAAAATAACATCAAATTTATCCGAAATACAGTGTAGACATTGTTAATGTTGTAAATGGCTATTGTAGCCTATCTACATAGGCGTACAGAGGCCCATTATACATTTTCCATTTACATTTTAGTCATTTAGCAGACGCTCTTATCCAGAGCGACTTACATGAGCAATTAGGGGTTAAGTGCCTTGCTCAAGGGCACATAGACAGATTTTTCACTTAGTCGTCTATCAGCAACCATCAGTCCTGTGTTCCAATGGCACGTTGTGTTTGCTAATACAAGTTTATCATTTTAAAAGGCTAATTGATCATTAGAAAAACCTTTTGCAATTATGTTAGCATAGCTGAAAACTGTTGTGCTGATTAAAGAAGCAATAAAACTGGCTTTCTTGAGACTAGTTGAGTATCTGGAGCATCAGCAATTAATGGGTTCGATTACAGGCTCAAAATGGCCAGAAACAAATAACTTGCTTCTGAAACTCGTCAGTCTATTCTTGTTCTGAGTAATGAAGGCTATTCCATGCGAGAAATTGCCAAGAAACTGAAGATCTCATACAACGCTGTGTGTTACTCCCTTCACAGAACAGCACAAACTGGCTCTAACCGGAATAGAAAGAGGAGTGGGAGGCCCCGGTGCACAACTGAGCAAGAGGACAAATACATTAGAGTGTCTAGTTTGAGAAACAGGCGCCTCACAGGTCCTCAACTGGCAGCGTCATTAAATAGTACCCGCAAAACACCAGTCTCAACGTCAACAGTGAAGAGGCGACTCCGGGATGCTGACCTTCTAGAGTTGCAAAGAAAAAGCCAAATTTCAGACTGGCCAATAAAAAAAGATTAAGATGGGCAGTCTGAGATATGTTTTGCAATCAGAAATGAAAATTAGCTTAGTTGTGGTGAATAAGACCCTGTTGTGGTGAATAAGACCCTGTTGTGGTGAATAAAACCCTGTTGTGGTTAAAGACCCTGTTGTGGTGAATAAGACCCTGTTGTGGTTAAAGACCCTGTTGTGGTTAAAGACCCTGTTGTGGTGAATAAGACCCTGTTGTGGTGAATAAAACCCTGTTGTGGTTAAAGACCCTGTTGTGGTGAATAAAACCCTGTTGTGGTTAAAGACCCTGTTGTGGTGAATAAGACCCTGTTGTGGTTAAAGACCCTGTTGTGGTGAATAAGACCCTGTTGTGGTGAATAAAACCCTGTTGTGGTGAATAAAACCCTGTTGTGGTTAAAGACCCTGTTGTGGTGAATAAAACCCTGTTGTGGTTAAAGACCCTGTTGTGGTGAATAAGACCCTGTTGTGGTGAATAAAACCCTGTTGTGGTGAATAAGACCCTGTTGTGGTGAATAAAACCCTGTTGTGGTTAAAGACCCTGTTGTGGTGAATAAGACCCTGTTGTGGTTAAAGACCCTGTTGTGGTGAATAAGACCCTGTTGTGGTTAAAGACCCTGTTGTGGTGAATAAGACCCTGTTGTGGTGAATAAGACCCTGTTGTGGTGAATAAGACCCTGTTGTGGTGAATAAGACCCTGTTGTGGTTAAAGACCCTGTTGTGGTGAATAAGACCCTGTTGTGGTGAATAAAACCCTGTTGTGGTGAATAAGACCCTGTTGTGGTTAAAGACCCTGTTGTGGTGAATAAGACCCTGTTGTGGTTAAAGACCCTGTTGTGGTGAATAAGACCCTGTTGTGGTGAATAAAACCCTGTTGTGGTTAAAGACCCTGTTGTGGTGAATAAGACCCTGTTGTGGTGAATAAGACCCTGTTGTGGTTAAAGACCCTGTTGTGGTGAATAAGACCCTGTTGTGGTGAATAAGACCCTGTTGTGGTGAATAAAACCCTGTTGTGGTTAAAGACCCTGTTGTGGTGAATAAAACCCTGTTGTGGTTAAAGACCCTGTTGTGGTGAATAAGACCCTGTTGTGGTGAATAAAACCCTGTTGTGGTGAATAAGACCCTGTTGTGGTGAATAAAACCCTGTTGTGGTTAAAGACCCTGTTGTGGTGAATAAGACCCTGTTGTGGTGAATAAGACCCTGTTGTGGTTAAAGACCCTGTTGTGGTGAATAAGACCCTGTTGTGGTGAATAAGACCCTGTTGTGGTGAATAAGACCCTGTTGTGGCATTTGGGCTGTGAGCTGATCCCTCCTTGCCTGTCTGGCCTGGAGTGGACGCAGCAGTGGCCTGATAGTCGTTCATCATCAGGGGTTTATTTTAATGAGCGCTGCTCTAGACCTTCCAGACCTCTAATGGCATCTAGGGGGTCGGTCGTAAAATGTCGCCCGATTCCCTACGGGCCCTGGTTGCTACGACTTCAGACAAGTCATCAAACATACAAAAGGACAACGTAGGTGGAAGGTGGAATCCTATTACATCGGCTCTGATGCTCGTCGTATGGGATGAGGGCTTGTAGACGATAACGGAAACCCAGCCATGAGTCGCCCAGCGATGCAGAACTCCCAAACAAGGAATATAACTCTGTGCCTTGCGTGAAATTCCCTGTTTTTCCGGATTACTGTATGATCTGGCTTTCCGTGGCGGATGTGAGCAAAACATTTAAACAGGTTAACAATCAGTCTTCCAGAGATTTGAGACTGGGACGGAGGTTCACCTTCCAGCAGGACAATGACCCTAAGCATACTGGTAAAGCAACACTCGAGTGGTTTAAGGGGAAACATTTAAATGTCTTGGAATGGCCTAGTCAAAGCCCAGACCTCAATCCAATTGAGATCTCAAACCTCTGGAAGACTGAAACAGGTTTCCCTCAATAATTTCCCTGTATTTAGCGCCATCCATCATTCCTTCAATTCTGACCAGTTTCCCAGTCCCTGCCGATGAAAGACATCCCCACAGCATGATGCTGCCACCACCATGCTTCACTGTGGGGATGGTGTTCTCGGGGTGATGAGAGTTGTTGAGTTTGCGCCAGACATGGAATTTTCCTTGATGGCCAAATAGCTACATTTTAGTCTCATCTGACCAGAGTACCTTCTTCCATATGTTTGGGGAGTCTCCCACATGGCTTTTGGTGAACACCAAACATGTTTGCTTATTTTTTTCTTTAAGCTAAAGATTTTTTCTGGAACTCTTCCGTAAAGCCCAGCTCTGTGGAGTGTAGGGCTTAAAGTGGTCCTATGGACAGATACTCCAATCTCCGCTGTGGAGCTTTGCAGCTCCTTTAGGGTTATCTTTGGTCTCTTTGTTGCCTCTCTGATTAATGAACTCCTTGCCTGGTCCGTGAGTTTTGTTGAGGGGCCCTCTCTTGACAGGTTTGTTGTGGTGCCGTATTCTTTCCATTTTTTAATAATGGATTTAATGGTGCTCTGTGGGATGTTCAAAGTTTCTGATATTTTTTTATAACCCAACCCTGATCTGTACTTCTCCACAACTTTGTCCCTGACATGTTTGGAGAGCTCCTTGTTCTTCATGGTGCCGCTTGCTTGATGGTGCCCCTTGCTTAGTGGTGTTGCAGACTCTGGGGCCTTTCGTAACAGGTGTATATATACTGAGATCATGTGAGAGATCATGTGACACTTAGATTGCACACAGGTGGACTTTATTTAACTAATTATGTGACTTCTGAAGGTAATTGGTTGCACCAGATCTTATTTAGGGGCTTCATTGCAAAGGGGGTGAATACATATGCACGCACCACTTTTCTGTTATTTATTATTTCGAATTTTTTTAAACAAGTTTCATTTCACTTCACCAATTTGGACTATTTTGTGTATGTCCATTACATGAAATACAAATAAAAAGCCATTTAAATTACAGGTTGTAATGCAACAAAATAGGAAAAACACCAAGGGGGATGAATACTTTTGCAAGGCACTGTATAATATAAGTGTGAAATAGGTTTTGATTTAGAATGGACCATTACCATGCACCTGTCTCGGAATATGGGCAGGGGGAAAAAATACATGTCATCTATGCACTTAAATAGCGAATGGAGGACGCTTTTCACGTGGTTCATTTTCATGCCAGCCAGGTAGGCTATACTCCTGTTGTAAAGAGAAGCAATGTGCTTAATATAAGGAAAGTTGAGAAATAAATATAGTAGGTCTAGCCTATAGAAAGCTGATGGGATCCTCCTCTTTTTAATAGAGGCCATCAAAATTCTCACGCAATTGCATAGCCTATAGAAATGTTGCGCAACATGAGCTCATGGGCTCTCATTAAGTGTTTGATTAGATTTCAGATCACATTTGCATTGATGTCAGAGTGATGAGGGGGACAATAGGAGTGCTGAGTACCGGGCAGTTAGCAAGTTTGGTAGGCTACTAATGACCATCAGCAGCATCAGAGCTCGGAGAAGCCTAGTTACCGTGACTAAACGGTCACGTGGAGTTTGACTGCCGTCAGGTGTGGCGGTAACACGGTCACCATAACAGCCCTATGCACGGACCAGCTGCCAAGTGTCTTCACGGACATTTTCAATCTCTCCTTGTCCCAGTCTGTAATACCAACATGTTTCAAGCAGACCACCATAGTCCCTGTGCCCAAGAACGCCAAGGTAACCTGCCTAAATGACTACCGCCCTGTAGCACTCACATCTGTAATCATGAAGTGCTTTGAAAGGCTGGTTATGACACACACATCATCATCCTAGACACCCTAGACCCACTACAATTCACATACCGCCCCAACAGATCCACAGATGATTCAATCTCAATTGCACTTCACACTGCCCTCTCCCTACCTGGACAAGAGGGGAAATAACTAAGTGAGAATGCCGTTCATAGACTACAGCTCAGCGTTCAACACCTTAGTCCTCTCTAAGCTCATCGCCGAGCTAGGGACCCTTGGACTGAACCCCTCCCTCTGCAACTGGATCCTGGACTTCCTGACGGGCCGCCCCCAGGTGCTGAGGGTAGTTAACAACACATCCGCCACGTTGATCCTCAACACGGGGACCCCTCAGGGGTGCGTGCTCAGTCCCCTCCTGTACTCCCTGTTCACCTACGACTCCAACAACATCATCAAGTTTGCTAACGACACGATGGTGGTAGGCCTGATCACCAACGGCAATGAGACAACCTACAGGGAGGAGGTCAGAGACCTGGCAGTGTGTTACCAGGACAACAACCTCTCCCTCAACGTCAGTAAGACCAAGGAGCTGATTGTGGACAATAGGAGGAAGAGGGGAGAGCAACGCCCCCATCCACATCACGGGGCTGTAGTGGAGCGGGTCGAGAGCTTCATGTTCCTTGGCGTCCACATCACTAAGGACGTAACATGGTCCACACACACCAGCACAGCCATGAAGGGGGTACGGCAGCGCCTCTTCCCCATCAGGAGACTGAAAAGATTTGTCATGGGCCCTCGGATCCTCAAAAATGTCTACAGCTGCACCATCGAGAGCGTCTTGACTGGCTGCATCACCGCTTGGTGTGGCAAATGCACCACCTTTGACCGCAAAGCGCTACAAAGGGTAGTCAAAGACTCCAGCCACCCGAGCCATAGACTGTTCACCTTGCTACCATCCGGCAAACGGTACCGGAGCATCGGCTGTCAGACCAACAGGCTCCGAGACAGCTTCTACCCCCGAGCCATAGACTGTTCACCTTGCTACCATCCGGCAAACGGTACCGGAGCATCGGCTGTCAGACCAACAGGCTCCTAGACAGCTTCTACCCCCAAGCCATAAGACTGCTAAATAGCCAGACTGCTAAATAGTCAATGAATGGTACCCGGACGATCTGCGCTGACTCTTATCTTGCACTGACCCTATGCACGCTCACTAGACTATATGTACACACCATATACACACTCACTCACACACACACTACATTGACACTCCCACACAAAACCCACACACGTTCACATAGACAACATATGCAGACACACACATAATAAACACATGCATACCGACACAACACAAACACACATACATGCATACACACACACACACACCCTCTCACACACGTTTACACTCATCATTTGCTGCTGCTACTCTGTTCTTTATTTTACTCTTATTATTATCTATCCTGATGCCTAGTCACTTTACCCTGCCTTCATGTACATATCTACCTCAAATACCTTATTATTATCTATCCTGATGCCTAGTCACTTTACCCTGCCTTCATGTACATATCTACCTCAAATACCTTATTATTATCTATCCTGATGCCTAGTCACTTTACCCTGCCTTCATGTACATATCTACCTCAAATACCTTATTATTATCTGTCCTGATGCCTAGTCACTTTACCCTGCCTTCATGTACATATCTACCTCAAATACCTTATTATTATCTGTCCTGATGCCTAGTCCCTTTACCCTGCCTTCATGTACATATCTACCTCAAATACCTTATTATTATCTATCCTGATGCCTAGTCACTTTACCCTGCCTTCATGTACATATCTACCTCAAATACCTTATTATTATCTATCCTGATGCTTAGTCACTTTACCCTGCCTTCATGTATATATCTACCTCAAATACCTTATTATTATCTATCCTGATGCCTAGTCACTTTACCCTGCCTTCATGTACATATCTACCTCAAATACCTTATTATTATCTATCCTGATGCCTAGTCACTTTACCCTGCCTTCATGTACATATCTACCTCAAATACCTTATTATTATCTATCCTGATGCCTAGTCACTTTACCCTGCCTTCATGTACATATCTACCTCAAATACCTTATTATTATCTATCCTGATGCCTAGTCACTTTACCCTGCCTTCATGTACATATCTACCTCAAATACCTTATTATTATCTATCCTGATGCCTAGTCACTTTACCCTGCCTTCATGTACATATCTACCTCAAATACCTTATTATTATCTATCCTGATGCCTAGTCACTTTACCCTGCCTTCATGTACATATCTACCTCAAATACCTTATTATTATCTATCCTGATGCCTAGTCACTTTACCCTGCCTTCATGTACATATCTACCTCAAATACCTTATTATTATCTGTCCTGATGCCTAGTCACTTTACCCTGCCTTCATGTACATATCTACCTCAAATACCTTATTATTATCTGTCCTGATGCCTAGTCCCTTTACCCTGCCTTCATGTACATATCTACCTCAAATACCTTATTATTATCTATCCTGATGCCTAGTCACTTTACCCTGCCTTCATGTACATATCTACCTCAAATACCTTATTATTATCTATCCTGATGCTTAGTCACTTTACCCTGCCTTCATGTATATATCTACCTCAAATACCTTATTATTATCTATCCTGATGCCTAGTCACTTTACCCTGCCTTCATGTACATATCTACCTCAAATACCTTATTATTATCTATCCTGATGCCTAGTCACTTTACCCTGCCTTCATGTACATATCTACCTCAAATACCTTATTATTATCTATCCTGATGCCTAGTCACTTTACCCTGCCTTCATGTACATATCTACCTCAAATACCTTATTATTATCTATCCTGATGCCTAGTCACTTTACCCTGCCTTCATGTACATATCTACCTCAAATACCTTATTATTATCTATCCTGATGCCTAGTCACTTTACCCTGCCTTCATGTACATATCTACCTCAAATACCTTATTATTATCTATCCTGATGCCTAGTCACTTTACCCTGCCTTCATGTACATATCTACATCAAATACCTTATTATTATCTATCCTGATGCCTAGTCACTTTACCCTGCCTTCATGTACATATCTACCTCAAATACCTTATTATTATCTATCCTGATGCCTAGTCACTTTACCCTGCCTTCATGTACATATCTACCTCAAATACCTTATTATTATCTATCCTGATGCCTAGTCACTTTACCCTGCCTTCATGTACATATCTACCTCAAATACCTTATTATTATCTATCCTGATGCCTAGTCACTTTACCCTGCCTTCATGTACATATCTACCTCAAATACCTTATTATTATCTATCCTGATGCCTAGTCACTTTACCCTGCCTTCATGTACATATCTACCTCAAATACCTTATTATTATCTATCCTGATGCCTAGTCACTTTACCCTGCCTTCATGTACATATCTACCTCAAATACCTTATTATTATCTATCCTGATGCCTAGTCACTTTACCCTGCCTTCATGTACATATCTACCTCAAATACCTTATTATTATCTATCCTGATGCCTAGTCACTTTACCCTACCTTCATGTACATATCTACCTCAAATACCTTATTATTATCTATCCTGATGCCTAGTCACTTTACCCTACCTTCATGTACATATCTACCTCAAATACCTTGTACCTCTGCACATTGATCTGGTACTGTTACTCCCTGTATATAGCTCCACATTGATCTGGTACTGGTACTCCCTGTATATAGCTCCACATTGATCTGGTACTGGTACTCCCTGTATATAGCTCCACATTGATCTGGTACTGGTACTCCCTGTATATAGCTCCACATTGATCTGGTACTGGTACTCCCTGTATATACACTGCTCAAAAAAATAAAGGGAACACTAAAATAACACATCCTAGATAATAACATCCTAGATCACATATTCATCTGAATGAATGAAATAATCTTATTAAATACTTTTTTCTTTACATAGTTGAATATGCTGACAACAAAATCACACAAAAATGATCAATGGAAATCAAATTTATCAACCCATGGAGGTCTGGATTTGGAGTCACACTCAAAATTAAAGTGGAAAACCACACTACAGGCTGATCCAACTTTGATGCAATGTCCTTAAAACAAGTCAAAATGAGGCTCAGTAGTGTGTGTGGCCTCCACGTGCCTGTATGACCTCCCTACAACGCCTGGGCATGCTCCTGATGAGGTGGCGGATGGTCTCCTGAGGGATCTCCTCCCAGACCTGAACTAAAGCATCCGCCAACTCCTGGACAGTCTGTGGTGCAACGTGGCGTTGGTGGATGGAGCGAGACATGATGTCCCAGATGTGCTCAATTGGATTCAGGTCTGGGGAACGGGCGGGCCAGTCCATAGCATCAATGCCTTCCTCTTGCAGGAACTGCTGACACACTCCAGCCACATGAGGTCTAGCATTGTCTTGCATTAGGAGGAACCCAGGGCCAACCGCACCAGCATATGGTCTCACAAGGGGTCTGAGGATCTCATCTCGGTACCTAATGGCAGTCAGGCTACCTCTGGCGAGCACATGGAGGGCTGTGCGGCCCCCCAAAGAAATGCCACCCCACACCATGACTGACCCACCGCCAAACCGGTCATGCTGGAGGATGTTGCAGGCAGCAGAACGTTCTCCACGGCGTCTCCAGACTCTGTCACGTCTGTCACATGTGCTCAGTGTGAACCTGCTTTCATCTGTGAAGAGCACAGGGCGCCAGTGGCGAATTTGCCAATCTTGGTGTTCTCTGGCAAATGCTGTAAGCACAACCCCCACCTGTGGACGTCGGGCCCTCATACCACCCTCATGGAGTCTGTTTCTGACCGTTTGAACAGACACATGCACATTTGTGGCCTGCTGGAGGTCATTTTGCAGGGCTCTGGCAGTGCTCTTCCTGCTCCTCCTTGCACAAAGGCGGAGGTAGCGGTCCTGCTGCTGGGTTGTTGCCCTCCTACGGCCTCCTCCACGTCTCCTGATGTACTGGCCTGTCTCCTGGTAGCGCCTCCATGCTCTGGACACTACGCTGACAGACACAGCAAACCTTCTTGCCACAGCTCGCTTTGATGTGCCATCCTGGATGAGCTGCACTACCTGAGCCACTTGTGTGGGTTGTAGACTCCGTCTCATGCTACCACTAGAGTGAAAGCACCGCCAGCATTCAAAAGTGACCAAAACATCAGCCAGGAAGCATAGGAACTGAGAAGTGGTCTGTGGTCACCACCTGCAGAACCACTCCTTTATTGGGGGTGTCTTGCTAATTGCCTATAATTTCCACCTGTTGTCTATTCCATTTGCACAACAGCATGTGAAATGTATTGTCAATCAGTGTTGCTTCCTAAGTAGACAGTTTGATTTCACAGAAGTGTGATTGACTTGGAGTTACATTGTGTTGTTTAAGTGTTCCCTTTATTTTTTTTGAGCAGTGTATCTCCACATTGATCTGGTAACTATTAACCCTGTGACTTTGAGTCAGCAACGTAACTCTTAACCCTGTGACTTTGAGTCAGCAACGTAACTCTTAACCCTGTGACTTTGAGTCAGCAACGTAACTCTTAACCCTGTGACTTTGAGTCAGCAACGTAACTCTTAACCCTGTGACTTTGAGTCAGCAACATAACTCTTAACCCTGTGACTTTGAGTCAGCAACATAACTCTTAACCCTGTGACTTTGAGTCAGCAACGTAACTCTTAACCCTGTGACTTTGAGTCAGCAACATAACTCTTAACCCTGTGACTTTGAGTCAGCAACGTAACTCTTAACCCTGTGACTTTGAGTCAGCAACATAACTCTTAACCCTGTGACTTTGAGTCAGCAACATAACTCTTAACCCTGTGACTTTGAGTCAGCAACATAACTCTGAACCCTGTGACTTTGAGTCAGCAACATAACTCTGAACCCTGTGACTTTGAGTCAGCAACATAACTCTTAACCCTGTGACTTTGAGTCAGCAACATAACTCTTAACCCTGTGACTTTGAGTCAGCAACATAACTCTTAACCCTGTGACTTTGAGTCAGCAACATAACTCTTAACCCTGTGACTTTGAGTCAGCAACATAACTCTTAACCCTGTGACTTTGAGTCAGCAACATAACTCTTAACCCTGTGACTTTGAGTCAGCAACATAACTCTTAACCCTGTGACTTTGAGTCAGCAACATAACTCTGAACCCTGTGACTTTGAGTCAGCAACATAACTCTGAACCCTGTGACTTTGAGTCAGCAACATAACTCTTAACCCTGTGACTTTGAGTCAGCAACATAACTCTTAACCCTGTGACTTTGAGTCAGCAACATAACTCTTAACCCTGTGACTTTGAGTCAGCAACATAACTCTTAACCCTGTGACTTTGAGTCAGCAACGTAACTCTTAACCCTGTGACTTTGAGTCAGCAACATAACTCTTAACCCTGTGACTTTGAGTCAGCAACATAACTCTTAACCCTGTGACTTTGAGTCAGCAACATAACTCTTAACCCTGTGACTTTGAGTCAGCAACGTAACTCTTAACCCTGTGACTTTGAGTCAGCAACATAACTCTTAACCCTGTGACTTTGAGTCAGCAACATAACTCTTAACCCTGTGACTTTGAGTCAGCAACATAACTCTTAACCCTGTGACTTTGAGTCAGCAACATAACTCTTAACCCTGTGACTTTGAGTCAGCAACATAACTCTTAACCCTGTGACTTTGAGTCAGCAACATAACTCTTAACCCTGTGACTTTGAGTCAGCAACATAACTCTTAACCCTGTGACTTTGAGTCAGCAACATAACTCTGAACCCTGTGACTTTGAGTCAGCAACATAACTCTGAACCCTGTGACTTTGAGTCAGCAACATAACTCTTAACCCTGTGACTTTGAGTCAGCAACATAACTCTTAACCCTGTGACTTTGAGTCAGCAACATAACTCTTAACCCTGTGACTTTGAGTCAGCAACATAACTCTTAACCCTGTGACTTTGAGTCAGCAACGTAACTCTTAACCCTGTGACTTTGAGTCAGCAACATAACTCTTAACCCTGTGACTTTGAGTCAGCAACATAACTCTTAACCCTGTGACTTTGAGTCAGCAACATAACTCTTAACCCTGTGACTTTGAGTCAGCAACGTAACTCTTAACCCTGTGACTTTGAGTCAGCAACATAACTCTTAACCCTGTGACTTTGAGTCAGCAACGTAACTCTTAACCCTGTGACTTTGAGTCAGCAACGTAACTCTTAACCCTGTGACTTTGAGTCAGCAACATAACTCTTAACCCTGTCACTTTGAGTCAGCAACATAACTCTTAACCCTGTGACTTTGAGTCAGCAACATAACTCTTAACCCTGTGACTTTGAGTCAGCAACATAACTCTTAACCCTGTGACTTTGAGTCAGCAACATAACTCTTAACCCTGTGACTTTGAGTCAGCAACATAACTCTTAACCCTGTGACTTTGAGTCAGCAACATAACTCTTAACCCTGTGACTTTGAGTCAGCAACATAACTCTTAACCCTGTGACTTTGAGTCAGCAACATAACTCTTAACCCTGTGACTTTGAGTCAGCAACGTAACTCTTAACCCTGTGACTTTGAGTCAGCAACATAACTCTTAACCCTGTGACTTTGAGTCAGCAACATAACTCTTAACCCTGTGACTTTGAGTCAGCAACATAACTCTTAACCCTGTGACTTTGAGTCAGCAACGTAACTCTTAACCCTGTGACTTTGAGTCAGCAACGTAACTCTTAACCCTGTGACTTTGAGTCAGCAACATAACTCTTAACCCTGTGACTTTGAGTCAGCAACATAACTCTTAACCCTGTGACTTTGAGTCAGCAACGTAACTCTTAACCCTGTGACTTTGAGTCAGCAACGTAACTCTTAACCCTGTGACTTTGAGTCAGCAACGTAACTCTTAACCCTGTGACTTTGAGTCAGCAACATAACTCTTAACCCTGTGACTTTGAGTCAGCAACATAACTCTTAACCCTGTGACTTTGAGTCAGCAACGTAACTCTTAACCCTGTGACTTTGAGTCAGCAACGTAACTCTTAACCCTGTGACTTTGAGTCAGCAACGTAACTCTTAACCCTGTGACTTTGAGTCAGCAACGTAACTCTTAACTTCTGCTCTACAGAGGAGCTTGTTATTTTATATTCTCTGTGTGGTACAGTAACTGTAGTGACCCATATATAGAGATACTCAAACATGTTTATGGTGCTCAGAGAGATACACAGACATGTTTATGTGCCAATTATCCTGAAATGTACTCTTTCATATGTACAATATGGCCTGTCCTATTCTATTAGTTGATCTAACACCCTCTCTCCTCTCTCTCTCTCTCTCTCTCTCTCTCTCTCTCTCTCTCTCTCTCGCTCTCTCTCTCTCTCTCTCTCTCTCTCTCTCTCTCTCTCTCTCTCTCTCTCTCTGCTCTGTCTCTCTCTGTCTCTCTCTCTCTCTATCTATCTCTCTCTCTCCCCCCTCTCTCTCTCCCCTCTCTCTCTCTCTCTCTCCCCCTCTCTCTCTCTCTCTCCCCTCTCTCTCTCTCTCTCTCTCTCTCTCTCTCTCTCTCTCTCTCTCCTCTCTCTCTCTCTCTCTCTCTCTCTCTCTCTGTCTCTCTCTGTCTCTCTCTCTCTCTCTCTCTCTCTCTCTCTCTCTCTCTCTCTCTCTGTCTCTCTCTCTCTCTCTCTCTCTCTCTCTCTCTCTCTCTCTCTCTCTCTCTCTCTCTCTCTCTCTCTCTCTCTCTCTCTCCCCCTCTCTCTCTCTCTCTCTAGACTTTGGATGGCCAGAACATCTATAACGCGTGCTGCACTTTGCGTGTGGAGTTCTCCAAGCTGACCAGCCTGAATGTGAAGTACAACAACGACAAGAGCCGAGATTTCACCCGCCTGGACCTTCCCTCTGGAGACGGACAACCCACCATGGACCCTGCCTTGACCGCTGCCTTCGGTGAGACCAAAGACACTTATTACTTAGACCAGGAACAGTTAGCATTTCCGATAGGAAAACACATCACAGTTAGCCGCCATGCTAACAGTCCCCTCCACATCCTGTCTGCCCCCTCCACTTCCTGTCTGTTTTTTTAATCCATTTGTGTTGACTAATTTGGATAAGCATGTCCCTTAGGTAATGTAATGGGGTAATATTTATCATATATGATATTATATATACCTCACATGCGACCCGTGTTAGCCTATAAAAATTGTTATCTGACTTCATTTAACATTATAGTAAAACCATGTGCAATCAATTATTATGCGTTTAGCTGACTAAGATCAAGAATGGTCATGAGAAGCAAATATCAAATAACTTATTTAAAAACTTTGTAAAATGAATGATAACATTACACAAGGCATGAAGCTTAATTTAAGTTACAAACCATTAACAAGCATTACAAGGCATGTACAGTTGAAGTCGGAAGTTTACATACACCTTAGCCAAATACATTTAAACTCAGTTCTTCACAATTCCTGACATTTAATCCTAGTAAAAATTCCCTGTCTTAGGTCAGTTAGGATCACCACTTTATTTTAAGAATGTGAAATGTCAGAATAATAGTAGAGAGAATTATTTATTTCAGATTTTATTTCTTTCATCACATTCCCAGTGGGTCAGAAGTTTACATACACTCAATTAGTATTTCGTAGCATTGCCTTTAAATTGTTTAACTTGGGTCAAACATTTCGGGTAGCCTTCCAAAAGCTTCCCACAATAAGTTGGGTGAATTTTGGCCCATTCCTCCTGACAGAGCTGGTGTAACTGAGTCAGGTTTGTAGGCCTCCTTGCTCGCACACGCTTTTTCAGTTCTGCCCACACATTTTCTATAGGATTGAGGTCAGGGCTTTGTGATGGCCACTCCAATACCTTGACTCTGTAGCTCAATTGGTAGAGCATGGCGCTTGTAATGCCAGGGTAGTGGGTTCGATCCCCGGGACCACCCATACGTAAAAATCTATGCACACATGACTGTAAGTCGCTTTGGATAAAAGCGTCTGCTAAACTGCTTTTTCTGAGGTCTTGGCTGATTTATTTTGATTTTCCCATGATGTCAAGCAAAGAGGCACTGAGTTTGAAGGTAGGCCTTGAAATACATCCACAGGTACACCTCAAATTGACTCAAATTATGTCAATTAGCCTATCAGAAGCTTCTAAAGCCATGACATTTTCTGGAATTTTCCAAATTGTTTAAAGGCACAGTCAACTTAGTGTATGTAAACTTCTGACCCACTGGAATTGTGATACAGTGAATTATAAGTGAAATAATCTGTCTTAACAATTGTTGGAAAAATTACTTGTGTCATGCACAAAGTAGATGTCCTAACCGACTTTCCAAAACTATAGTTTGTTAACAAGAAATTTGTGGAGTGGTTGAAAAACGAGTTTTCATGACTCCAACCTAAGTGTATGTAAACTTCCGACTTCAACTGTACATCCTATGGTTAAGACAAAGCATGAACAAAGAGATCCCTACTAGGCCAGAGGCCAGAAGCCTAGGAAATGTGAAAATACAGTATCATACAAAACGTTTTCCAATGGACAGGATACAGGATGCGAGACCTTCATTCCATTTATACCAGATCTGACTTGTTGGTACTCAAAATCAATTGTTGACCAATTCACAGGTAGTAAAACTAAGATATCCAATCAGATGGAACCAGCCAACGTCCTCTAGGAAGGGGGTCATGTCTATGTTTGATGGCCTGAGGGCGTGGGCTGGGTAGGACAATTGTATACAGTGTCGTCAGAGTTCAAATCAAATCAAATTGTATTTGTCACATGCGCCGAATACAACATAAATGCTTACTTACCAGCCCTTAACCAACAATGCAGTTAAAGTTGTTCACTCTGAACAACTACAAGGAACCACAGAGATCATACATCCATATAGAGTAGATAGCTTCAGAGTTCTATTCAGAGGACACGTTTTAGATAAATACCAAACATGGATGCAAAAGTGTTATTCTAACACACATTTCTGTTTCTTCCAGGTGACAGAGAGCATATACACTATATATACAAATATACACTACCAGTCAAAAGTTTGGACACACCTACTCATTCAAGGGTTTTTCTTTATTTTTTACTATTTTCTACATTGTAGAATAATAGTGAAGACATCAAAACTATGAAATAACACATATGGAATCATGTAGTAACCAAACAAAGTGTTAAACAAATATTTTATATTTGAGATTCTTCAAATAGCCACCCTTTGCCTAGATGACAGCTTTGCACACTCTTGGCATTCTCTCAACCAGCTTCATGAGGTAGTCACCTGGAATGCATTTCAATTAACAGGTGTGCCTTGTTAAAAGTTAATTTGTAAAATTTCTTTCCTTCTTAATGCGTTTGAGCCAATCAGTTGTGTTGTGACAAGGTATGGGGGGTATACAGAAGATAGCCCTATTTGGTAAAACACCAAGTCCATTTTATGGCAAGAACAGCTCAAATAAGCAAAGAGAAACGACAGTCCACCATTACTTTAAGACATGAAGGTCAGTCAATACGGAACATTTCAAGAACTTTGAAAGTTTCTTCAAGTGCAGTCGCAAAAACCATCAAGCACTATGATGAAACTGGCTCTCATGAGGACCACCACAGGAATGGAAGACCCAGAGTTAACTCTGCTGCAGAGGACAAGTTCATTAGAGTTACCAGCCTCAGAAATTGCAGCCCAAATAAATGGTTCACAGAGTTCAAGTCAACATCAACTGTTCAGAGGGGACTGTGTGAATCAGGCCTTCATGGTCGAATTGCTGCAAAGAAACTACTAAAGGACACCAATAAGAAGAAGAATGACGAGCAATGGACATTAGACCGGTGGAAATTTGTCCTTTGGTCTGGGGTCCAAATTGGAGATTTTTGGTTCCAACCGCCATGTCTTTGTGAGACGCGGTGTGGGTGAACGGATGATCTCCGCATGTATATTTCCCACCGTAAAGCATGGAGGAGGAGGTGTTATGATGCGGGGGTGCTTTGCTGGTGACACTGTCTGTGATTTATTTAGAATTCAAGGCACACTTAACCAACATGGCTACCACAGCATTCTGCAGCGATACGCCATCCCATTTGGTTTGGCCTTAGTGGGACTATCATTTGTTTTTCAACAGGACAATGACCCAACACACCTCCAGGCTGTGTAAGGGCTATTTGACCAAGAAGGAGAGTGATGGAGTGCTGCATCAGATGACCAGGCCTCTACAATCCCCCGACCTAAACCAAATTGAGAGGGTTTGGGATGAGTCGGACATCAGAGTGAAGGAAAAGTGAAGTCCGACGGACAAATCTGGGTTAGGCAGATGCCAGGAGAACGTTACCTGCCCCAATGAATAGTGCCAACTGTAAAGTTTGGTGGAGGAGGAACAGTGGTCTGGGGCTGTTTTTCATGGTTCGGGCTAGGCCTGTTAGTTCCAGAGAAGGAAAATCTTAACACTACAGCATACAAAGACGTTTCTAGATGATTCAGTGCTTCCAACTTTGTGGCAACAGTTTGGGGAAGGCCCTTTCCTGTTTCAGCATGACAACGCCCCTGTCGTGGAAGTTCTACTTTAACAACAAGGTCAATCACCAATCAGGATACTTTACTCAAAACGTATTAATAAAGGGAGCAGGTCACACCACACACACAAATGAATAGAGTGAGTGCTCTGCATTAATGAGGCTGGTCGACCCAACACCCTTGAGTGTTGGGCCTAGAGCTCTGACATACAGAGATAAACAGAGGTCTTATATAGTGGACCTAAAAATGTTTAGTCATGTGTATCGGTTCATAGCGCACAAAAAAGTGATAACGTTAGTTCCGTTTCACCTCACATCTCCGCACAGCTGTGGAAGATAACAGAAGAACAGTATGAACTGAGGCACTGTGGTCACTTCTCAGACCAAGTTTTAACTCCCGTCCTTGACGATACGCACAAACCAGCTGCAGGGGGCAGAGAGTGGAACCAACCCTTCTCAGAGGCACAGTATTGCAAGTTATCAAAATCTCTTTACCAATGTTAAGCATATATTGATATAAAACAAAGCAGGTCATTTTTACTCGGACAGCCCTCGTGCACAAAAGCGAGGTCCGCACAGAAAATAGTTTTGTCGAGATCGGTGTGGAAGAAGTTGACTGGCCTGCACAGAGCCCTGACCTCAACCCCATCGAACGCCTTTGGGATGAATTGGAACGCCGACTGCGAGCCAGGCGTAATCGCCCAACATCAGTGCCCGACCTCACTAATACTGTTGTGGCTGAATGGAAGCAAGTCCCCACAGCAATGTTCCAACATCTAGTGGAAAAGCCTTCCCAGAAGAGTGGAGGCTGTTATAGCAGCAAAGGGGGGGGACCAACTCCATATTAATGCCCATGATATTGGAATGAGATGTTCGACAAGCAGGTATCCACATACTTTTGGTCATGTGGTGTTGATTAGGGCTGAGCCTGCAGTAATACCTACCCTTACAGAAAAACCACACGATTTCACATGGAAAATCACATGATTTCACGTGACATTTCCACATGTTTTGCACATGTGAAATTGTTATGTGATGATATTTTCACATGAAGTTTCACATGGGATCACATGACCTTTCACGGGTGATGTAAACAAAAATGTATCATTATGATACACACAGTGCTTTTACCACACATATTTGAATTGTGTATGTTCATTTATTCAGTAATTATGTCCTTGCCTGGGATTTGAACTCACAACCTCTTGGTTCACAGCATTCCAATCTTCCTGCTACACCACCATGTTTGTGTCAAGTACAGATTTCACCTGAATTGCTACACTTTGAACTTCTAAGTAAACCTCAGCCTTGTTAAAAATACACTGAAGAAAAAAACCATGATATTTATCATAGCGATTAAGGAGTAACGTTAAAACAGAATAATATGCCAACATTAGACGACTAATACTGAACACAAACTACTGGAATAAGTCAATGAGAGAATAGTCAGATGAACTGAGAATTACAATAGCAGTGCAGATGGCACTCTTTAACTAAGTGCAGAGAGGTATTATAGGTGGGGTGGCAGGTGGCTTAGTGGTTAAGAGCGTTGTGCCAGTAACCGAAAGGTCGCTGGTTCTAATCCCTGAGCCGACTAGGTGAAAAATCTGTCGATGTGTCCTTGAGCAAGGCACTTAACCCTAATTGCTCTGGATAAGAGCGTCTGCTAAATGACTTAAATGTGTAGGGAATGCCACAGGCTTTGTAGCACAGCAGGAAGATCAGCATACTTCAGCTCTGGAGGCTGTGAGTTCATATCCCAGGTGGGGTTGTATTTTAGCTGAACAGCGATAACACATGGAATCGCACATTTGAAAACGGTGATCACATGTGAAATGTTTTCACATGATTTCACATTTGACATGTGAAATCATGTGATTTTTTTCCACATCTGAAATTAGGTTGTTCAACATGTGATGACATGAAACTACAGTGTTAGCCATTGCTGTTCATTTGTGGTACATTTTTGTCATTATACGGTAATCCTATTTCTACAGTAGGATACTGTATTTCTACAGTAGGATACTGTATTAGTGTTTTTATATTTACTGTCAATGCACTTGGGAACTTTTTAGCCCATCCTGTAAATTAAATTGGCATGCATCACTTGCAATTGCATTTAAACTTAAAGGATACTTTAGATGCGCTTATGGCACAAACTGTAATGAATTAATAACTGTAATTTTATAATTAAGTTATAATTTATTTATTTAAGTTACCGGCTACTGAGTTGCGGTGAAAATAGTTGTATTTCTATTTTAATGTATTTGAACAGCTGAACTGTATTTTGTCAGTAATTGACTGGGACTTAAATGGATTTGATCTCAACATTGGTTAGCACACTTGGGATGCAGCCACAACTGGGATTTGATCTCACAACCTCTTAAATGACAGAAACCTGAATTCCTGCTTCGCAAACAAGGTCTGTGCCCATGACAGAGATCAGCAATAGATTTATTGGCAAGAATACATCTCTGCACTTTGCTGAAAGTTGGCTGGAATCAAGTCAATAATGCTCAAGGACACTTTACTTTTACTAAGGCCTAGATTCAATCAGATCAAGCATAAACACTTGATAGCCGACACCCACATACAGTGGGGGAAAAAAGTATTTAGTCAGCCACCAATGGTCCAAGTTCTCCCACTTAAAAAGATGAGAGAGGCCTGTAATTTTCATCATAGGTACACGACAACTATGACAGACAAATTGAGAGAAAAAAATTCCAGAAATTCACATTGTAGGATTTTTAATAAATTTATTAGCAAATTAGGGTGGAAAATAAGTATTTGGTCACCTACAAACAAGCAAGATTTCTGGCTCTCACAGACCTTTAACTTCTTCTTTAAGAGGCTCCTCTGTCCTCCACTCGTTACCTGTATTAATGGCACCTGTTTGAACTTGTTATCAGTATAAAAGACACCTGTCCACAACCTCAAACAGTCACACTCCAAACTCCACTATGGCCAAGACCAAAGAGCTGTCAAAGGACACCAGAAACAAAATTGTAGACCTGCACCAGGCTGGGAAGACTGAATCTGCAATAGGTAAGCAGCTTGGTTCGAAGAAATCAACTGTGGGAGCAATTATTAGGAAATGGAAGACATACAAGACCACTGATAATCTCCCTCGATCTGGGTCTCCACGCAAGATCTCACCCTGTGGGGTCAAAAGGATCACAAGAACGGTGAGCAAAAATCCCAGAACCACACGGGGGGACCTAGTGAATGACCTGCAGAGAGCTGGGACCAAAGTAACAAAGCCTACCATCAGTAACACACTACGCCGCCAGGGACTCAAATCCTGCAGTGCCAGACGTGTCCCCCTGCTTAAGCCAGTACATGTCCAGGCCCGTCTGAAGTTTGCTAGAGTGCATTTGGATGATCCAGAAGAGGATTGGGAGAATGTCATATGATCAGATGAAACCAAAATAGAACTTTTTGGTAAAAACTCAACTCGTCGTGTTTGGAGGACAAAGAATGCTGAGTTGCATCCAAAGAACACCATACCTACTGTGAAGCATGGGGGTGGAAACATCATGCTTTGGGGCTGTTTTTCTGCAAAGGGACCAGGACGACTGATCCGTGTAAAGGAAAGAATGAATGGGGCCATGTATCGTGAGATTTTCAGTGAAAACCTCCTTCTATCAGCAAGGGCATTGAAGATGAAACGTGGCTGGGTCTTTCAGCATGACAATGATCCCAAACACACCGCCCGGGCAACGAAGGAGTGGCTTCGTAAGAAGCATTTCAAGGTCCTGGAGTGGCCTAGCCAGTCTCCAGATCTCAACCCCATAGAAAATCTTTGGAGGGAGTTGAAAGTCCGTGTTGCCCAGCGACAGCCCCAAAACATCACTGGTCTAGAGGAGATCTGCATGGAGGAATGGGCCAAAATACCAGCAACAGTGTGTGAAAACCTTGTGAAGACTTACAGAAAACGTTTGACCTGTGTCATTGCCAACAAACGGTATATAACAAAGTATTGAGAAACTTTTGTTATTGACCAAATACTTATTTTCCACCATAATTTGCAAATAAATTCATTAAAAATCCTACAATGTGATTTTCTGGATTTTTTTCTTCTCATTTTGTCTGTCATAGTTGACGTGTACCTATGATGAAAATTACAGGCCTCTCTCATCTTTTTAAGTGGGAGAACTTGCACAATTGGTGGCTGACTAAATACTTTTTTCCCCACTGTAGCTAGTGTTTTTGAGCTGTCAAATCGGTGAGCGGCTGTGGAACATTTCAGTGTTCCAACGAGGCTGCATGGGATTTCTCTTAATGCAGCCAATGGCAATTTTCATTTTACTCATTTAGCAGACGCTCTTATCCAGAACGACTTACAGTTAGTGCATACATAATTTTATTTTTTATACTGACCCTCTGTGGGAATTGAACCCACAACCCTGGCGTTGCAAAAAATGCTCTACCAACTGAGCTACATCCCTGCCGGCCATTCCCTCCCCTACCCTGGACGACGCTGGGCCAATTGTGCGCCGCCCCCATGGGTCTCCCGGTCGTGGCCAACAGAGCCTGGATTCAAACCAGGATCTCTAGTGGCACAGCTAGCACTGCGATGCAGTGCCTTAGACCACCGCTCCACTCGGGAGATATAACGCATGTGCTTGTGGATTTTACAGCTCTGACCCAGTTCTACCTCCGACACCGCCAAAACAATGCGGGTCTCTGCAAGCACAGATCTGATAGAATCTAGCCCTGAGTGTTCATAAACGCTCTCAGGATATGAACTCGCGACCTTTTGGTCTGGAGCGGCTTAATGTCTCTGCAGGGCCACCAGATGGTTATTAGTTACCAAGAACACTGAGTGTACAAAACATTAAGAACACCTGCTCTTTCCATGACTGACCAGGTGAAAGCTATGATCCCTTATTGATGTCACTTGTTAAATCCACTTCAATCAGTGTAGATGAAGGGGAGGAGACAGGTTAAAGAAGGATTTTTAAGCCTTGAGACAATTGAGACTTGGTGTTCAACCTTCCCAAGTTCTCTCACGTCACCCCCCTCCTCCGCACACTCCACTGGCTTCCAGTTGAAGCTCGCATCCGCTACAAGACCATGGTGCTTGCCTATGGAGCAGTGAGGGGAACGGCACCTCTGTACCTTCAGGCTCTGATCAGTCCCTACACCCAAACGAGGGCATTGCGTTCATCCACCTCTGGCCTGCTGGCTCCCCTTCCTCTGCGGAAGCATAGTTCCCGCTCAGCCCAGTCAAAACTGTTCGCTGCTCTGGCACCCCAATGGTGGAACAAGCTCCCTCACGACGCCAGGACAGCGGAGTCACTCACCACCTTCCGGAGACACTTGAAACCCCACCTCTTTAAGGAATACCTGGGATAGGATAAAGTAATCCTTCTACCCCCCCCCCCCCCCCCCCAAATTGTAAAGTGGTTATCCCACTGGCTATAGGGTGAACGCACCAATTTGTGAGTCGCTCTGGCTAAGAGCGTCTGCTAAATGACGTTAATGTGCCCTTGAGCAAGGCACTTAACCCTAATTGCTCCTGTAAGTCGCTCTGGATAAGAGCGTCTGCTAAATGACTAAAATGTAAATGTAAATGTGTATGTGTGCCATCCAGAGGGTGAATGGTCAAGACAAAATATTTACGTGCCTTTGAACGGGGTATGGTAGTAGGTGCCAGGCGCACCGGTTTGTGTCACATGTTGAAATGTTGCATCCCCATGTTGTCACATTTATTTCATATTTGGGTGGGTTCGATTCCCACGGGGGGCCAGGGGGGTCAATATGAAAATGTATGCACTCACTTAACTGTAAGTCGCTCTGGATAAGAGCGTCTGCTAAATGACTTAAAATGTAAATGTAAATGTAAATATTTATTTCACGAGATCATGTTCGTACATGTTGCTTCACATGTTGTCACATTAACTTCACATTAAATCACGTGATCACGTGAAATTCTTGTGGTTTTTCCGTAACGGTAGACAGGGAAGTTATAGCTGTGTGTTGTTGCCTGGTTCCCTGGTTTGCTGCCTGTCTGATGATGATGATGATGATGATGATGATGATGGTCCTGCGTATATCAGCTCGCAGCACACTGCAGCACATCAGACGGCTGCCTTTATCACTATAGAAAGCCCACAAAGGCTATCAGAGGAGGCTGGTGGGAGGAGCTATGGGAGGACGGGGTAATTGTAAGGGCTGGAATGGAATAAATGTGTGGCTGTGTCTGTGTGTGTCTTTGTGTCTGTCCGTCTGTGTGTGTGTGTGTGTGTGTGTGTGTGTGTGTGTGTGTGTGTGTGTGTGTGTGTGTGTGTGTGTGTGTGTGTGTGTGTGTGTGTGTGTGTGTGTGTGTGTGTGTGTGTGTGTGTGTGTGTTTATCAGTACCTCCAGCAGCCCTCTGCTCAGACAGCTCTGCTGATTTATAGAGCAGCCTGGGACAACAACATCTATCACAACCCACACGCTCGTAATCACACACACACACACAAACACACACACACACACACACACACACACACACACACACACACACACACACACACACACATACAGACACACAGACACACATACAGACACACATACAGACACACACACAGACTCACAGACACACACACATACAGACACAAAATACTTTATTTGAATCCCCAAATCATAATTCATACCATAAGGATTGTACTGTTTCAGGACAGAGATATCTGGACTCCTATCAAATAAAATAAAATAAAATTGTATTTGTCACATGCGCCGAATACAACAGGTGTAGACCTTACAGTGAAATGCTTACTTACAAGCCCTTAACCAACAATGCAGTTTTAAGAAAGAATACCAAAAAGAAATCACACAAAAAATACAATATAAAATACGAAATAAAAGTAACAAATAATTAAAGAGCAGCAGTAAAAATAACAATAGCGAGGCTATATACAGGGGGTACCGCTACCGAGGCAATGTGCGGGGGGCACCGGTTAGTCGAGGTAATTGAGGTAATATGTACATGTAGGTAGAGTTAAAGTGACTATGCATAGATAATAAACAGAGAGTAGCAGCAGCGTAAAAGAGGGGGTGGGGGGACACAATGCAAATAGTCCGGGTAGCCATTTGATTACCTGTGCAGGAGTCTTATGGCTTGGGGGTAGAAGCTGTTAAGAAGCCTTTTGGACCTAGACTTGGCGCTCCGGTACCGCTTGCTGTGTGGTAGCAGAGAGAGCAGTCTATGACTAGGGTGGCTGGAGTCTTTGACAATTTTTATGGCCTTCCTCTGACACCGCCTGGTATAGAGGTCCTGGATGGCAGGAAGCTTGGCCCCAGTGATGTACTGGGCCGTACGCACTACCCTCTGTAGTGCCTTGTGGTCGGAGGCCGAGCAGTTGCCATACCAGGCGGTGATGCAACCAGTCAGGATGCTCTCGATGGTGCAGCTGTATAACCTTTTGAGGATCTGAGGACCCATGCCAAATCTTTTTAGTCTCCTTATGGGGAGTAGGTTTTGTGAACATGGCCCAGACTGCTATCTGAAGGCTAGGTACTGTCAGCCTGTTATCTGAAGGCTAGGTACTGTCAGCCTGTTATCTGAAGGCTAGGTACTGTCAGCCTGTTATCTGAAGGCTAGGTACTGTCAGCCTGTAGACATGGCCCAGACTGCTATCTGAAGGCTAGGTACTGTCAGCCTGTTATCTGAAGGCTAGGTACTGTCAGCCTGTTATCTGAAGGCTAGGTACTGTCAGCCTGTTATCTGAAGGCTAGGTACTGTCAGCCTGTAGACATGGCCCATACTTCCCAATAGCAAAGCCTGCACTGATATCCGAGGCTGTCCAAGCGTGACGCGAGGGGCAGGTATATAAGCAGCTTGTTAGAAAAGGCCTGCTCCATGTAGCAGTCAAACTCAGCACCTCCCTCTGGCCTCCTCCCACAACAACAATATCTGGCTTATTCGGCATACAAGAAAACACATTATCAGCAACATCAAAGCAAGCTCCTCTGACGAGATAATGGCCACGTCTGTGCCGCGTAGCAGTCGAGCTGGATAAATGGTATTCTAAGGACCGCCCCTTTGAGGTAACGTTGCACTGATATCCGAGGCTGTCCAAGCGTGACGCGAGGGGCAGGTATATAAGCAGCTTGTTAGAAAAGGCCTGCTCCATGTAGCAGTCAAACTCAGCACCTCCCTCTGGCCTCCTCCCACAACAACAATATCTGGCTTATTCGGCATACAAGAAAACACATTATCAGCAACATCAAAGCAAGCTCCTCTGACGAGATAATGGCCACGTCTGTGCCGCGTAGCAGTCGAGCTGGATAAATGGTATTCTAAGGACCGCCCCTTTGAGGTAACGTTGCACTGATATCCGAGGCTGTCCAAGCGTGACGCGAGGGGCAGGTATATAAGCAGCTTGTTAGAAAAGGCCTGCTCCATGTAGCAGTCAAACTCAGCACCTCCCTCTGGCCTCCTCCCACAACAACAATATCTGGCTTATGATGCATAACAATAGTGATAATAATAATAATAATGATGCAGCCGACCACCAGAGGGAGGCAAATACACGTTTATTCGACAGAGGACCTTTACATGGTCCTAGGAAGGTCTGGATGGCTGTCTTCTGACTTATAAAATGGAAATCAATCAAATAAGTCATGTAAACATATATACACTGCTCAAAAAAATAAAGGGAACACTAAAATAACACATCCTAGATCTGAATGAATGAAATAATCTTATTAAATACTTTTTTCTTTACATAGTTGAATGTGCTGACAACAAAATCACACAAAAATTATCAATGGAAATCAAATTTATCAACCCATGGAGGTCTGGATTTGGAGTCACCCTCAAAATTAAAGTGGAAAACCACACTACAGGCTGATCCAACTTTGATGTAATGTCCTTAAAACAAATCAAAATGAGGCTCAGTAGTGTGTGTGGCCTCCACGTGCCTGTATGACCTCCCTACAATGCCTGGGCATGCTCCTGATGAGGTGGCGGATGGTCTCCTGAGGGATCTCCTCCCAGACCTGGACTAAAGCATCCGCCAACTCCTGGACAGTCTGTGGTGCAACGTGGCATTGGTGGATGGAGCGAGACATGATGTCCCAGATGTGCTCAATTGGATTCAGGTCTGGGGAACAGGCAGGCCAGTCCATAGCATCAATGCCTTCCTCTTGCAGGAACTGCTGACACACTCCAGCCACATGAGGTCTAGCATTGTCTTGCATTAGGAGGAACCCAGGGCCAACCTCACAAGGGGTCTGAGGATCTCATCTCGGTACCTAATGGCAGTCAGGCTACCTCTGGCGAGCACATGGAGGGCTGTGCGGCCCCCCAAAGAAATGCCACCCCACACCATGACTGACCCACCGCCAAACCGGTCATGCTGGAGGATGTTGCAGGCAGCAGAACGTTCTCCACGGCGTCTCCAGACTCTGTCACGTCTGTCACATGTGCTCAGTGTGAACCTGCTTTCATCTGTGAAGAGCACAGGGCGCCAGTGGCGAATTTGCCAATCTTGGTGTTCTCTGGCAAATGCCAAACGTCCTGCACGGTGTTGGGCTGTAAGCACAACCCCCACCTGTGGACGTCAGGCCCTCATACCACCCTCATGGTGTCTGTTTCTGACCGTTTGAGCAGACACATGCACATTTGTGGCCTGCTGGAGGTCATTTTGCAGGGCTCTGGCAGTGCTCCTCCTACTCCTCCTTGCACAAAGGCGGAGGTAGCGGTCCTGCTGCTGGGTTGTTGCCCTCCTACGGCCTCCTCCACGTCTCATGATGTACTGGCCTGTCTCCTGGTAGCGCCTCCATGCTCTGGACACTACGCTGACAGACACAGCAAACCTTCTTGCCACAGCTCGCATTGATGTGCCATCCTGGATGAGCTGCACTACCTGAGCCACTTGTGTGGGTTGTAGACTCCGTCTCATGCTACCACTAGAGTGAAAGCACCGCCAGCATTCAAAAGTGACCAAAACATCAGCCAGGAAGCATAGGAACTGAGAAGTGGTCTGTGGTCACCACCTGCAGAACCACTCCTTTATTGGGGGTGTCTTGCTAATTGCCTATAATTTCCACCTGTTGTCTATCCCATTTGCACAACAGCATGTGAAATGTATTGTCAATCAGTGTTGCTTCCTAAGTGGACAGTTTGATTTCACAGAAGTGTGATTGACTTGGACTTACATTGTGTTGTTTAAGTGTTCCCTTTATTTTTTTGAGCAGTGTAGTTATAATGCACAGTAATACTGTTTGGTGCTATTATCAAACCATCCGGGAAAAACTCTGGAAATGAATACAAAAAACGACGTTTTAAAGTTAAATATTAGCTTTTGTTTGAAGCCGAAAAAGACAGGAAATTCAAAAAAGGGGTGTGTGTGTGTGTGTGTGTGTGTGTGTGTGTGTGTGTGTCTGTGTGTGTGTGTGTGTCTGTGTGTGTGTGTGTGTCTGTGTGTGTGTATGTGTGTGTGTGTGTGTGTGTGTGTGTGTCTGTGTGTGTGTGTCTGTGTCTGTGTCTGTGTGTGTGTGTGTGTGTGTTTGTGTGTGTGTGTGTGTGTGTGTGTGTGTGTGTCTGTGTGTGTGTGTGTGTGTGTGTGTGTGTCTGTGTCTGTGTCTGTGTCTGTGTCTGTGTCTGTGTGTGTGTGTGTGTGTGTGTGTGTGTGTGTGTGTGTGTGTGTGTGTGTGTGTGTGTGTTCCTCAACTTGTAGCGGTTTGTCACTCAGTCAGATTGTGCATCAGCGTTTCATCTTGTTCCCCTCCGTTGCCCCGCGTGTTAGATATTATGCCCATTGATAGTGAACGTCCATGTCGTTTATCACAGCAGTAGGCAGCAGCAATATAAATGACTGAAAACATTAGAGGAAAAGCCATCGGGTGAAACTATCCAATCAGAGCAGCAGGATCAACGTACAGCCCGTAAACTGGCCAGTTGAGTTTAGACCACGTAGAACCTCACACATGACTGACTGACATGAGAAAGATGCGGAAATTATATATATTTTTAGATCACGGATAATTACAAAAAATACTCTGATCACAATCGTATCCAGAAATTTGCCCCTTACAATACTCGTTTTGTCAGACTACTTGCACACCTCTAATACAGTACTCTAGCAGTAGTCAAGCTGCTTATGCTGAAAAGCATTGTTAGTGCATAAGGTCAAATTAAGGACAAAAGCTAATATTTCATTTAAAACCGTGTTTTTCTTTATAAATTGGCCTTGGCTAAAAGTGCACTAAATAGCAAATAGAGCCCAGGTTGAACCAACCCTCATCATGTGTTGTTGTTTGAGACACCTAGCTCTCTGCTGTCACGAAACGGATTGGTTCTGTAGTGTAACAAGAGAAGAGACTGGTTGCGTCCCAAATCACACCTTATGCCCTATATAGTGCACTATTTAGGGAATAGAGTCCCAAATCACACCTTATGCCCTATATAGTGCACTATTTAGGGAATAGAGTCCCATTTGGGTCTCCTGTCTGGCAGGAAGGAATGCTTGTAGGGATTAAAGTTTATGAACATTCTTCTTTAATGAACTGTAAACCTTCCAACATTTCATTTCCTGTATTGGCAGCCTAACAACCCCCATTTCCTGTATTGGCAGCCTAACAACCCCCATTTCCTGTATTGGCAGCCTAACAACCCCCATTTCCTGTATTGGCAGCCTAACAACCCCCATTTCCTGTATTGGCAGCCAAACAACCCCCATTTCCTGTATTGGCAGCCTAACAACCCCCATTTCCTGTATTGGCAGCCTAACAACCCCCATTTCCTGTATTGGCAGCCAAACAACCCCCATTTCCTGTATTTGCAGCCAAACAACCCCCATTTCCTGTATTGGCAGCCCAACAACCCCCATGTCCTGTATTGGCAGCACAAACAACCCCCATTTCCTGTATTGGCAGCACAACAACCCCCATTTCCTGTATAGGCAGCCAAAACAACCCCCATTTCCTGTATTGGCAGCCCAATTGAAAAGCAATGTCCCCTTTTGGGATTGCTTTGTGAGCAACGCGTGTCATATGGAAGAGGCTACTGTTTGTAGGGGGCTTGAATTTGAAATGTTTTCTTTGAACGTTCATAATGTGGAACAAGCTCCCTCACGACGCCAGGACAGCGGAGTCACTCACCACCTTCCGGAGACATTTGAAACCCCACCTCTTTAAGGAATACCTGGGATAGGATAAAGTAATCCTTCTACCCCCCCTTACCCCACCCCCCCCCCCAAAAAAAAAAAAAGAAAAAAGAAAAAGTGGTTATCCCACTGGCTATGAGGTGAATGCACCTATTTGTAAGTCGCTCTGGATAAGAGCGTCTGCTAAATGACGTAAATGTAAATGTAAATGTAATGTTGTGGATGGTATGTCTCTGCTAGTGATCACATGTCTCTGTGTGTTCTCGGGAGTTGTTCCACTGTGCTTTCACTTCTGCTTTACAGTGGTTTAAAGTACTTAAGTAAAACATATTTTAAAGTACTGCTTAAGTTGTTTTTTCCTTTACTATTTATACTTTTGATTACTTTTACTTTTACTTCACTACATTCCTAAATAAAATGATGTACTTTTTACTCCATGCATTTTCCCTGACACCCAAAAGTACTCGTTACATTTTGAATGTTTAGCAGGACGACAGGACAAGGGTCCAATTCACACACTTATCAAGAGAACATCCCTGGTCATCCTTACTGCCTCTGATCTGGCGGACTCACTAAACACACGTGGTTCATTTGTAAATTATGTCTGAGTGTTGGAGTGTGCCCCTGGCTATCTGTAAATTATGTCTGAGTGTTGGAGTGTGCCCCTGGCTATCTGTAAATTATGTCTGAGTGTTGGAGTGTTCCCCTGGCTATCTGTAAATTATGTCTGAGTGTTGGAGTGTTCCCCTGGCTATCTGTACATTATGTCTGAGTGTTGGAGTGTGCCCCTGGCTATCTGTAAATTATGCCTGAGTGTTGGAGTGTGCCCCTGGCTATCTGTAAATTATGTCTGAGTGTTGGAGTGTTCCCCTGGCTATCCTTAAAAAAAGAAAATGGTGCCGTCTGGTTTGCTTAATATAAGGAATTTGAAATTATTTATACTTTCACTTTTACTTTTGATACTTCAGTATATTTAAAACCCAATACTTTTAGACTTTAACTCAAGTAGCATTTTACTGGGTGACTTTCACTTTTACTTGAGTCATTTTCTATTAAGATATCTTTACTTTTACTCAAGTATGACAGTTGGGTACTTTCTCCACCACTGCTGCTTTGTTTGCCCTTTGGGGTCTAGGGCAAGTTACTGTTAAGCACTTTGTGACAACTGCTGATGTAATTTGATTGATTGTGTTTCCAGGTGCTCCAGGTATCATCTCTTCGCCTTACGCTGGGGCAGCAGGTTTTGGCCCCTCTATCGGATTCCCCCAAGCAGGTAGGTTCCACCCCACTATCACCCTCCTCCAGCCCCATACCCCCTATACAGGTAGGTTCCACCCCACTATCACCCTCTTCCAGCCCCATCTCCTCCACTCCTCCTACTGACCCTCCCCCCTCCCCTCCCCTCCCACCTCCCCTCCCCTCTCTCCTCCACTCCTCCTACTGACCCTGGGCCCTCCCCCCTCCCCTCCCCTCCCTCCTCCACTCCTCCTACTGACCCTCCCCCCTCCCCTCCCCTCCCCTCCCCTCCCCTCCCCTCCCCTCCCTCCTCCATTCCACCTACTGACCCTGGGCCCCCTCCCCTCCCCTCCCCTCCCCTCCCCTCCCCTCCCCTCCCCTCCCCTCCCCTCCCTCCTCCACTCCTCCTACTGACCCTCCCCCCTCCCCTCCCCCCTCCCCTCCCTCCTCCATTCCTCCTACTGACCCTGGGCCCCCTCCCCTCCCCTCCCCTCCCCTCCCCTCCCCTCCCCTCCCCTCCCCTCCCTCCTCCACTCCTCCTACTGACCCTCCCCCCTCCCCTCCCCTCCCCCCTCCCCTCCCCCCTCCACTCCTCCTACTGACCCTGGGCCCTCCCCCCTCCCCTCCCGTCCCCTCTCCCGTCCCCTCCCCCCTCCCCTCCCCTCCCACCTCCCCTCCCCTCCCCCCTCCATTCCTCCTACTGACCCTGGGCCCTCCCCCTCCTCCCTCCCCTCCCCTCCCTCCTCCACTACTCCTACTGACCCTGGGCCCTCCTCCCTCCTCTAGTAGGCCCGCCCTTTGACCTGCTATCGTGCGTGCCCCCAGGTCTGTCCATGCACACGATGACCGGCGCTCTGGGACCCCTCGCCATGCCAGGCTCAGTCTCGGGACGGATGACCCTACACGGCATGGCGCCCATCGCTGTTCACTCCGTTCTCCTTGTCTCCAACCTCAACCCTGATGTGAGTGACCCCCGACCCCCCTGTGACCCTCCGACCCCCCTGTGACCCCCTCAACTCCTCTTTATTGTTTGTGCTCTTGCCAACGCCATTGCTCAATGTCAAGCTAAACATTTGGCATTACAATGAGTGACAAAGAGTTGACATGATAGCACAAACAGATCTGGGACCAGGCAAAACTCTCAGAACATGCCACACACCAACCCACCCAATACAGACATACTGTGGCTTCCGAAAGTATTCACCCCCCTTGGCATTTTTCCTATTTTGTTGCCTTACAACCTGGAATTAAAATGGATTTTTGGGGGGTTTGTATCATTTGATTTACACAACATTTCTACCACTTTGAAGATGCAAAATATGTTTTATTATGAAACAAACAAGAAATAATACAAAAAACTGAAAACTTGAGCGTGCATAACGATTCACCCCCCCCCAAAGTCAATACTTTGTAGAGCCACCTTTTGTAGCAATTACAGCTGCAAGTCTCTTGGGGTATGTCTCTATAAGCTTGGCACATCTAGCCACTGGGATTTTTGCCCATTCTTCAATGCAAAACTGCTCCAGCTCCTTCAGGTTGGATGGGTTCCGCTGGTGTACAGCAATCTTTAAGTCATACCACAGATTCTCAATTGGATTGAGGTCTGGGCTTTGACTAGGCCATTCCAAGACAATTAAATGTTTCCCCTTAAACCATACTGCTAAAGTGTTGCTTTAGCAGTATGCTTAGGGTCATTGTCCTGCTGGAAGGTGAACCTTCGTCCCAGTCTCAAATCTCTGGAAGACTGAAACAGGTTTCCCTCAAGAATTTCCCTGTATTTAGCGCCATCCATCATTCCTTCAATTCTGACCAGTTTCCAAGTCCCTGCCGATGAAAAACATCCCCACAGCATGATGCTGCCACCTTTTTGATGGCCATAAAGCTAAATTGTAGTCTCATCTGACCAGAGTACCTTCTTCCATATGTTTGGGGAGTCTCCCACATGCCTTTTGGTGAACACCAAACGTGTTTGCTTATTTTTTTCTTTAAGCAATGGCTTTTTTCTGGCCACTCTTCCGTAAAGCCCAGCTCTGTGGAGTGTACGGCTTAAAGTGGTCCTGTGGACAGATACTCCAATCTCCGCTGTGGAGCTTTGCAGCTCCTTCAGGGTTATCTTTGGTCTCTTTGTTGCCTCTCTGATTAATGCCCTCCTTGCCTGGTCCGTGAGTTTTGGTCTTGGCAGGTTTGTTGTGGTGCCATATTCTTTAAATTTTTTAATAATGATTTAATGGTGCTCCGTGGGATGTTCAAAGTTTCAGATATTTTTTTATAACCCAACCCTGATCTGTACTTCTCCACAACTTTGTCCCTGACCTGTTTGGAGAGCTCCTTGGTCTTCATGGTGCCGCTTGCTTGGTGGTGCCCCTTGCTTAGTGGTGTTGCGGACTCTGGGGCCTTTCAGAACAGGTGTACATATACTGAGATCATGTGACAGATCATGTGACACTTAGATTGCACACAGGTGGACTTTATTTAACTAATTATGTGACTTCTGAAGGTAATTGGTTGCACCAGATCTTATTTAGGGGCTTCATTGCAAAGGGAGTGAATACATATGCACGCACCACTTTTCTGTTATTTATTTTTTTGAATTTTTTGAAACAAGTTCTTTTTTTCATTTCACTTCACCAATTTTAACTATTTTGTGTATGTCCATTCCGTGAAATCCAAATAAAAATCAATTTAAATTACAGGTTGTAATGCAACAAAATAGGAAAAACACCAACGGGGATGAATACTTTTGCAAGGCACTGTAAAATACCAGATAACTAAATGTTACTGACCCGGTGAGAAGTGATACTTTCTAGATAACTAAATGTTACTGACCTGGTGAAAAGTGATACATTCCAGATAACTAAATGTTACTGACCTGGTGAAAAGTGATACATTCCAGATAACTAAATGTTACTGACCTGGTGAAAAGTAATACTTTCTAGATAACTAAATGTTACTGACCTGGTGAAAAGTGATACATTCTAGATAACTAAATGTTACTGACTTGGTGAAAAGTGATACATTCTAGATAACTAAATGTCTGGCTGGTTGGCTGGCTGGCTGGCTTTCTGGCTGGCTGGCTGGCTGGCTGGCTGGTTGGCTGGCTGGCTGGCTGGCTGGCTGGCTGGCTGGCAGGCAGGCTGGCTGGTTGGCTGGCTGTTGGCTGGCTGGCTGGCTGGCTGGCTGGCTGGCTGGCTGGCTGGCTGGTTGGCTGGCTGGCTGGCTGGTTGGCTGGCTGTTGGCTGGCTGGCTGGCTGGCTGGCTGGCTGGCTGGCTGGCTTTCTGGCTGGCTGGCTGGCTGGCTGGCTGGTTGGCTGGCAGGCTGTTGGCTGGCTGGCAGGCTTTCTGTCTGGCTGGGCCACTGTTGGCTGGCTGGCTGGCTGGGCCACTGTTGGCTGGCTGACTGGCTGGGCCACTGTTGGCTGGCTGGCTGGCTGGCTGGCTTTCTGGCTGGCTGGGCCACTGTTGGCTGGCTGGCTGGCTTTCTGGCTGGCTGGCTGGGCCACTGTTGGCTGGGCCACTGTTGGCTGGCTGGCTGGCTGGGCCACTGCTGGCTGTGTGTGATGATGATGATGATGATGATGATGATGATGATGATGATGATGGAAAGAGAAGGAACTTGGTTGGTTTCATTAGAGAACAAAGTGTATCACCACACCACCAGTATTGCCTTCACTTGACCAGTTGTCTGACTTCCTCTTTCTCCTCCCTGCAGAGCATATCACCACATGGACTGTTCATCCTATTTGGTAAGGCCATTTAGGAATGGGTTTGGTTGTCATTCACTGCATAGCTTTGTGTGTGTGTGTGTGTGGCTACCATGGTTACTGTGACTTTTATGCTATCTGTGATTGGCTGATTTAACTCTACCTACATGTACATATTACCTCAATTACCTCGACTAACCTGTACCCCCGCACATTGACTCTGTACCGGTACCCCCTGTATATAGCCTCTCGACTGTTATTTAATTTTACTGCTGCTCTTTAATAATGTTTTATTTAATTTTTTTTACTTATCTATGTTTTACTTAACACTTTTTAAAATTAAAATGGCATTGTTGGTTAAGGGCTTGTAAGTAAGCATTTCACGGTAAGGTCTACACCTGTTGTATTCGGCGCATGTGACAAATAAAATGAAGTATACTTCCTGTCATCTCTGTTTAGAGACTGACATCTGTTGGTCAACCCCTCGATCCCTCTATCTCCCTGTAACACTCTGCATTATACAATGCAGA
>NC_139997.1:1657526-1830615 GCF_964263955.1 Coregonus lavaretus
CCTCCTCCCACCCTCCCCCTCACCTCCTCCTCCCTCCTCCCCCTCTCCACCTCACCCTCCCTCCCACCCTCCTCCCCCATCTCCCACCCCTTCCCTCCTCCCCTCTCCAACTCCTCCTCCTCCCCTCTCCTCCTCCACCTCTCCAACTCAATACCTCCTCCTCCTCCTCCACCTCTCCAACTATACCCTCCTCCCTCCTCCACCTCTCCAACTATCCTCCTCCTCCCTCCTCCACCTCTCCAACTAACCTCCTCCTCCCTCCTCCACCTCTCCAACTATACCTCCTCCTCCTCACCTCTCCAACTATACCTCCTCCTCCCTCCTCCACCTCTCCAACTATACCTCCTCCTCCTCCCACCTCTATACCTCCTCTCCTCCACCTCTCCAACTATACCTCCTCCTCCCCACCTCTCCAACTATACCTCCTCCTCCCTCCTCCACCTCTCCAACTATACCTCCTCCCTCCTCCACCCTCCTCCACCTCTCCAACTATACCTCCTCCTCCCTCCTCCACCTCTCCAACTATACCTCCTCCTCCTCCTCCACCTCTCCAACTATACCTCCCTCCTCCCTCCTCCACCTCTCCAACTATACCTCCTCCTCCACCTCTCCAACTATACCTCCCTCTCCCCTCCTCCCCTCCCACATACCTCCTCCTCCACCTCTCCAACTATACCTCCTCCTCCCTCCTCCACCTCTCCAACTATACCTCCTCCTCCCTCCTCCACCTCTCCAACTATACCTCCTCCTCCACCTCTCCAACTATACCTCCTCCCCCTCCTCCACCTCTCCAACTATACCTCCTCCTCCACCTCTCCAACTATCCTCCTCTCCACCTCTCCAACTATACCCTCCTCCTCCTCCTCCACCTCTCCAACTATACCTCCTCCTCCCTCCTCCACCTCTCCAACTATACCTCCTCCTCCTCCCACCTCTCCAACTATACCTCCTCCTCCCCTCTCCAACTATACCTCCTCCTCCCTCCTCCACCTCTCCAACTATACCTCCTCCTCCACCTCTCCAACTATACCTCCTCCTCCCTCCTCCACCTCTCCAACTATACCTCCTCCTCCACCTCTCCAACTATACCTCCTCCCTCCTCCACCTCTCCAACTATACCTCCTCCTCCCACCTCTCCAACTATACCTCCTCCTCCACCTCTCCAACTATACCTCCTCCTCCTCCTCCACCTCTCCAACTATACCTCCTCCCCTCTCCAACTATACCTCCTCCTCCACCTCTCCAACTATACCTCCTCCTCCCTCCCTCCACCTCTCCAACTATACCTCCTCCTCCACCTCTCCAACTATACCTCCTCCTCCCTCCTCCACCTCTCCAACTATACCTCCTCCTCCCTCCTCCACCTCTCCAACTATACCTCCTCCTCCCTCCTCCACCTCTCCAACTATACCTCCTCCTCCACCTCTCCAACTATACCTCCTCCTCCTCCTCCACCTCTCCAACTATACCTCCTCCTCCACCTCTCCAACTATACCTCCTCCTCCCTCCTCCACCTCTCCAACTATGCCTCCTCCTCCACCTCTCCAACTATACCTCCTCCTCCCTCCTCCACCTCTCCAACTATGCCTCCTCCTCCACCTCTCCAACTATACCTCCTCCTCCACCTCTCCAACTATACCTCCTCCTCCCTCCTCCACCTCTCCAACTATACCTCCTCCTCCACCTCTCCAACTATACCTCCTCCTCCACCTCTCCAACTATACCTCCCTCCTCCCTCCTCCACCTCTCCAACTATACCTCCTCCTCCCTCCTCCACCTCTCCAACTATACCTCCTCCTCCACCTCTCCAACTATACCTCCTCCCTCCTCCCACCTCTCCAACTATACCTCCTCCTCCACCTCTCCAACTATACCTCCCTCCTCCACCTCTCCAACTATACCTCCCTCCTCCCTCCTCCTCCACCTCTCCAACTATACCTCCTCCTCCCTCCTCCACCTCTCCAACTATACCTCCTCCTCCACCTCTCCAACTATACCTCCTCCTCCCTCCTCCACCTCTCCAACTATACCTCCTCCTCCACCTCTCCAACTATACCTCCTCCTCCCTCCTCCACCTCTCCAACTATACCTCCTCCTCCCTCCTCCACCTCTCCAACTATACCTCCCTCCTCCACCTCTCCAACTATACCTCCCTCCTCCACCTCTCCAACTATACCTCCTCCTCCACCTCTCCAACTATACCTCCCTCCTCCACCTCTCCAACTATACCTCCTCCTCCCTCCTCCTCCACCTCTCCAACTATACCTCCTCCTCCCTCCTCCTCCACCTCTCCAACTATACCTCCCTCCTCCACCTCTCCAACTATACCTCCCTCCTCCACCTCTCCAACTATACCTCCTCCTCCACCTCTCCAACTATACCTCCTCCTCCCTCCTCCACCTCTCCAACTATACCTCCTCCTCCCTCCTCCACCTCTCCAACTATACCTCCTCCTCCCTCCTCCACCTCTCCAACTATACCTCCCTCCTCCACCTCTCCAACTATACCTCCTCCTCCACCTCTCCAACTATACCTCCTCCTCCCTCCTCCACCTCTCCAACTATACCTCCTCCCTCCCTCTCCACCTCTCCAACTATACCTCCTCCTCCCTCCTCCACCTCTCCAACTATACCTCCTCCTCCACCTCTCCAACTATACCTCCTCCTCCCTCCTCCACCTCTCCAACTATACCTCCCTCCTCCACCTCTCCAACTATACCTCCTCCTCCACCTCTCCAACTATACCTCCTCCTCCACCTCTCCAACTATACCTCCTCCTCCACCTCTCCAACTATACCTCCTCCTCCACCTCTCCAACTATACCTCCTCCTCCACCTCTCGAACTATACTTCCTCCTCCACCTCTCCAACTATACCTCCTCCTCCCTCCTCCACCTCTCGAACTATACCTCCCTCCTCCCCCTCTCCAACTATACCTCCTCCTCCCCCTCTCCAACTATACCTCCTCCTCCCTCCTCCACCTCTCCAACTATACCTCCTCCTCCACCTCTCCAACTATACCTCCTCCTCCACCTCTCCAACTATACTCCTCCTCCCTCCTCCACCTCTCCAACTATACCTCCTCCTCCCTCCTCCACCTCTCCAACTATACCTCCTCCTCCCTCCTCCACCTCTCCAACTATACCTCCTCCTCCACCTCTCCAACTATACCTCCTCCTCCCTCCTCCACCTCTCCAACTATACCTCCTCCTCCCTCCTCCACCTCTCCAACTATACCTCCCTCCTCCCCCTCTCCAACTATACCTCCCTCCTCCCTCCTCCACTTCTCCAACTATACCTCCTCCTCCACCTCTCCAACTATACCTCCCTCCTCCCTCCTCCACTTCTCCAACTATACCTCCTCCTCCACCTCTCCAACTATACCTCCTCCTCCACCTCTCCAACTATACCTCCTCCTCCCTCCTCCACCTCTCCAACTATACCTCCTCCTCCCTCCTCCACCTCTCCAACTATACCTCCTCCTCCCTCCTCCACCTCTCCAACTATACCTCCTCCTCCTCCTCCACCTCTCCAACTATACCTCCTCCTCCCTCCTCCACCTCTCCAACTATGCCTCCTCCTCCACCTCCACCTCTCCAACTATACCTCCCTCCTCCACCTCTCCAACTATACCTCCTCCTCCACCTCTCCAACTATACCTCCTCCTCCCTCCTCCACCTCTCCAACTATACCTCCCTCCTCCCTCCTCCACCTCTCCAACTATACCTCCTCCTCCCTCCTCCACCTCTCCAACTATGCCTCCTCCTCCACCTCTCCAACTATACCTCCTCCTCCACCTCTCCAACTATACCTCCTCCTCCACCTCTCCAACTATACCTCCTCCTCCACCTCTCCAACTATACCTCCTCCTCCCTCCTCCACCTCTCCAACTATACCTCCCTCCTCCCTCCTCCACCTCTCCAACTATACCTCCTCCTCCACCTCTCCAACTATACCTCCTCCTCCACCTCTCCAACTATACCTCCACCTCTCCAACTATACCTCCTCCTCCACCTCTCCAACTATACCTCCTCCTCCCTCCACCTCTCCAACTATACCTCCTCCTCCACCTCTCCAACTATACCTCCTCCTCCCTCCTCCACCTCTCCAACTATACCTCCTCCTCCACCTCTCCAACTATACCTCCTCCTCCACCTCTCCAACTATACCTCCTCCTCCACCTCTCCAACTATACCTCCACCTCTCCAACTATACCTCCTCCTCCCTCCTCCACCTCTCCAACTATACCTCCCTCCTCCACCTCTCCAACTATACCTCCTCCTCCACCTCTCCAACTATACCTCCTCCTCCACCTCTCCAACTATACCTCCACCTCTCCAACTATACCTCCTCCTCCACCTCTCCAACTATACCTCCTCCTCCACCTCTCCAACTATACCTCCACCTCTCCAACTATACCTCCTCCTCCACCTCTCCAACTATACCTCCTCCTCCCTCCTCCACCTCTCCAACTATACCTCCTCCTCCACCTCTCCAACTATACCTCCTCCTCCCTCCTCCACCTCTCCAACTATACCTCCTCCTCCACCTCTCCAACTATACCTCCTCCTCCACCTCTCCAACTATACCTCCTCCTCCACCTCTCCAACTATACCTCCTCCTCCCTCCTCCACCTCTCCAACTATACCTCCTCCTCCCTCCTCCACCTCTCCAACTATACCTCCTCCTCCCTCCTCCACCTCTCCAACTATACCTCCTCCTCCACCTCTCCAACTATACCTCCTCCTCCCTCCTCCACCTCTCCAACTATACCTCCTCCTCCACCTCTCCAACTATACCTCCTCCTCCCCTCCACCTCTCCAACTATACCTCCTCCTCCACCTCTCCAACTATACCTCCTCCTCCCTCCTCCACCTCTCCAACTATACCTCCTCCTCCACCTCTCCAACTATACCTCCTCCTCCACCTCTCCAACTATACCTCCTCCTCCACACTCCAACTATACCTCCTCCTCCACCTCTCCAACTATACCTCCCTCCCTCCTCCACCTCTCCAACTATACCTCCCTCCCTCCCTCCTCCACCTCTCCAACTATACCTCCTCCTCCACCTCTCCAACTATACCTCCTCCTCCCTCCTCCCCCTCTCCAACTATACCTCCCTCCTCCCTCCTCCACCTCTCCAACTATACCTCCTCCTCCACCTCTCCAACTATACCTCCACCTCTCCAACTATACCTCCTCCTCCACCTCTCCAACTATACCTCCCTCCTCCACCTCTCCAACTATACCTCCACCTCTCCAACTATACCTCCTCCTCCACCTCTCCAACTATACCTCCCTCCTCCACCTCTCCAACTATACCTCCACCTCTCCAACTATACCTCCTCCTCCTCCTCCCCCTCTCCAACTATACCTCCTCCTCCACCTCTCCAACTATACCTCCTCCTCCCTCCTCCACCTCTCCAACTATACCTCCCTCCTCCACCTCTCCAACTATACCTCCTCCTCCACCTCTCCAACTATACCTCCTCCTCCACCTCTCCAACTATACCTCCTCCTCCACCTCTCCAACTATACCTCCTCCTCCCTCCTCCCTCCTCCCCCTCTCCAACTATACCTCCTCCTCCACCTCTCCAACTATACCTCCTCCTCCCTCCTCCACCTCTCCAACTATACCTCCCTCCTCCACCTCTCCAACTATACCTCCCTCCTCCACCTCTCCAACTATACCTCCACCTCTCCAACTATACCTCCTCCTCCCTCCTCCACCTCTCCAACTATACCTCCTCCTCCCTCCTCCACCTCTCCAACTATACCTCCTCCTCCCTCCTCCCCCTCTCCAACTATACCTCCCTCCTCCCTCCTCCACCTCTCCAACTATACTTCCTCCTCCACCTCTCCAACTATACCTCCCTCCTCCCTCCTCCCTCCTCCCCCTCTCCAACTATACCTCCCTCCTCCACCTCTCCAACTATACCTCCTCCTCCCCCTCTCCAACTATACCTCCTCCTCCCTCCTCCACCTCTCCAACTATACCTCCCTCCTCCACCTCTCCAACTATACCTCCTCCTCCCCCTCTCCAACTATACCTCCTCCTCCCTCCTCCCTCCTCCACCTCTCCAACTATACCTCCTCCTCCCTCCTCCCCCTCTCCAACTATACCTCCCTCCTCCCTCCTCCCTCCTCCCCCTCTCCAACTATACCTCCTCCTCCCTCCTCCCTCCTCCACCTCTCCAACTATACCTCCTCCTCCCCCTCTCCAACTATACCTCCTCCTCCACCTCTCCAACTATACCTCCTCCTCCCCCTCTCCAACTATACCTCCTCCTCCCTCCTCCACCTCTCCAACTATACCCCCCTCCTCCCTCCTCCACCTCTCCAACTATACCTCCTCCTCCCTCCTCCACCTCTCCAACTATACCTCCTCCTCCCTCCTCCCCCTCTCCAACTATACCTCCTCCTCCCCCTCTCCAACTATACCTCCTCCTCCACCTCTCCAACTATACCTCCCTCCTCCCCCTCTCCAACACTATCTAGCTACTCTGTTTACTTCTGGGGATGGATGCGTCTAAATCTTAAACAGCGAACATTTATGATAATGTCTGTCACAAGAAAGTTCCCCTTTAGCTGTCTTCCTGTAGCATGCTCTTCCAGCTGTACTCCCACATTGTACTCCATGTGGCAGCTCTATGTCTGCAGTAGGATACTACCACAAGAGGTATCATCAGATGAAGGAATAGTTAAGGGCCTGTTTGTTCAGAGCTCATGTCTAACACTGTTCTTTTGTTTCCCCCACTCCTCTCCACCAACAGTCCATCTATAACAGATGACATCCTAAAGGACCTTTTCTCTGGGACCGGATACACAGTCAAGGCCTTCAAGTTCTTCCAGTACGTTCTCTTTCGGACACTTTACTTCCTCAACACACAAAGGCCAGGATTCAAACAAACCGCACAGCGCTAATAGAGCGCCGAACTTGACTTTTAAAGAAAATTTCCCCGACGTTCACAGAGATCTCGTTTGTAGTAAACACTGTACTTTTGCACGTGACAATAAAAACTTGAAACTTGAATGTTGGCTAAAAACGCAAAATCACCTTTTAACCCCCTAGAGTCGATGTCCACGCTCCAGTGGAAATGTAATTAGCATAATTACAAATCCCCATAAGAATCATTATATGCTTTCTAAATATAGCATAATCAAATTATAAAAGGACTAACTATAAGATTTCACCTTCTTTATAACTTTTAAAAACATATTTTTATGTTTAGTGTTAGAGAAAAAGTGCATATTTTCTAAAGGGCTCTCTTGATCAAAACGTCTGCCCCCATCGCTGTGAACGTCTCACAGAGCTTTAGCTTTGCTTCCTGAACCTGTTAGGAACTCGCCTTTCATCTCATATTAATCTTGTCTGTCTATGACAAACATCATGTTTTATTTTTGTTTAAACCCCTAAGGTCGATGTCCGCGCCCCCGCAGAAATCTAATTAGCATAATACTAAAATCCCCATAAAAATCTGTCCGTTTAAGAGATGTTAAGCTATATTTAGAGATATCTGTTTTTTTGCATTGGGATGCGTCTCAATCCACCGCATCCGCTGGTGTCTCACTTCCGCATCTGCGGTGAAAGGTGACAGAGCTAGAGAGGTGTTTGTCAGACCATGAGACGTCCCGGAAATTGGTCTTCTTACAAAATAGTCTGTAACGTCCGAACGTCTTGGCCGACACACTATTATGACCCCTCTATGGAAAGATGAGACTCTCACGAACACGATGGCGTTCTCCGTCTTGGGACTCGTCTGAAGTCGGTACAGCCCATCTGCCAACTTCTGTCTGTAGTGTCCGAACAGTTTGAGCCACAACACTAATATGTCCCCTATGTAGAAAGGTGAGACTCTCACGAACACGTACATGTCGGTTGTTTTGCTCTAGGACGCCAACAGGCCTCACAAGACTTGTCTGAAGGTCCCTGGTACCAGTTGAAAAAATGAATGGAATTACAGTATATATGGCGACTGATTAGTGCCAAAAATAAGGGGTTAAATAGTTGTTTTTAAAAAAATATATATATATATATAATGTTTCCTGATCTCTCAGATATAGGACAGACACTTCAGAACAAACTTCTTTTAGATTTTTTGGGGGGGACTATCTGTTGTTCCATGTAGTGAATCTGTTATTCAATGTGTTGGTATGGGCTAATAGCAGTAAGGCCAAATACAATTTTTCATCAAATATTATTATTATTATTATTTTTATACTTCAAGGGGTCTTGAAGGGCTTAGACTCTTATGGGTTAAAGCCAAGTGTAGTGTGCTATGGGATAATTAGTATTTACAGTGTATTTTCAGCTCTCTGGTGGTCTTGGTGTAGTACCGGTATAAGCCACTAGATGGGAATTGCTCCACTTGGAGAAATATCCGTTCAGAAGGATTGGGCCACACCCCTAATATGTTTTTCCAAAAGCAGATTTGACAGATTAGAGCTAGAAATGTGTCTAAAATCATCATTCAGAGCTGAGGGAACATTCAGAATAGTTATTTGGGTAGTTCACTGTACTTACTCATGATCTTGAATTCATTTCCCTTTTGCAGATCAATAAAGTGTTATTGATTACTGTCTGTCCATCTGTGTCTGTCTCAGGAAGGACCGTAAGATGGCCCTGATCCAGTTGGGTTCAGTGGAGGAGGCCATCCAGGCCCTGATCGACCTCCACAACCACGACCTGGGAGAGAACCACCACCTCCGCGTGTCCTTCTCCAAGAGCACCATCTGACCCGCCTCACACAGCTCCCCCACCCCACCCCCTGGGCCTCGCTCCTGGGCTGGGCTAACCCCATGGCCCCCCCCCCTAGCCCCTGTTGGGAGTGAAGGACAGAATGACCCACTTTGACTTAAAACAACAGCAGACAATGAACTAGTTTAGATGATACTGTTGTAATAGACTACTGTAATACAAGCCTTCAGGGAGAGACTGATTTAGAGACAGAGCTGAAGTATACTGGAAGGGCAAAGGGTACAACGGTAATGTGGGCTGACATGGTGCATCAGTGCATCCTTTATCTGGCATTAGAGGACCCTAACCCATGGGAGAGACCCTAACCCATGGGAGAGACCCTAACCCATGGGAGAGACCCTAACCCAGGGAGAGACCCTAACCCATGGGAGAGACCCTAACCCATGGGAGAGACCTTAACCCAGGGAGAGAGACTAGACCTTAACCCAGGGAGAGAGACTGGACCCTAACCCAGGGAGAGAGACTGGACCCTAACCCGGGAGAGAGATACTCAACACTACTGGGAGGCTTCTGCCCAGTGTGTCACCCTGTCACCCACCCACCCTGTCACCACCCAGCCACCCACCCACCCTGTCACCACCCAGCCACCCACCCACCCTGTCACCACCCAGCCACCCACCCACCCTGTCACCACCCAGCCACCCACCCACCCTGTCACCACCCAGTCAGTACCCACCCACCCTGTCACCACCCAGTCAGTACCCACCCACCCTGTCACCACCCAGCCACCCTGTCACCACCCAGCCACCCACCCACCCTGTCACCACCCAGCCACCCTCCCACCCTGTCACCACCCTCCCACCCTGTCACCACCCTCCCACCCTGTCACCACCCAGCCACCCACCCACCCTGTCACCACCCAGCCACCCACCCACCCTGTCACCACCCACCCACCCTGTCACCACCCACCCACCCTGTCACCACCCAGCCACCCTGTCACCACCCACCCACCCTGTCACCACCCACCCACCCTGTCACCACCCAGCCACCCACCCACCCTGTGAGACCCTTCTAGCTATATTGCGTTGTTACAACTGAAGCCTCTCCTCCGTAACCAACGTTATGTGGTGGTGTTCTGTTGACGTCATGTACCGGTAGACTCGCTTCTCTTCAGTGGGATGACTTATTAACAGATGATTCACCTGAGGAGTCCGAGACATGGTTCCATTAACAGGTATCATCACGGACACGGGGGAAGGACGGTTGGCTGATGAAGCTGGGTGCCTGGTAGCAACCATCCTCCTGACCAATGATCTGCCTCCATTTTAAGTAGCATTGGAACGTTGAGCGAGGGGGACCAATGATCAGGCCCCCTCCTCTGTGACATCATGGTGTGACATCATCACGGTGCAACACTCAGAGCATTCTCAGCTAAACATGACCACCGCACCACTCAGATCACCATGACAACTACACACCTGTTTTTTGTTTTACAGGGTATCAGTGGTTTCCATTGAAATGTAAAGAGAAAGAAAACCGTTCAAAGCAAAATGGGCAATCTTTTAGTACCTTCATTTCTCTGTTTACTGTGCAGAGTCCTTGGACCGGACCAGACCAGGAAGTACAGTAGACTACAGTGGAGTACAGTAGACTACAGTAGAGTAGAGTAGAATACAGTAATAACCTGAGGATAATGGGCAAAGTGATGGTGCTTTTATTTGGCCCTGTAGCTGAGGTCTATCCACCTGTAGCTGAGGTCTATCCACCTGTAGCTGAGGTCTATCCACCTGTAGCTGAGGTCTATCCACCTGTAGCTGGGGTCTATCCACCTGTAGCTGAGGTCTATCCACCTGTAGCTGAGGTCTATCCACCTGTAGCTGGGGTCTATCCACCTGTAGCTGGGGTCTATCCACCTGTAGCTGGGGTCTATCCACCTGTAGCTGGGGTCTATCCACCTGTAGCTGGGGTCTATCCACCTGTAGCTGAGGTCTATCCACCTGTAGCTGAGGTCTATCCACCTGTAGCTGAGGTCTATCCACCTGTAGCTGGGGTCTATCCACCTGTAGCTGGGGTCTATCCACCTGTAGCTGAGGTCTATCCACCTGTAGCTGAGGTCTATCCACCTGTAGCTGAGGTCTATCCACCTGTAGCTGAGGTCTATCCACCTGTAGCTGAGGTCTATCCACCTGTAGCTGAGGTCTATCCACCTGTAGCTGGGGTCTATCCACCTGTAGCTGGGGTCTATCCACCTGTAGCTGGGGTCTATCCACCTGTAGCTGGGGTCTATCCACCTGTAGCTGGGGTCTATCCACCTGTAGCTGGGGTCTATCCACCTGTAGCTGAGGTCTATCCACCTGTAGCTGAGGTCTATCCACCTGTAGCTGGGGTCTATCCACCTGTAGCTGAGGTCTATCCACCTGTAGCTGAGGTCTATCCACCTGTAGCTGAGGTCTATCCACCTGTAGCTGAGGTCTATCCACCTGTAGCTGAGGTCTATCCACCTGTAGCTGAGGTCTATCCACCTGTAGCTGAGGTCTATCCACCTGTAGCTGAGGTCTATCCACCTGTAGCTGAGGTCTATCCACCTGTAGCTGAGGTCTATCCACCTGTAGCTGGGGTCTATCCACCTGTAGCTGGGGTCTATCCACCTGTAGCTGGGGTCTATCCACCTGTAGCTGGGGTCTATCCACCTGTAGCTGGGGTCTATCCACCTGTAGCTGGGGTCTATCCACCTGTAGCTGAGGTCTATCCACCTGTAGCTGAGGTCTATCCACCTGTAGCTGGGGTCTATCCACCTGTAGCTGAGGTCTATCCACCTGTAGCTGAGGTCTATCCACCTGTAGCTGAGGTCTATCCACCTGTAGCTGAGGTCTATCCACCTGTAGCTGAGGTCTATCCACCTGTAGCTGAGGTCTATCCACCTGTAGCTGGGGTCTATCCACCTGTAGCTGGGGTCTATCCACCTGTAGCTGGGGTCTATCCACCTGTAGCTGGGGTCTATCCACCTGTAGCTGGGGTCTATCCACCTGTAGCTGGGGTCTATCCACCTGTAGCTGAGGTCTATCCACCTGTAGCTGAGGTCTATCCACCTGTAGCTGGGGTCTATCCACCTGTAGCTGGGGTCTATCCACCTGTAGCTGGGGTCTATCCACCTGTAGCTGGGGTCTATCCACCTGTAGCTGAGGTCTATCCACCTGTAGCTGGGGTCTATCCACCTGTAGCTGAGGTCTATCCACCTGTAGCTGAGGTCTATCCACCTGTAGCTGGGGTCTATCCACCTGTAGCTGAGGTCTATCCACCTGTAGCTGAGGTCTATCCACCTGTAGCTGAGGTCTATCCACCTGTAGCTGAGGTCTATCCACCTGTAGCTGGGGTCTATCCACCTGTAGCTGAGGTCTATCCACCTGTAGCTGGGGTCTATCCACCTGTAGCTGTGATGTGTGTCCCAAATAACACCCTATTCCCTATTTAGTGCACTACTTAGTGCACTACTTTTGACCAGGGTTCCGGTCTAAAGTAGTGCACTATGTCTGGGCTCTGTTGGACCCGGACCAGGCCAGATCAGGCTGAACCAGGCTACCTGGACCACACCAGACTGCACAGCTCTGCTGGAGGAAAGCCTCTCTGCTGAGAGTGGTGGACATATGAATGGGAATACTGTGTGCATCCCAAATGGCACCCTATGCACTACGCACTGTCTGTCTGTCTGGCTCCTGTAACGATGGTCTGTCTGTCTGGCTCCTGTAACGATGGTCTGTCTGTCTGGCTCCTGTAACGATGGTCTGTCTGCCTGTCTCCTGTAACGATGGTCTGTCTGTCTGGCTCCTGTAACGATGGTCTGTCTGGCTGGCTCCTGTAACGATGGTCTGTCTGGCTGGCTCCTGTAACGATGGTCTGTCTGTCTGGCTCCTGTAACGATGGTCTGTCTGTCTGGCTCCTGTAACGATGGTCTGTCTGGTTGTCTGGCTCCTGTAACGATGGTCTGTCTGTCTGTCTGGCTCCTGTAACGATGGTCTGGTTGTCTGGCTCCTGTAATGATGGTCTGTCTGTCTGGCTCCTGTAATGATGGTCTGTCTGTCTGGCTCCTGTAACGATGGTCTGGTTGTCTGGCTCCTGTAACGATGGTCTGGTTGTCTGGCTCCTGTAACGATGGTCTGTCTGTCTGGCTCCTGTAACGATGGTCTGTCTGGCTGGCTCCTGTAACGATGGTCTGTCTGGCTGGCTCCTGTAACGATGGTCTGTCTGGCTGGCTCCTGTAACGATGGTCTGTCTGGTTGTCTGGCTCCTGTAACGATGGTCTGTCTGTCTGGCTCCTGTAACGATGGTCTGTCTGTCTGGCTCCTGTAACGATGGTCTGTCTGGTTGTCTGGCTCCTGTAACGATGGTCTGTCTGTCTGGCTCCTGTAACGATGGACTGTCTGTCTGGCTCCTGTAACGATGGTCTGTCTGGTTGTCTGGCTCCTGTAACAATGGTCTGTCTGCCTGTCTCCTGTAACGATGGTCTGTCTGTCTGGCTCCTGTAACGATGGTCTGTCTGGTTGTCTGGCTCCTGTAACGATGGTCTGCCTGGCTCCTGTAACGATGGTCTGTCTGGCTCCTGTAACGATGGTCTGTCTGGTTGTCTGGCTCCTGTAACGATGGTCTGTCTGCCTGTCTCCTGTAATGATGGTCTGTCTGGTTGTCTGGCTCCTGTAACGATGGTCTGTCTGGTTGTCTGGCTCCTGTAACGATGGACTGTCTGCCTGGCTCCTGTAACGATGGACTGTCTGTCTGGCTCCTGTAACGATGGTCTGTCTGCCTGGCTCCTGTAACGATGGTCTGATGGTCTGTGGATAATGAGAATAACAGTGGATCTGCTTGTTAGCCCTGATCTGACCTTTGACCCTGATCTGACCTCTTTAACTCAATTCAAAACTTAGTTTTGGTGTCCTCCTGACCCTTCAGGGCTAGCTCACTCTGCTCTGTCACTCTGCTCTGTCACTCTGCTCTGTCACTCTGCTCTGTCACTCTTCTCTGTCACTCTGCTCTGTCACTCTGCTCTGTCACTCTGCTCTGTCACTCTGCTCTGTCACTCTGCTCTGTCACTCTGCTCTGTCCTCTGTCCCTCTGCTCTGTCACTCTGCTCTGTCACTCTGCTCTGTCCTCTGTCCCTCTGCCCTGTCCCTGATACTGTTCCTATGCCTTGTCCTCTCCTCCTGTCCTCTCCTCCTGTCCTCTCCTCCTGTCCTCTCCTCCTCTCCTCCTGTCCTCGCCTCCTGTCCTCTCCTCCTGTCCTCTCCTCCTGTCCTCTCCTCCTCTCCTCCTGTCCTCGCCTCCTGTCCTCTCCTCCTGTCCTCTCCTCCTGTCCTCGCCTCCTGTCCTCTCCTCCTGTCCTCTCCTCCTCTCCTCCTGTCCTGTCCTGTCCTCCTGTCGTCTCCTCCTGTCCTCTCCTCCTGTCCTCTCCTCCTGTACCCTCTCCTCCTGTCCTCTCCTCCTGTCCTCTCCTCCTGTACCCTCTCCTCCTGTCCTCTCCTCCTGTCCTCTCCTCCTGTGTCCTCGCCTCCTGTCCTCTCCTCCTGTCCTCTCCTCCTGTGTCCTCTCCTCCTGTCCTCTCCTCCTGTCCTCTCCTCCTGTACCCTCTCCTCCTGTCCTCGCCTCCTGTCCTCTCCTCCTGTCCTCTCCTCCTGTCCTTGCCTCCTGTCCTCTCCTCCTGTCCTCTCCTCCTTTCCTATCCTCCTGTCCTCTCCGCCTGTCATATCCACCTGTCCTATCCTCCTGTCCTCCATCCTCCTGTCCTCCTGTCCTCTCCTTCTGTACCCTCTCCTCCTGTCCTCTCCTCCTGTACCCTCTCCTCCTGTCCTATCCTCCTGTCCTCTATCCTCCTGTCCTCCTGTCCTCTCCTCCTGTCCTCTCCTCACAGTTCGCAGAGTTAAATGGCTCCACTCTCTTTAGATCAGCCATGCATCCATCTGGGATCAAACCAAAAAAGAGAGATAATATAATTGTGTGTAAAGCGATATGTGATGTACACCTGGCATGAGATGACACTGAGTTGTGCTTCAGTGGAAGTGCTGTTTCCTCAGAGACCAGGACAAGGACCCAGTGTGGATTCTTTCATAGAACTAGAATGAGAAATATAATCAATTCCTTCTAATTCTATGGGTTCTATGGATTTCAGGTCCAGGCGAGGTGCTGTCTGTCTGTCTGTCTGTCTGTCTGGTGCTGCTGTGATGTAGCCTTAACATTCCAAGGAGGGTCATGTGACCCCCTGAGTAGCATTATGGGTAATTATTAGCACTGTGTCTGTGTCATCCAACCTCAGCTGAGGTTATGTCTCGTAATCGCCAGGGGAAAAGAAAAAAAAAAAGAAACATGATTTAGTTTTAGATTTTTGCAACGCAACGCAAGGCAAGAGATGGTGTTACTTAACATTTACTGTACCTTAAGCAAAACAACTGCAAACCCTTCCAAAAAAATAAATATATATATATATATATATATATAGGTTTTGAAGTTTACGGTCTTAACAGAAAGCAAAACTATTCAGGTCTATAATCTTAAAGGATTGGCTTTTTGGAAGAAGAAAAACATGACTTATTTTTGGTAATTTGTTATTTTCTATGGAAGAGAAAACCAATCTGAAACCTCACTGGGTTTCTGTACCACTATAATCATACAAGAAATCATGAAATAACTCAAAATCATATTTACTGTGTATTCACTTCAGTTCTTATTACGTGCCTTATAATCTAATGTGTTCATAAAGGTTTTAGACAGTTCTGTGTCTGAAATGGCACCCTATCCCCTATATAGTGCACCCTATCCCCTATATGGTGCACCCTATCCCCTATATAGTGCACCCTATCCCCTATATAGTGCACCCTATCCCCTATATAGTGCACCCTATCCCCTATATAGTGCACCCTATCCCCTATATAGTGCACCCTATCCCCTATATGGTGCACCCTATCCCCTATATAGTGCACCATATCCCCTATATAGTGCACCCTATCCCCTATATAGTGCACCCTATCCCCTATATAGTGCACCCTATCCCCTATATAGTGCACCCTATCTCCTATATAGTGTACCCTATCTCCTATATAGTGCACCCTATCCCCTATATAGTGCACCCTATCCCCTATATGGTGCACCCTATCCCCTATATAGTGCACCCTATCCCCTATATAGTGCACCCTATCCCCTATATAGTGCACCCTATCCCCTATATAGTGCACCCTATCCCCTATATAGTGCACCCTATCCCCTATATAGTGCACCCTATCCCCTACTACTTTACAGTAGTGCACTATTAGAGAATAGGGTGCAATTTAAGACGCAGACAACATCTTATGTACTACCTGGGATTGGTGAGAGGGTTGTTTTAATTCACTTTTTTATGTAGAGAAATGTAGATGTGTTTCTTTATGTGGGGGTTGACTGTATTAGATGGTCTTTTGACATGGAAGTTAATGTTTTGTGCTTTGAGTGCACTTAGAGAAATGAACAGGAAACTGAAATAACACAGTGTGGACTGTGGGCCTCTCTATCCCTGTAGGTGTGTGTGTTTGTGTGTGTGTGTGTGTGTGTGTGTGTGTGTGTGTCAAATTCCATCACACAAACACACATCATTTTAAGACATTCCTCAGAAGGATGAAGAAGAATGAAAAGTTTGAAGACTTGTGTCAAACGTGTTTCTACAGTGAAAGTCAAACGTGTTTCTACAGTAAAAGTCAAACGTGTTTCTACAGTAAAAGTCAAACGTGTTTCTACAGTAAAAGTCAAAACATGTTTCTACAGTAAAAGTCAAACATTATGTTTGTAGTGTGCTGATGATGCAAAATGAGGGACAAGTAGTGTTTCACTCATTGACTCTGAATGATTGTTGTGTCCCAAATGGTACCCTGTTTCCTATATAGTGCACTACTTTTGACTGGGTAGCTGTCAATTTTATGTGCTGCTAAAATCCACCTGGATAGATAGGTGTACGTTATTCTATGGGATACGAACGTTACCTAGGTATACAGGGTTGGGAGAGTAACTGATTACATGTCATCTGATTTCATTATATATATATTTTTGATTACAGAGGATTACTTATTGGATTACTTTTACATTCAGAAAGGAAGTTTGCGAAAACAAATACATTATGACCAATGTTTCCCCCAAAATAATTAGGCACTGAGCAAATTTCACGTCTGCTGAGCGCAAACTTGAACGTTGTGAAAATCCAGTGCAAATTCCACGCGTTTCCTGTGAACGCTGAGGCTGAACCCGCTTTAAGTTACAGTTTTAACAGTGGCCCAGTTGGCTACTGTGGCTATTTGATCATAATGTAGGCCTACCAGAGTGGCCTACCATCAAAAACAATGGAGAAAACGCATCCCATAACATTTTAACATGGAAATATCTGTTCTATCATTCAGCCTACAGCAGCAGCCAATGTGTGGTGTTTAATGTCGGCCTACATTCCATGAGACTTTTGAAGAAAAAAAAACATGCAGGGCTTGACATTAACCTGTTTATCCACTTGTCCTTCAGACAAGGAGGTGACTGAAAATGTTGTTGTGTTGTTTGATGCAAGAAACCACTTTACAAAATAAAATGCATTATAATTCCCATACCATTACTATAGAGTAGCCTATTGGCTACTTGGCTTATTCCAGCCTGTCTCAAAATACAACACTGCCCCTTTAAGACAAAAAAAAGCTATTTTCCTGACTCGCTTTTCAGAGATGTCTAGAAATGTATACGTTTGTGCTCTTGTAGGAAGCAATCACTCCCCCATTGCTGACTACAGATGATCTATAACTGGGATAATAACTCACTAACTAGCAAAGGATATGAACACATGATCTATAACTGGGATAATAACTCACTAACTAGCAAAGAATATGAACAAATGATCTATAACTGGGATAATAACTCACTAACTAGCAAAGGATATGAACAAATGATCTATAACTGGGATAATAACTCACTAACTAGCAAAGGAAATGCACAAATGATCTATAACTGGGATAATAACTCACTAACTAGCAAAGAATATGAACAAAATGTGCACACGTGGCTACATGCAGGTCTCACTTTGATCTCAAAACAAGTGCATCTACTCACGACCGCTCACGCTGTAAACACGGTCCAGTTCAAAGTAAATGGCACAGGTCCATTTATGGCAATGGTCAATTTGCGTATAGGCCTACTGCAGCTCTGATTGGTTATGCCGCACCAGTCTGTGTCGAGGACGGGCTGAGTCGTGCCTGTCAATGCAATAGAATCCTACTCCGAAGCGTTCTGCCAAAAAGACAAAGACAAAATCTCTTGCATAGTTTGTTTTGTTTCGGTATGTTTAATTGAAAGTTGCTAATATCACGTTTATTCGATCACAATTACCACAGTAAAGGGAAGCGTTGGTAGTGTTAACAGGGAAAACTCTAGAACAGTGGTCACCAACCTTTCCTGAGTCCAGATCACTTTGAGTCAAAATGCAAGCGGAGATCTACCACTCAGATTTTTTAACATGACTTAAAAAACGTAAGCATGTGCAACATTAACCAATGAAAAACAGTTATGTAGTAATGAGGTTTGTGTAGTAGGCTATAGGTCCAATACATTATCACCGCATATTGGCTTTGCTTGAATTGCCCTGCCAATGCATTGTTGTTCGGGACATTTAAAACAATATTATATGAAAACATTTGAGGCTATATGATCACACCGGTAATAGATCTGTTGTTGTATTACTTGTGAGGCACAGCTGGAGTGAGCATACATTTAAATCATTTTGCATTTTTTATTTATTTAACTGGGCTGATGGTGCCTCCATCTGATGGTCAGTCTCAGCGGAGGGAGAGGGCAGAAGACTGAGGGTCCGCCTCTGCGTGCCAGCGGACAGCTTAGAGGGAATATTGATTATGACACCTTTCTGTTTTCTCAATGACATTCAATTCAGCATTGAAAAAAAGGCAAGTTTAAAGTTTGTTGGTTCCACCTACGCGAGTCTGACCACAAGTCAGAGACCACTATGATGACACACCAAATGATGTCCACCAATCAGAGACCATTATGATGACGCACCAAATGATGACCACCAATCAGAGACCACTATGATGACACACCAAATGTGTTTTGATGGATAATTTTTGTCTTCTTCTAACGCCTCTTAAGGGGAAAGTAATCCAAAAAGTAACTGAAAGTAATCTAAAAGTAACTGAAAGTAATCAGATTACGTACTGAGTTTGGGTAATCCAAAAGTTACATTACTGATTACAATTTTGGACAGGTAACTAGTAACTTTAACGGATGACATTTATAAAGTAACCATGTGTATATATGTTATTCCTTTGATGTTGAGGCCCACAACTCCCACTCAGGTCATTTCTGGTTTTCCTCCATTTTGCTGTTTTTGAGTGAAGCTGTAAGAGAACCTCCCATCTGTGTGTTTTTAAAGTTGTAATCTTATTTTACTTGTTTCTCATATTATTCATTTTAGTGTATTTTGGTTGCCTGGTTTTTGATCTGTAGTGATATTTAAATGTCTGTGTATTTTTTTTCTCTCTTTGAAAGGTGAACTGGTTGTCTGTCACTCTGCTTTTCACAACAACAGGTGTTTGAGTCTGCAGAAAGCCCTGAGAATGTGTGTCTGAAATAGCACCCTATTCCCTAAATAGTGCGCTACTTTTTTTACGGAGCCACAGGAGTCCCCCCTGGCACTGACCTCGACCCGAAGTTTTTGGTTGCATCAAAAGTAGCTCACTGTATAGGGAATAGGGAACAATTTGGGACACAGACTGGGATGTAGTGTCTGAGGGCTGGTTCAGACCGTGAACCTCATATAAACCGTCATCCTGGTTATTGATGTTGCGCTGCATGTAACGCCCTGGACCAGAGCTAGTCTCCCGCTGAGCTGCATGTAACGCCCTGGACCAGAGCTAGTCTCCCTCTGAGCAGCCTTGGTCAATGATCTTCATCCTCCTCCTCCTCCTTTTGGGGATCGATTCTCTCCGTCTAAAAGCTACGTTGTTTTAAAACCCTTGTCATTTCGGAACAGGAAAGAAGCCGGGGCTGACTGTAAAATCATCTGTATCATCATGAACGCTGATCATTCTGGATATGTCCAAGTGTTCTAGGTCTCTAACCGTCAGATATTTACAGTGTTGAGCTCTGTTCTCTCTCTTTCTCCACTGAATTGTTCCAAGTCTACGTCCCAAATGGCACCCTATTCCCTAAATAGTGCACTACTTTTGACCAGAACCCCTATGGGCCCTTGTCAAAAGTAGTGTGCTAAATAGGGAATAGGGTGCCATTTGGGACGTAGACCCAAGTCATGCCTTAACTCAGGCAGCATAGTTCAGTCATGATGACAGACTTTTGTTTTTAATTTACATTTTCAAACGTTTTTATACTGAAGAGTCACAAACAACAGAAACAAAGAGGACCAAAGTTGATGTGCCTTTCATTGATCCTCACCTTGTTCCCTCCATCACTATTGTTTAAATTATAGACCATCATTGCTGAAGACGAGGTCATTGGCTCTCTCAAAACATGGGTAAAAGTATGGATGTACATTTCAGTCAAAATATCATTTACAACATTTTGACAGGAATCTATCTCCATATTAAGGGAGGCCATTCCTAGCCTGGTTAACCCAGACTGAAACAGTGAAATGTAATGAAACTAATGAAAATCAGGTTGGATACCAAGCTAGCTCAATGATTCCCACAGACCCACATAATAAAACGCAAAAAACAACAACAACCAAATGTACCTTTAGCTTTACTTTTGAGTTGTACAAGAAGACAACACGAACTGAAACCAAAGGAACTGAATCCTCTTATTAGAACATCAAGTCATGATCAATAGTTGTAGCGACCTTCGCTGGACCAGGGTTTTGATTCCTGGCCGGGGCTACCCCGCGAGTTTGCTACAATAGTGTTGCTTTAATAGTGACTTTTCCTTATTATTGCTGAATTACATTGGTAGACAGTGATTGGAGAAGTTAAATAGAATTCCAGTTCCGTTAAGAGTTTTAAAGAGGCATGTAGTTACACAGAGATCAGTCAGAGGACCGAGTCCCAAACAGCACCCTATTCCCTACATAGTGCACTACTTTCTGACCCGAGCCATATGGGCCCTGATCAAAAGTAGTGCACCATAAAGAGGATAGGGTGTCATTTGGGGTGCGGGAAGTGTCTCATCTGATCTGATTTAATTTGTTTTTCTTGTGTCATCAAAGGCACGTCTTGATAATGTACCTTATTTATAGCTAATATTCAACGTTTCACTACCAAAATAAACAACGAGGACGTCTGTAATCGAACATGTTCCCTTTTCAAACCTGGCCAAAAAGGTTCATGGGAACAAGAAAGCTACAAACAACAACAACGAGAGACATTAAAGGCCCAGTGCAGTCAAAAATGTGATTTTCATGTGTTTTCTATGTATTTCCACATTTATGAGGTTGGAATAATACTGTGAAATTGTGAAAATGATGATAATGTCCTTTTAGTGTAAGAGCTGTTTGAAAAGACCTCCTGAAATTCCAGCCTGTTTTGGTGGGATGGAGTTTTGGCCTGCCTGCTGACATCACCAGGTGGTAAATTAGTTCATAGACCAATAAGAAAGAGTTCCAAACCTCTCTGCCAATAACAGCTAATTTTCTGTTTTCCCCTCCCCCACTCAGACCACTCCCAGACAGTCCTAGCAAAATTCTTGCTTGAGAAATTGCTCTTTGCCAAGAAGCTATTTTTGTTTCTTTTTGATCATTTGAATCACGGTTAGGTCCTTAATTGTTACCCAGAAATGATTTGATACTGAGATAAAAACAATGGCTGCCTTGGACCTGTTTAAAAAATATATATATTTAAAGATGATGAACACAACATGAAAAAAAACAACTTGTCTTGTGTATTTTGATATCATACCAGGTTTGATTTGTAAAGCAGTGTGTGTGATGTAGTGGGGAGTGAAACAACAGGTGTCCTTAGTAGTTGATGTAATTAAAATGCAAATAGAAGATTAAACTATTAAAGAAACATATTTTCTAATTTTGTGGTGCATGGTTGAGTGGAGTTTCTGTATTTGATATAGAAACATTTTTTTTTTCATGTTTTCGATTGATTACTATGATTATTCTAGTTATTATTATCATGATTCTCATTATTATTACACCAGAATCTCTTCTTAATTTTTTCCTAAAGCAACTTTAATTGTAGCATGCCTTGAATAAATGTCATGACCTCTGTACTTTCCTCAGTCCTCTTGTCTTCTTGTCTTCTTGCTTTCGGGCTCCTTCCTCACACGTTGTCAATCAAACCAGTCTCCGGAAGAATCTCAATAGCATTTTCTTGACTCCGCGCGTCCTCTCTCCTCGCTTCATTCTCAAAACCCATTGGATGAGAAGGTCAACGGGGAGGGACCTCTGACCTCATCTAATGGGTTTTGAGAAGGCGTGGAGAGAGGACGCGAGGAGTCAAGGAAAAGCAATTGAGATTCTCCCTCAGTGTTCCTTCGTCCTTCCTTTCCTGTCTAACGTCTCTCAACAACTGCAGTGTGACTGACTGTCCTTTTACCCAATCACGTTGCCCGCCACTCCAAAGCTCCACCTGCCTCGCTGTTTTCTTCCTCTAACGTCTCCCTCTAAAGGCAACAACCCATAACTTGACTTGACTTAAACCCTTTTACTCTGACGGACCATTTCTCAGTCCTAGAAGATTAAACCAAGTACTGGACTAAAAGTCATTCCACTGAGCATGCCTAAGGGGTGCATAGGTTATAGGTCAACACAACCAATGACCCCTGACATCACACACCACAGGACGGACGGACGGACAGACAGGCCCTGTAGCGAGGTCAAAGGTCAAAGGTCAAACTCCAAACTCATCTAGTCCTTATAGTAACATGCTGTATGGGCTTCTCTATCTGGGATAGATCGGACAGACGGACGGACGGACAGATATATTGACAGACAGACAGACATATTGATAGATATATTGATAGATATATTGATAGACAGACAGACAGACAGATATATTGACAGACAGACAGACATATTCATAGATATATTGATAGATATATTGATAGACAGACAGACAGACAGACAGACAGACAGACAGACAGGACAGTATTTGCCCCCTTTCTAATTTTCTCTACTTTTGCATATTTGTGATACTGAATGTTATCAGATCTTCATACCAAAACCTAATATTAGATAAAGGGAACATAAGTGAACAAATAACACAACAATTACATATTTATTTCATAAACAAAGTTATGCAACACCCAATTCCCCTGTGTGAAAAAGTAATTGCCCCCTTACACTCAATAACTGGTTGTGCCACCTTTAGCTGCAATGACTCCAACCAAATGCTTCCTGTGGTTGTTGATCAGTCTCTCACGTCGCTGTGGAGGAATTTTGGCCCACTCTTCCATGCAGAACTGCTTTAACTCAGTGACGTGTCAGTTTTCAAGCATGAACTGCTCGTTTCAAGTCCTGCCACTACATCTCAATTGGGATTAGGTCTGGACTTTGACTAGGCCAATCCAAAACTTCCAATTTGTTGCTTTTTAGCAATTTTCATGTAGACTTGATTGTGTGTTTTGGATCATTGTCTTCCTGCATGACCCAGCTGTGCTTCAGCTTCAGCTCACAGACGGATGGTCTGACATTCTCCTGTAGAATTCTCTGATACAGAGCAGAATTCATGGTTCCTTCTATTAAGGCAAGTCGTCCAGGTCCTGAGGCAGCAAAGCATCCCCAAACCATCACACCACCACCACCACCACCATGCTTGACCTTTGGTATGATGTTCTTACTGTGGAATGCAGAGTTTGGTTTTCGCCAGGCATTACTGGAACCATGTCGTCCGCGCAGCTGGGTCATGCAGCAAGACAATGATCCAAAACACACATCTGTTGGCGAGCAAGTGGGAGGGTTTTCAGCGGTTTAATTAAATCACGTGTATTCAGCGCGCCCAAGGGAACCACGCCTGCAACGCCCCTTACACTCCAGCATAAGGTCAGTCTGAATACCAACTACTGAGAAGGACGTAGGAAAGGTGTATATTTCCTACGTCTGAATTGGGACCTTAGTGAACTGGAGATCACTAGTAAAGTAATCTCTCCATGTATTAATTGGTATGGTGGCAGTAGGTGTGCAGATAGAGCACTCTTCACAAGCATTAGAAACGTTTTTTTTTTTTTTTTTTTTTTAAACCTTTTGGTTTAGTCTCATTGAAATACAATCTGTTTTTTTCAAGACAGAACGGCTGTGTTCCAGATAGCAGCAGCAGAACGGCTGTGTTCCAGATAGTAGCAGCAGCAGAACGGCTGTGTTCCAGATAGTAGCAGCAGCAGAACGGCTGTGTTCCAGATAGCAGCAGCAGAACGGCTGTGTTCCAGATAGCAGCAGCAGAACGGCTGTGTTCCAGATAGTAGCAGCAGCAGAACGGCTGTGTTCCAGATAGTAGCAGCAGCAGAACGGCTGTGTTCCAGATAGCAGCAGCAGAACGGCTGTGTTCCAGATAGCAGCAGCAGCAGAACGGCTGTGTTCCAGATAGCAGCAGCAGAACGGCTGTGTTCCAGATAGTAGCAGCAGCAGAACGGCTGTGTTCCAGATAGTAGCAGCAGCAGAACGGCTGTGTTCCAGATAGCAGCAGCAGAACGGCTGTGTTCCAGATAGCAGCAGCAGAACGGCTGTGTTCCAGATAGCAGCAGCAGAACGGCTGTGTTCCAGATAGCAGCAGCAGAATGACTTGTTTGGCAGCAGTAGCAAGTGACAGCGCAGTCAGACATGACGGAGAGACGGTTGGCTCCTATGAGATGTCTCATTCCCAGTCTGTGGAGCAGGTCTGTCCCAGTCTGCGGAGCAGGTCTGTCCCAGTCTGCGGAGCAGGTCTGTCCCAGTCTGCGGAGCAGGTCTGTCCCAGTCTGCGGAGCAGGTCTGTCCCAGTCTGCGGAGCAGGTCTGTCCCAGTCTGCGGAGCAGGTCTGTCCCAGTCTGCGGAGCAGGTCTGTCCCAGTCTGCGGAGCAGGTCTGTCCCAGTCTGCGGAGCAGGTCTGTCCCAGTCTGCGGAGCAGGTCTGTCCCAGTCTGCGGAGCAGGTCTGTCCCAATGGGGAGTGGGTGATTGTTGGGGCCATGTTTCTGCAGGAGCTTCAGTGACGAAGACTGCTGAACTGCCATGGCATACTGGCGGCTCGCGGTCGCCCAACCCCTATTAAAAGACACTATGTTGGTGTTTCCTTTATTTTGGCAGTTATCTGTAGGCGCTCATATAATCTCGGAACACAGAACCACACGTGGCGTGCACGCTGGCCAGCCATGTTAGAGAGGTGCTCATAGGGCTTAGAACTCAAGTTAACCACACCTGTGTGGAAGCACCTGCTTTCAATTACTTTGTACCCCTCATTTACTCAAGTGTTTCCTTTATGTTGGCAGTTACATGTATATAATACTTGTATTAACACAATTAGTATTCAATGAAGACTGTACACCTTGGTATGGTTTGATAAAGCTTTAATTTCTCCTGCTATGGCACAGTTTCCAGCTGTGATCATTCCGCTTCATAATACAATACAAATCATATCAAAACAAATCGTTTTTGTTTTTTTTAAACAGAAGTTTGTCCAGCCTTTGTTTTCCCACTGCTTATAGATTAAATACCTACTAAATCATCATCAAACTTTAAATAAATTAGGCGTCATAAAGCAGTGCTTGTAATGGTATCAATCAAACTTCATAAATATACAGACAGAGAGAGAGAGAGAGAAGAGCGAGAAGCTTGTAATGGTATCTACAACAACGTTATAAATATACATAACATGTTTAAAAAGAATCTAGCATCTATACAATTTAAATAGACAAGACAGAATGGATCCCCAGTAGATCCTGTTCTTCTGTCAGACTGAGTGAGGCCTTTTATGTTACAGATAGAATGGAACCATATTCCCTATATATTTACATATATTGCACTACTTTTGACCAGAGCAGCCATGTCCAAGCCAGAATGACTCCATCTCCTGTTTCTGAAGTACAACCCCTGGACATGACGCTATAGGCTGCCCCTTGGTCAAAAATAGTGCACTATATTAGGGAATAGGGTGCCATTTTTGGACACAGCCAGAGACACTGATACTTTTGGTCCTCTAGAACGGCAAGGCAGTCTCTCTCACGCTCACATTCACACGCTCATTCACAGATCCAGTACATCATTCACACGCTCATTCACAGATCCAGTACATCATTCACACGCTCATTCACAGATCCAGTACATCATTCACACGCTCATTCACAGATCCAGTACATCATGAAGCAGTCTAAAACAGGGCGTTGGAGACTCGTCCATCAGTGAGGTGAACAGAAGATGCTTTATGATGAGAACAGTTGAAAAGAGGAGACACCAGCAATCTGACTACAGCTCTGATCGTCACATCCAAGCAGCAGCAAGATGGCTGCCAGATTATAAAACTGTCCCCCCTAAATCAAAGTTCGACTCTCCACAGTGTGCTACTGTCAGGGTTGGGGCCAATTCCATTTCAATTCAGGAAGTACACTGAAATCTCAATTCCAATCCATTCAAACGCTTTTTAAATGAGCTCAACTTGGAATTGTAATTGGGTTAACTTTCTGAATTGACTAGAATTTAAATGGAATTGACCCAACCCTGGCTACTATGTCATCTACGGTGGTATATGATCAGCTCTAACTGCCAACCTTAACGCAAATAGTCTACTTATATTTACATGCATTATTACAGTCAGTAATTGTTTCTAACACCACCACATTGCTCTGAAAGGTGAAATGTTCTTTTTTTTTTATTCAGTCTCGTCTTCCGATAACAAATCTGAAATGTTTCAATACAGGATATCGTATATTTATCATATCTATCCTGTTTTAGTGGAATACAGCAAAGTCTCGTTCAGGAAGCTGTATTCATTTATTGCTGTTACTTTTGCTTCCTCTCTTTGTCACTAAAAACTATTACTGCATCCCAAATGGCACCCTATTCCCTACATAGTGCACTACTTTCAACCAGAGCCCCCATAAGGCTCTGGTCAAAAGTAGTGCACTATATAGGGAATAGGGTGCCATTCTCTGGTCTAAAGTAGTGCACTATATAGGGAATAGGGTGCCATTTGGGACGTAACCAATATCAGCCATATCAATATTTATTTGTGTGCATCAACAGCAGATTTGAAAATAAGTTTTCCTCATTTTCCTACCGTGACTGACAGAAGTAAACAGAACCCCATCACCAATCTATCCTTCATCTCTTCAGCTGAGCAGGAAACCAGTAGCCTATGATCATTGTCAAGACAGTCCAAACAGATCTGGGACCAGGCTAGGAGAGACGAGGGAGAGGGGTGGGAGAGAGGGGGTGGGGGAGGGAGAGAGGGGGTGGGAGATGGAGAGAGGGGGTGGGAAATGGAGAGAGGGGTGGGAAATGGAGAGAGGGGTGGGAAATGGAGAGAGGGGGTGGGAGAGGGAGAGAGGGGGTGGGAGAGAGGGGGTGGGAGAGGGAGAGAGGGAGAGAGGGGGTGGGAGAGAGGGGGTGGGAGAGGGAGAGAGGGAGAGAGGGGGTGGGAGAGAGGGGGTGGGAGAGGGAGAGAGGGGGTGGGAGAGGGAGAGAGGGGTGGGAGAGAGGGGGTGGGAGAGGGAGAGAGGGAGAGAGGGGGTGGGAGAGAGGGGGTGGGAGAGGGAGAGAGGGGGTGGGAGAGAGGGGGTGGGAGAGGGAGAGAGGGGGTGGGAGAGGGAGAGAGGGGTGGGAGAGAGGGGGTGGGAGAGGGAGAGAGGGGGTGGGAGAGGGAGAGAGGGAGAGAGGGGGTGGGAGAGAGGGGGTGGGAGAGGGAGAGAGGGGGTGGGAGAGGGAGAGAGGGGTGGGAGAGGGAGGAGGGGTGGGAGAGGGAGAGAGGGGGTGGGAGAGGGAGAGAGGGGGTGGGAGAGGGAGAGAGGGAGAGAGGGGTGGGAGAGGGAGAGAGGGGGTGGGAGAGGGAGAGAGGGGGTGGGAGAGAGGGGGTGGGAGAGGGAGAGAGGAGGTGGGAGACAGAGGGGGAATAAGGGTTTTCTATTTCTAACTGCTCTGGTAGAAATTATAATACTAGAATCAGATGGAGATTCACATTTCTAATGCCTTAATTTCTTTGTTCAAATTCAGAAGTATAGTTTGGGAGAAAGTCAGTTTACAAGTTGGAAGCAACATGTCCTGTGACGATTGGGAAGTATCTACCCATCTCCCATAACAGTTGAAACCTACTGTTCTCTGGTAGTCAGCATGGAGTCCAGCGTTTTAAACATGATCAGTAGGAGAATCAATCTGCCAGCATTTGGCATCAACACGTTTCATCACTCCAATAGCGTGATTGTGCTTTAAAACGACTAATCTAATACAAATAGATTAGAAAATAATCCAATGAATATGATGAGGTTACCCATGCAATTAAATAATTGTAACTACTTCAAGATTAAGGTTGCCATGGGAACATATCAGTCTCCCCAGCCCCAGAGTCTGAAAGGTAGTCCTCTATACGGGGGAGATATTTACATTTAAGTCATTTTAGCAGACGCTCTTATCCAGAGCGACTTACAGGAGCAATTAGGGTTAAGTGCCTTGCTTAAGAGCACATCGACAGATTTTTCACCTAGTCGGCTCGGGGATTAGAACCAGCGACCTTTCGGTTACTGGCACAACGCTCTTAACCACTAAGCTACCTGCCGGATACGGAACCATTTGGGTCAGACCTAGAGACCTCCCACACTACACAATGTGACACTAATGAAATGAAAAGGGGGGGGGGGGGGGGGGCAGAAAATTGAAACACATGGACAGTTTGGACAATCACATTCCACATTTAGACCTGGGACACCAGGTGGGTGCAATTCATTATCAGGTAGAACAGAAAACCAGCCGGGCTCCGGACCTCGTAGGGTAAAGAGTTGAATACCCTCTGCATCTCAAATGACACCCCTATGGGCTTTGGTCAAAAGCAGTACACTATATATAGGGAATAGGGTGCCAATTTGCGACGCATCCAGTCTGTTAAAAATAGCCAGCAATCTCACAGCAGAAGACCATGGCGCTTTGAAAACCTGACCAGTAAACCCAAAATGGACCAAAGAGAATCCGTAGGTTTGGAGCTTTAGTTCTCACATTAAAACACTATTAATTGAGGAATAGGGTGCCATTTGGGAGGTAGGCCGTCTCTCACCATGTGGATGGTCAAGAGGAAAACGAGCCCCCTAATAATAAATCTAATATCTCAACAAACTGGTTAAAAAACGATCAAACACTGGACAATTCTTTATCTTAAAAAGAAAATATGAATTCCATATGAAGTTTTCCATCCATCACGCCCATAGCGGGTTGTTTCCTTCCTTCCATCCATCACGCCCATAGCGGGTTGTTTCCTTTCTTCCATCACGCCCAGAGCGGGTTGTTTCCTTCCATCCATCACGCCCATAGCGGGTTGTTTCCTTCCATCCATCACGCCCAGAGCGGGTTGTTTCCTTCCTTCTATCCATCACGCCCATAGCGGGTTGTTTCCTTCCATCCATCACGCCCATAGCGGGTTGTTTCCTTCCTTCCATCCATCACGCCCATAGCGGGTTGTTTCCTTCCTTCCATCCATCACGCCCATAGCGGGTTGTTTCCTTCCTTCCATCCATCACGCCCATAGCGGGTTGTTTCCTTCCTTCTATCCATCACGCCCAGAGCGGGTTGTTTCCTTCTATCCATCACGCCCATAGCGGGTTGTTTCCTTCTATCCATCACGCCCATAGCGGGTTGTTTCCTTCTATCCATCACGCCCATAGCGGGTTGTTTCCTTCCTTCTATCCATCACGCCCATAGCGGGTTGTTTCCTTCCATCCATCACGCCCATAGCGGGTTGTTTCCTTCTATCCATCACGCCCATAGCGGGTTGTTTCCTTCCATCCATCACGCCCATAGCGGGTTGTTTCCTTCTATCCATCACGCCCATAGCGGGTTGTTTCCTTCCATCCATCACGCCCATAGCGGGTTGTTTCCTTCCATCCATCACGCCCATAGCGGGTTGTTTCCTTCTATCCACTCAATGTTGCCATCTCTCTCTGGTCGCATCCCAAATGGTACCCTATTCCCTCTATAGTTCACTACCTTTAACCAGAGCAAAAAGTATGGGCAAGTGTGGGCCCTGGTCAAAAGTAGTTGACTATATAGGGAATAGGGTGCCATTTGGGATGCTCATCAGTCTGTGTCTGCTATTGTCTCTGGTCCCTGGAGGTGATAGGACTCAGGCAGGCAGCTATACGTCCAGGATCTCCTCGGCCGTACCTCCACATCGTAACCTGTAGCGCCCCGTTCTCCAGCTGATGGTGGGGTCCCACAGCGCCGACAGGAAGATCTGGATGGTCATGGACTCTCTGATGAACCAGGCTACAGCGTAGTCCAGTTTGGAGAAGGACGGAGCACCGCCCTGTAGGGGGAGAAGGGACAGAAGGGAAAAACACGTTGTGTTTGTTTCTTCTAGCTGATTTATTCTGAACTTTTCTGTCTCTCAGAGTAACAAGCAGTGGTTATCAGTTTTACTTCCCAGACATAAATATCAGACATATTATTAACACCAGACATATTATTAACACCAGAGAACATGCTAACTTGACAGTAGGTGAAATCTGATTGGCCCAGGAAGAAAGGAAAAGGTTCTGCTACTCATGAGATGGTAGGATTCATTCAGACCTAATGAAGACTAAATTACATCAAACATCTCTCTCTTTCTGGTGCTCCTTACATTCTGTTTGGTGCCTAATGTTTTTAAAGTTGGGAACAGTGGGTATGTGTTTATGAGAGTGAGGGAGACAGAGCGAGTGTGTGAGGGAGGGAGGGTGTGGAAGACAGAGAGAGTGTGAGGGAGAGTGTGTGAGGGAGAGTGTGTGAGGGAGGGTGTGGAAGACAGAGAGAGTGTGTGAGGGAGGGAGGGTGTGGAAGACAGAGAGAGTGTGTGAGGGAGAGTGTGTGAGGGAGGGAGGGTGTGGAAGACAGAGAGAGTGTGTGAGGGAGAGTGAGTGTCTGTGTTAACTGAATAGTAAAGAAGGTTTCATGCAGTGTTTTCCCCTTACTGACACAATGACATGCAGATCAATCTACAGCGCATTCGGAAACTATTCAGACCCCTTGACTTTTTCCACATTTTGTTACATTACAGCCTTATTCTAAAATGGATTAAATTGTTTTTCTCCTCATCAATCTACACACAATAACCCCCCCCCCCCCAAATTTCAGTTTGGAGTAAACTGTTTAGACTAAACGTTTTGCAACAGAATTGCAAGGTGACTACATACACCAGGGGTCTGCAATAAGCCAGACAGTGTGTGAGTGCGTGCCTGTACCTGGACCCCTCGGAGCTGGATGTAGTCAGAGATGAACCAGGCCAGACAGTGGCACATGAAGAAGACCATTATATCCCAGCGGAACACGTGATGCGCTGCCCAGCCAATGATCAGGCTGGCTACGAAACACTCAGAGATGGGCTCACAGATGGTGGCGGGGAGCATGTTGATACGAAGCTTGGCCCACCTGAGAGGGAGGATGAGACCACAGAATTAGAATGAACAGACGTCCCACATTCAGGTAAATGGTGTTATAAATGGGTGGAATGGTGGCCATTTTGAGTGTCCACATAGCTGTAAAGCAGGAAGTAATAATATTCTGTTTCTATGGTTGCGACACTCCTTAGACTATCTATAGACACAGTATAATGTCTTAACATCCCACTTTACACAAGTGAAATATCTATTTGATCAAACTGTTTTTATTCGTTACATTGATCAGAGTGGGTTTGGTAGATCTGAAGCAATCTGAATCCCAATGTGGCAGGCTAGTCGGTGGACTGTCGGGAGACTGAAACGGCTAAATTAACCTTTAGAAATAATGGCCCATGTAAATCATCTAGGACAATGGTGTCAAACTCAATTCCTGGAGAGTTGTGTGAATGGTGGCCATTTTGAGTGTCCACATAGCAGTAAAGTAGAGGAGAGTTGTGTGAATGGTGGCCATTTTGATTGTCCACATAGCAGTAAAGTAGAGGAGAGTTGTGTGTCTGTGACCTTAATGTGTCTACTGTGACCTTAATGTGTCGTCTGTGACCTTTAATGTGTCGTCTGTGACCTTTAATGTGTCGTCTGTGACCTTTAATGTGTCGTCTGTGACCTTTAATGTGTCGTCTGTGACCTTTAATGTGTCGTCTGTGACCTTTAATGTGTCGTCTGTGACCTTTAATGTGTCGTCTGTGACCCTCCAGGAATCTGCTCTATAACAAATGGGTGAGTGTGAAAAGTTTAAGCCCTGATAGTTTGTTTACCTGATCATGCGGGACTGGAACTGAGCAATTGAATAGGACCCGGAGTTCTGCATGGCTACCTGCGTTGCCATGGAGAATTTCCATCCTCTGCAAGATAAGGAGGAGGGACAAAGGAAACATTAAAAGGGAAGTTCAGCCTCAATCACTCCCGTTGATTGTTAGCGAGCGGTGGCTAAAGTTAGCGGACCTTTGTAGTGGCAGCTTAAAGAAAAAACAACCCACATATTACAGATCCTCCTGGCCCATAGACTACTTTCAGGTTGAGGAACTATCGAACATCAAGTTGTAAAATACCGAACTTCCCCTTTAAGACCTGGAGTTAAGACCTGGCCAATGGCGTCAATAAACCATAACACGACCATATCAATCATTGATGTTTTGTGGCACAATAAACATCAACAATAAAACAGGTCAAAGTAGCAAGGGACTATAAGGCAAAGATGTAAACAGGGGTTGGACCCGGGTTCAGGGTAAAGAATTGGAAAGCAGAAATATATATATATTAGGGCTGTCAAAAATAGCGCGTTAACGACGTTAATTAGTTGTTTGCTGTTAATTACGTCAATTTTTTTAACGCATTTCACGCATGCGCAGTGTGACAAATTATTCAGGTCAGGAAAGTGGTTGGGAGCTAGAGGCGAGATGGAGCAAGGTGAGCAAAGTGGGCCTATTGACGGATTCAAATATAAAAAGAATGATGATGGTACAGTTAACAAGTACAAGGTTATTTGCAAGATTTGTAAGAAGGAGTTTCAATTTCACCGGAGCTGTTCAAGCTTGAAGTACCATGTCAACGCCAAACATGCGTTTGCTGGGCCGTCAGATTCAGCAAGTGGTTTGCGCCAGACCACGCTGAATGTTTGCAGGCAATTAACAAAATCAACCTCAGATAATTTGATATCTAGCCACTCCTGCAACCACTGTTCCCTGTGAACGACTTTTCTCAGTTGCAGGTCACATTGTGAACAAGAAAAGGTCAGCTTTACTTTCAGAAAATGTGAACAAGTTAGTTTGCCTCAGCAACTGGCTGAAAGATGATGAAGCTCAGTAGATTTGAAAGGTGATGTTCAAACAAAAAGACCAGTTTCAGTGCAACATGTTATAGTAGTTAGCAACTGGATTTTTGAGCAACTGGATTAAAGAATGGAGGAAAAGGTAAAAGATTGTTCTTTGGTTTGATTTAAAAGTTTTATTGAAAATGTTTTTTTCCACAGATGACTCAAATTGTGCAAAAATGTGGTAGGTCACTGTTATGATTTGACTACATTTATTGCTTTCTGTTCAATTGAATACTGTAAATTGTACATCCTGGTTAAGAGGAATGCCAAAGAGGAAGTGATGGAACATTACAAAGACAAATATTATGGTGTGTAGTATGTTTCAGCTTGATTTAAAACACCATTATTTGGCTGTGTTAATAAACAGACATAATATGAAAATTATGTATCTGTGTCCTGTTATTTATCTTTTGGTATGCATTTCAGAAAAAAAATGGTTAGGATTCAGGTGTAATTGCAAATAGTGATTAATCATGATTAATCCACTGAAAATTCTGATTAATTTGATTAAACATTTTAATCATTTGACAGCCCTAATATATATATATTTTTTTTTTTTAGGAACAGAATCAGAACCGTGAATGAAAGTGATCTATACTGTTCCGGAACAGAACCATTCTTTTAAAAGCAGTTAATAACGTTCTTTCACCTTCCGGGCATTTTTTTCCCCGGTTCCACAAAAAGACCTCACTCTGTCACTCAGAAACGTATTCCAGTGTCTGCCTCCCTGCCAGAACATCTTTACAAGTGTGTTTGCCAGGATTTCTGAAAATGTGGCGCCGGACAACGTGACCTGGAAGATTTTAAATTTACTGGACATCAATATGCATTCAGATCCGACCTCGCGCTGCCAGCACCATCAATAAACAAGGGATATTAGCCAAATGAGCCACATTTACGTGTCCTTAAACAGCCTATAACAAATTACAAAAACACCATTACTTGTGTTTCGACGTGTAACATACGCAGAAACTTTACAGACAACTTTATTGCCTTTAAAAAAAGAAACAAATCCCTAAAACAATAATTGTTAAAAGATTAAAAACTGCCGAATTTGTGAAAGTGTTTATCCGACATGTTGTGGTTGCTTGAGGCTCGGTGATCAGTAGGCTATTAAACAAACAATCAAACAGGCAACAGAAGCAGGATCTGTTTTATTTCTGTAGATATGGATGATTTCTAAAGCCGGGCACGTTTAACAGTTCGGCTATTGATTATAGACCTAATTAAGTTGGGGTTTCCTCTCTCCTCACTTTTCTTAGTTTCAGAACCGCGGACAGCGACCGCTATCCAACGCGGGAGAAAGCGCGTTTGTTACAAAATATTATTAGTGTTGCACCATTGTTCTTATGTAATATAACCATATACAATTTCAGTAGCACAATTCTCAGACTGATGGACTGGGCCCATCCCCATGGATCAGGAGCCATTTTGGGCCCATCCCCACGGATCAGGAGCCATTTTGGGCCCATCCCCATGGATCAGGAGCCATTTTGGGCCCATCCCCATGGATCAGGAGCCATTTTGGGCCTATCCCCATGGATCAGGAGCCATTTTGGGCCTATCCCCATGGATCAGGAGCCATTTTGGGCCCATCCCCATGGATCAGAAGCCATTTTGGGCCCATCCCCATGGATCAGGAGCCATTTTGGGCCCATCCCCATGGATCAGGAGCCATTTTGGGCCTATCCCCATGGATCAGGAGCCATTTTGGGCCTATCCCCATGGATCAGGAGCCATTTTGGGCCCATCCCCATGGATCAGAAGCCATTTTGGGCCCATCCCCATGGATCAGGAGCCATTTTGGGCCCATCCCCATGGATCAGGAGCCATTTTGGGCCCATCCCCATGGATCAGGAGCCATTTTGGGCCCATCCCCATGGATCAGGAGCCATTTTGGGCCCATCCCCATGGATCAGGAGCCATTTTGGGCCCATCCCCATGGATCAGGAGCCATTTTGGGCCCATCCCCATGGATCAGGAGCCATTTTGGGCCCATCCCCATGGATCAGGAGCCATTTTGGGCCCATCCCCATGGATCAGGAGCCATTTTGGGCCCATCCCCATGGATCAGGAGCCATTTTGGGCCCATCCCCATGGATCAGGAGCCATTTTGGGCCCATCCCCATGGATCAGGAGCCAAATCAGACAGGGTTCTTCTAAACCATTTTATTTATTTATTTTTGCTACTGCTCGACTAAAAGAAATCTCGGTCAACCCACAGCCTATCGACCAAACAATCGATTAGTCGACTAAATGGGGTCAGCCCTAACTTCAATGAAAAAGGTCACCAATCTTCGCAAATCAACAGTAGCCTAGGCAAAGACTCCTCTCTCTCCCCAGCAGCAGGCGCACGTGCGGAGAGAATGGTGCTGAAGCGTGAATTCTGTGCTGAAGCGTGAATTCTGTGCTGAAGCGTGAATTCTGTGCTGAAGCGTGAATTCCGGGTGTAAGCTATGATAGATACAGCCTCTCCTTTGGCTGGATACAATTTTATTTATCTGCTTTTTAAATAAATAAAAATGATCTGCCAAAACCCTCCTCACCCCTGGAAAGCATACTCTAGTAGCCTACTGACATTACAAGCGTGATTAAGAAATGAGGGAGAGAGATTTTTTTATTAGAGAATGGATTAACCTTTTCAATGATAGTTAAGGATACTATAGTTATCACATGTCACATTGGATTTATTAACTACAAAAAGGTAAGACATGTTTTTATTTAATTCTGCTGCTGCTCTGCAAAAAAAACCAACATAAATAAACTATATTAACCTGTACTTTTTGGCGGGTTGGAACCGGTTCAGAACTTTATTTTGCTGGTCGGAAAAGTGGAACGGAACGAAAAAAAAATGGTGGTTCTAGTTCAGAACGAAACGATTGGAAAATCATTTTTGGTTCTAACCACTGGATGTAACCACTATAAATTACATGCAAAACAAATAGGGCTGGTTTCCAATGAAAATATTAGACCTAGTCCTGGACTAAAAAGCATGGCCAATGGAGAATCTTAATCTAGGTCCTAAAATCTGCCTATAATTCAATTCAATACCAACATTCAGAATATATATAAAATAAAAAATTAAAAGTGACAACATAAACTAGGCTGTAAATACATTTACATTTTAGTCATTTTAGCAGACGCTCTTATCCAGAGCCACTTACAGGAGCAATTAGGGTTAAGTGCCTTGCTCAAGGGCACATCGACAGATTTTTCACCTAGTCGGCTCGGGGATTAGAACCAGCGACCTTTCGGTTACTGGCACATCGCTCTTAACCACTAGGCTACCTGCCGCCTAGGCTCTAGGATGCATTGAGCAAAGGGTGGTTAAGGTAAGCAGCAACATGTATTTGATATGACTGTGTGGGGCACCTGTCAGCGATGTAAGGTAAGCAGCAACATGTATTTGATATGACTGTGTGGTAATGACTGCACCTGTCAGCGATGGCCTTAGCCATGAAGTAGTCCTCAGCGATGTATTGAGCGAAGGTTATGAGCCCTCCAGCCTGGTCCAGGACATCTTTCCTCATCAGACACGACATTCCTGTCACACACTTAATACCCGTCACGTTGGCTGAGATGTAGGAGCGCGGGTGGGACGTGCCAAAGTACACCTGTTGGGAAAATGGAGGAAGATTAGCAGGACAGGTAACAGTCTTTAGCTCGACGCCTAGACCTTCGACGCCTAGACCTTGCCCAAGTACACGAGACAAAAAAGGCAAGAATGGAGAAAAAAAAACATGAAAAAATGTAACATTAATTTCTGGACTTCTGTCCCTTTTGTGTGTGTTTAGGAACCACCCTTCAGTTTTTTGGACTTCATTGTTTATTGGTTTAACGCACCACAAAAACAAATATCAAAACAAATACTATTTACGTTTAAAAGGTTCTTCATCTGTCAGACAAACAGGATGGCGAATAACAATCTATTGTTGGAAAACGAACGTCGTTATAAAATGAGCGAGGTCTGCACAATTCTAAAAAAAGGCATAGGAGTCTGTCAGAAACAGTCAGAGGAAACAAAACACTTGGGCCAAGAAACAGGAGTGATGGACATTAGACCGGTGGAAATGTGTCCTGTGGTCTGATGAGTCCAAATTGGAGATTTTTGGTTCAAACCGCTGTGTCTTTGTGAGAAACGCAGCCAACAAGTGCTCAGCATATGTGGGAACTCCTTCAAGACTGTTGGAAAAGCATTCCAGGTGAAGCTGGTTGAGAGAATGCCAAGAGTGTGCAAAGCTGTCATCAAGGCAAAGGGTGGCTATTTGAAGAATCTAAAATATATTTTGATTTGTTTAACACTTTTTTGGTTACTACGTGATTCCATATGTGTTATTTCATAGTTTTGATGTCTTCAATATTATTCTACAATGTAGAAAATAGTAAAAATAAAGAAAAACCCTTGAATGAGTAGGTGTGTCCAAACTTTTGACTGGTACTTTTATATTGTTTTTGTAAACAGTTCATTTGTATGTGGGACCAATACATTGGATACGCCTAGGCTAAACGTTCAGGCACTTGGGAGAGGATGAAAAAAACACTTGGACATCCCCTGTACGTCCCCCGACACCACCACAATGTTTGAGAGAGGTTGGTGTTGTAGAAATGTAGTTTTTATAGTGAACAATAACTTTTAGGCACATCCATCCAGTGGGCAAAAACAGTGCAATTACCACCTTTGGACACTTTGGAGAGGTTGAAAGGACACTTGAATGTACCCTGGATACCCCATAACACCACCACAATGTTTGAGTGAGGTTGATATGGTAGAAATCTTGTTTTTATACTGAACAAATAGCATTTAGGGATTGCAAATATGTAATAGCACTGGAATTACCTAATTTATAGACACATGCCACTTTGGAGAGGTTTAGAGACATTTGGAAACGTCCCATGACCACACCTGACGCCACTTTTACTAAAACATCTGCCCACTTCTAGTTAGGTCTTTCAATCCCATATTTTTTTCAGATATTAATTTTTTATTTTGTATATCTTTAGTCATTTAGCATTGTTCACATGTTGTGGAAGCCATCTTATCTGTTTCCAGCTCTAGTCATCAATAATTCACGTATAGCTTGTCAATGAAAGATGACTTAAAAAAAAAAAGCAAAAAAAAAAGTGATTTTGTGTGTGCTTGATCTTGTGTATTCTGATCTATGTAACTCCCATCGATCTTCTGATCATTTCCTCTTCATCTCCCAGATGTCTTCTTTCCAAATATACCAAGTTTTTGCAAGTCAGAATCATGTAATTCCACATGAATAGCAGTTACTTTTGGGTATGTCTATTTAGACGGAAATCTAGATTTTGCCATTACATTTAAGGGGTTATTAATACTCCACTCCCTCTACAACACAGTACCATCAGCATACAGTGAGGGAAAAAAGTATTTGATCCCCTGCTGATTTTGCCCACTGACAAAGAAATGATCAGTCTATAATTTTAATGGTAGGTTCATTTGAACAGTGAGAGACAGAATAACAACAACAAAAATCCAGAAAAACGCATGTCAAAAATGTTAGAAATTGATTTTCATTTTAATGAGGGAAATAAGTATTTGACCCCCCTCTCAATCAGAAAGATTTCTGGCTCCCAGGTGTCTTTTATACAGGTAACGAGCTGAGATTAGGAGCACACTCTTAAAGGGAGTGCTCCTAATCTCAGCTTGTTACCTGTATAAAAGACACCGGTCCACAGAAGCAATCAATCAATCAGATTCCAAACTCTCCACCATGGCCAAGACCAAAGAGCTCTCCAAGGATGTCAGGGACAAGATTGTAGACCTACACAAAGCTGGAATGGGCTACAAGACCATTGCCAAGCAGCTTGGTGAGAAGGTGACAACAGTTGGTGCGATTATTCGCAAATTGAAAAAACACAAAATAACTGTCAATCTCCCTCGGCCTGGGGCTCCATGCAAGATCTCACCTCGTGGAGTTGCAATGATCATGAGAATGGTGAGGAATCAGCCCAGAACTACACGTGAGGATCTTGTCAATGATCTCAAGGCAGCTGGGACCATAGTCACCAAGAAAACAATTGGTAACACACTACGCCGTGAAGGACTGAAATCATGCAGCGCCTGCAAGGTCCCCCTGCTCAAGAAAGCACATATACAGGGCCGTCTGAAGTTTGCCAGTGAACATCTGAATGAGTCAGTGGAGAACTGGTTGAAAGTGTTGTGGTCAGATGAGACCAAAATCGAGCTCTTTGGCATCAACTCAACTCGCCGTGTTTGGAGGAGGAGGAATGCTGCCTATGACCCCAAGAACACCATCCCCACCGTCAATCATGGAGGTGGAAACATTATGCTTTGGGGGTGTTTTTCTGCTAAGGGGACAGGACAACTTCACCGCATGAAAGGGACGATGGACGGGGCCATGTACCGTCAAATCTTGGGTGAGAACATCCTTCCCTTAGCCAGGGCATTGAAAATTGGTTGTGGATGGGTTTCCAGCATGACAATGACCCAAAACACACGGCCAAGGCAACAAAGGAGTGGCTCAAGAAGAAGCACATTAAGGTCCTGGAGTGGCCTAGCCAGTCTCCAGACCTTAATCCCATAGAAAATCTGTGCAGGGAGCTGAAGGTTCGAGTTGCCAAACGTCCTGACCTCTGTGATTCCACCCCAATGGTGGAACAAGCTCCCTCACAACGCCAGGACAGCGGAGTAACTCACCACCTTCCGGAGACACTTGAAACCCCACCTCTAAGGAATACCTGGGATAGGATTAAGTAATCCTTCTACCCCCCCTTACCCCACCCAATTTTTAAAAAAAAATACATATTGTAAAGTGGTTATCCCACTGGCTATAAGGTGAATGCACCAATTTGTAAGTCGCTCTGGATAAGAGCGTCTGCTAAATGACGTAAATGTAAATATGTAAAAGTGATTGCCAAAAAGGGTTTTGCCACGAAGTACTAAGTCATGTTTTGCAGAGGGGTCAAACACTTTCCCTCATTAAAATGCAAATCAATTTATAACATTTTTGACATGCGTTTTTCTGGATTTCTTTGTTGTTATTCTGTCTCTCACTGTTCAAATAAACCTACCGTTAAAATTATAGACTGATCACGTCTTTGTCAGTGGGCAAACGTACAAAATCAGCAGGGGATCAAATACTTTTGTATATACAGTTTTCTATTCTACTGTATTTTAGTCAATGCCACTCCGACATGGCTCATCCTAATATTTATATATTTCTTAATTCTGTTCGTTTACTTTTAGATTTGTGAGTATTGTTGTGAATTGTTAGATACTACTGCACTGTTGGAGCTAGGAACACAAGCATTTCACTACACCCGCAATAACATCTGCTAAATATGTGTATGTGCCCAATAAAATTTTATTTGAAATAACTGCCGGTCGCACGGTAATTGACCATGCATAGCTTACAAGCCACTGATGCAGACTTTTGGAACAATCTACATCTAAATAGGTATTCCTATATGCTTAATTTAGAGTTATTTATGTAACTTTAGTTGTGATACAAATGTTGTGCTATATGTTTTCAATTTTAATACATTCTAAGACTGCATGATGCGACTAATGATTTGAAAAAGTCGCATGAAAAGCATGAGCTCTGCTGGGTTTTTGTGCAGGCTGTACATACGGCATCAGTCTCTCATTTACAATTTGATAAGCACTTGATAATGCCTCAAATTTCCTGACTGCGTCCCTTTTGTGTGGCCGTAATGCCCCCTAAATAAAATCCATGCCTTTTGCAGCCAGTGGCCGTTGTGCCCTTGGGCTGAATATAATAATCATAATTCCTTTCTCCCGGCTGCACGCCGAAACACCTCTCATTCACACTGCTCTCCGTCACCTGATCGGGTCTTTGTCACAGGCTACAAGTGAAGACGGACACGTCGGGGACGCAACTGTGCATGTCCTTATCCAATTCCGAGGCGCACATTGAAGATATTGGAAGAACTGTCCACATTTACTTTTCGTCAGCCAACAAGATCAGTAGGCCTAACGTCAAAAAACCTGTTTTAAGCAATGAGGCTGACACAACAGATAAGAACGTTTAGCTTAAAAATGTTGATAAACTATTAGGCTATTTCTTCACATTATAAGCGCAACAATGTGCATACGGCAGTAGGCTATAAGCGTGAATGTTCCAAAATGCAATAATTAACAAGTGATAGGCTAATATTGTCACCCATCAGACTATTCTTGATTTGATCTTGTCTTTACATATACTAAATAATATATATGTGAAATTTGTTTTGATTTAGAATGGACCATTATCATGCACCTGTCTTGGAATATGGGCAGGGGGAAAAGAATACCACACTTTTCACGTGGTTCATTTTCATGCCAGCCAGGTAGGCTATACTCCTGTTGTAAAGAGAAACAATGTGCTTAATATTAGGAAAGTTGAGAAATAAATAGTATGTCTAGCCTATAGAAAGCTGATGGGATCCTCCTCTTTTTAGTAGAGGCCATCAAACTCTGTTTTCTCACGCAGTTGCATAGCCTATAAAAGTGTTACGCAACATGAGCTCATGGGCTCTCATTAAGTGTTTGATTAGATTTTTGAGCACATTTTCATTGACGTCAGAGTGATTAGATATGCCGCATTATTTTTTCATCGGGTTCTTGGTCACCTCCCTGATCAAGGCCCTTCTCCCCCGATTGCTCAGTTTGGCCGGGCGGCCAGCTCTAGGAAGAGTCTTGGTGGTTCAAAACTTCTTCTATTTAAGAATGATGGAGGCCACTGTGTTCCTGGGGACCTTCAATGCTGCAGACATTCTTTGGTACCCTTCCCCAGATCTGTGCCTCGACAAAATCCTGTCTCGGAGCTCTACGGACAATTCCTTCGACCTCATGGCTTGGTTTTTGCTCTGACACGCACTGTCAACTGTGGGACCTTATATAGACAGGTGTGTGCCTTTCCAAATAATGTCCAATCAATTGAATTTACCACAGGTGGACTCCAATCAAGTTGTAGAAACATCTCAAGGATGATCAATGGAAACAGGATTCGCCTGAGCTCAATTTCGAGTCTCATAGCAAAGGGTCTGAATACTTATGTAAATAAGGTTTTGATTTTTCCTAAATTAAAAGCTGAAATGTCTTAAGGCAATAAGTATTCTACCTTTTGTTATGGCAAGCCTAAATAAGTTCAGGAGTAAAAATGTGCTTAACAAGTCACATAATAAGTTGCATGGACTCAATAATAGTGTTTAAGATTATTTTTTAATGACTACCTCATCTCAGTACCCCACACATACAATTATCTGTAAGGTCCCTCAGCCGAGCAGTGAATTTCAAACACAGAGACCAGGGAGGTTTTCCAATGGTTAGCAAAGAAGGGTAGATGGGGTTTCCTGTTTTACATGTTATTTTGGCATTAATACGCGTCACATATCAGTTTGCAAACAGTGTAAAAAACATGGTCTCTTTTTTGCTTTCTTGAGTAAAGGCAGCTCCAAAATGCAGGTGTTTCAGCCTAGCTCAGTGCTTTCTGTGGTGGTGGGGCAGCCAGCGGAAAATACGGAGCGTAGGGGTTGGTAATGTTCTCTAGTTGCGCCGTGATTGGCTCAGTGTTCTGTCACTCATGGGGACACTACATCTGCCAAATCTAAGGGTAGAGCTCGAAGATTCAAGCCCCTTGGGAGCTGCCATAAAGTTAAAGGCTCAAGGTCATTGGCAACAGATAGAATGACATCAAATCACATATCTACAGTAGCTTGGATTGGCCTGATCATGTCAACATCATACTTTCCAAATCTTAGCTAGCAGTCATCATCATGAATGAAGTCGACAATCTACTGGCAAATCCTTTTTATTCCTTGTCATATGAAGATAAATAATGAAGAGAAATTATAGATAAAACGTATCGGTGCTCATCGGCCATTGGACATAAACATTAAACAAATTGGAAATCGCAAATTCAACAAATGAGTGGTTTGGAAGGGATCAGTGGCTAACTGCAAGCATTGCAAAGCAATCACTAGCCCGCTATTCAGTGGAGTGGGTGTGTGGTCCCAATTCTCGGTTTAAGGTTCTCTTTTCCAAGCTTAAAATGATAAACATTCAACATCGGCCACGCTGTCAATCCAGCATGATTTCTGCCGCGCTCAAAACAACTGTTAACTCAGAACTGGAAAATCTGACTTCAGTGAGTTCAAGACAACTGGGAACTCGGGGGAAAACGAGCTCCTACTGGGGAAATACGTTTTGAACGGTCATCCAACTCGGAATTGTAAGTCGGGAACTCAGGCCTCTTTCTAGAGCTACGACCTGAAGATCACTGACGTCATGATTCAACCTTGTTTCCCCCCCCCCCCCCCCAGAGTCCCCAGTTGTCTTGAAAGCACCATAAATCCAGACTTTGATAACAACATTTGCCCATGAAGGACCGCCACGCCACCTTCCTGTTCAAGTGAGCACAGCACAACAAGGTGAGTCCAAAAGCGTCTTGTATGCTGCTGAATAAGTAACGTAATATGCCAGGGAGATAGTTTTACTTTCTTAGCTACAGTATACATAAGTGTATGTTGTGTAGTAAGCTGTTAGTAGCCCATGTGCCTCACCCTAATAATTTGGTCTATTTTCCCCTCTAATTTCGCCTACTGTTCTGACTTGGTGGTGCACATGCAGCCTATAACCTGTTTTAGAGAAATGTAATCATCGAATATTGTAAAAGCTTTCATTGTCTGCTTATATGCCCCTTTTATTTATCCTACGGTTCTGACTTGGTGTACAGGGAGAACACTATAAGAACGGCCCGTGTTCTGAATTCTGTCGCTGTACATTTCAAAAGTGCTGAACAAATAGTTATATTGACTACGTCCGTCCTAGCTCGCTCATTAATGTCTTAATCTAAATTACAGATTGCCTCGTATCCGCTCGTCGTCCCCTTATGCCATAGTTTGGACATCTCAATTGTCAGTAGAAACCACATTTGTTTAAGCAAGTCAGCCATATCAGCTATGTTTATTTTTTAAGGCAGTAAATGACGCTGAATGAACTGTTTCGCTGCCAGACAAGGCTCCGCTGATAGCCAGGTGGAGCAGTGGTAAGGTGTTGAGACTGCTGTTGGGACGGCTTTATGGAGGCCCTAACAGTGTGTGGGCATCGTTTGTCACCGTTATTAGTGCAATTGATGTATTGTTTAGTGTTCTGTAGTGGCTTTGCTGGCAAAAAAAAAATGTTGGGGGGGGGGTTTGCCCCACCAAGATTTACATGCTGGAGAGGAAGGAACCAGCTCAGGGATTTCACCATGAGGCCAATGGTGACTTTAAAACAGTTAGAGAGTTTAATGGCTGTGATAGGAGAAAACTGAGGATGGATCAACAACATTGTAGTTACTCCACAATACTAACCTAAATTACAGAGTGAAAAGAAGGAATGTACAGAATACAAAATATTCCAAAACATACATCCTGTTTGCAACAAGGCACTAAAGTAAAACTGCAAAAAATGTGGCAAAGAAATTAACTTTATGTCCTGAATACAAAGCCTTATGTTTGGGACAAATCCAACACAACACATCACTGAGTACCACTCTCCATATTTTCAAGCATAGTGGTGGCTGCATCATGTTATGGGTATGCTTGTCATTGGCAAGGACTAGGGAGAGTTTAGGATACAAATAAATGGAATGGAGCTAAGCACAGGCAAAATCCTAGAGGAAAACCTGGTTCAGTCTAATTTCCAACAGACACTGGGAGACAAATTCACCTTTTAGCAGGACAATAACCTAAGTTGCTTACCAAGACGACATTGAATGTTCCTGAGTGGCCTAGTTACAGTTTTTACTTAATAATCGGCTTGAAAATCTATGGCAAGACTTGAAAATGGCTGTCTAGCAATGATTAACAACCAACTTGACAGAGCTTGAAGAATTTAAAAAAGAATAATGTGCAAATATTGTACAATCCAGGTGTGCAAAGCTCTTAGGAGACTTACCCAGAAAGACTCACAGCTGGAATCACTGCCAAAGGTGATTCTAACACGTATTGACTCAGGGCGTTGAAAATGTATCTAATCAAGATAGTGTTTTATTTTCCATTCATTTTATAATAAATGTTAAATCCATTTTAATCCCACTTTGTAACACAACAAAATGTGGAAAAAGTCAAGAGGTGTGAATGCAAATGACTGCTGTCTGAACACACACACAAATCCGATTTGGTCACTTGTAACTTGCTGTTTGGACAGTCAGTATTCCAAAACAGATTTGAGCATTAAGGCCTGCAGTGTGAACAAGGCTTCAGAACTCCAAGGATTAAGTCAAGTCACATTGACCTAGTGCAGCATCAGACTCCAATAGTGGTCTGTCTCTGTAAGAATGCTACCGCCTCTACCGCCTCTACCGCCTCTACCGTCTACTGCCTCTACCGTCTACTGCCTCTACCGCCTCTACCGCCTCTACCGCCTCTACCGCCTCTACCGCCTCTACCGCCTCTACCGCCTCTACCGCCTCTACCGCCTACCGCCTCCTGCCTCTACCGTCTACTGCCTCTACCGTCTACTGCCTCTACCGCCTCTACCGCCTCTACCGCCTCTACCGCCTCTACCGCCTCTACCGCCTCTACCGCCTACCGCCTCCTGCCTCTACCGTCTACTGCCTCTACCGTCTACTGCCTCTACCGCCTACCGCCTCTACCGTCTACTGCCTCTACCGCCTCCTACCGCCTCCTGCCTCTACCGCCTCTACCGCCTCCTACCGCCTCCTGCCTCTACTGCCTCTACCGTCTACTGCCTCTACCGCCTCCTGCCTCTACCGCCTCCTGCCTCTACCGCCTCTACCGCCTCTACCGCCTCCTACCGCCTCCTGCCTCTACCGCCTCTACCGCCTACCGCCTACCGCCTCTACCGCCTACCGCCTCTACCGCCTACCGCCTCTACCGCCTACCGCCTCTACCGTCTACTGCCTCTACCGCCTCCTACCGCCTCTACTGCCTCTACCGCCTCCTACCGCCTCCTGCCTCTACCGCCTCTACCGCCTCTACCGCCTCTACCGCCTCTACCGCCTCTACCGCCTCTACCGCCTCTACCGCCTCTACCGCCTCTACCGCCTCTACCGCCTCTACTGCCTCTGGCGCTTTCTCAATTTTCTAACTCCCGACTTTTGAGTTAGAGGTAAGGACAGAGGATGCAAGGGATGGAGGAAAGATGAATTGAGAGCCTCTATGGATGCTCACCTGCTCCAGCGTAGCAGCGAAGCCCTGTCTGTCAGCCACGTAGGGAAGGCCATGGACCAACCCCACCTTCTCTGTCATCTGGTTGGCCATATCTGTCAGAGTGTCCGGTTTCACTGGGGAGGAAGAGGATCAATCAATCTACCAAAATGATTATTATTTATTTGTTATATAAATCAGCAGTTGTCCCTAAAAAGGGATTTTACAGATCAGGCAATGGGATCTTACTTATCATTTTCATAGTATTTCATTCAACTACAGTATTTGAATATAGGTGAATAAAATAATGTTGTGTTTGTATGTAAAGCAATCAAACTATCTAGGCTCAGTTTATTTGTTCAAGGTTCAAAACAAGAACACACAGAATCTCCATGATCAAATGGGAAGTAGTTTGGTGTGAGTCAGCGATAAAAAGGAAAAAACAGGGCTGCTCACTGACTTGGAATACTGGCGGTGATTCATTCTGTTATGATTAAATCAGAGTAAGGAAATGTTCCAAATGGCACCCTATGTAGTGCACTCCTTTTGACCAGGGTAGTGCTCTATGTAGGAAATAAGGTTCCATTGGGTCCTGTTCAAAAGTAGTGCACTATGTAGGGAATAGGGTGCCATTTGAGACACACACAGAGTTAGTTTCCTACCTCGTATTCCGCTGTCGCAGATCCACACCAGGTCATACTTTGCCCCCTCATAACCTGGCATCAGGTTATTAATCTTGGGGTTGATGCCAACCTTCTTTCCTCCTGTAAAAGAAGGACATCAGTTTTCTTCAGTGGCCTGAGGTGCCTTAACCAGTAACCGCTGGAGGTGCCTTAACCAGTAACCGCTGGAGGTGCCTTAACCAGTAACCGCTGGAGGTGCCTAAACCAGTAACCGCTGGAGGTGCCTTAACCAGTAACCGCTGGAGGTGCCTTAACCAGTAACCGCTGGAGGTGCCCTAACCAGTAACCGCTGGAGGTGCCTAAACCAGTAACCGCTGGAGGTGCCTTAACCAGTAACCGCTGGAGGTGCCTTAACCAGTAACCGCTGGAGGTGCCCTAACCAGTAACCGCTGGAGGTGCCTTAACCAGTAACCGCTGGAGGTGCCCTAACCAGTAACCGCTGGAGGTCACGATCACCAGACTGGGTCATGAACCAGTTATGAAACCAATACATTCTCTTAAACCCTCACTTACAGATGGTTTCACTTCCTGTTAACCCAGTGGTATTCAGATGGTTCCACTTCCTGTTAACCCAGTGGTGGTATTCAAACTTTTTTCAGCGGGGACCCCATTTTTTCCTGCCAGAATTTCTGGGACCCCACCCCAAATCTAATGACACAACCTTATAAATATAAATAACAATAATAATAATAATAATAATACAAATCAAAAAACGGTACATTTTGATTTTCACATCAACAAATAACCTTCAATTCATTACATTATTTATTTTTTACCACCTTTTTCTCCCCGATTTCGATCTTGTCTCATCGCTACAACTACCCAACGGGATCGGGAGAGGCGAAGGTCGAGTCATGCGTCCTCCGAAACATGACCCGCCAAGCCGCGCTTCTTAACACCTGCTCGCTTAACCTGGAAGACAGCCGCACCAATGTGTCGAGAACTAATACATACATTGTACAATTGTATAAATAAAAATTATCAATAACGTTAGTATATTGTCCCATGAAATAATATATACTTACTTCCAGTGAAGGGAAATCTTAACACCACAGCATACAATGACATTCTAGACGATTCTGTGCTTCCAACTTTGGGGAAGGCCCTTTCCTGTTTCAGCATGACAATGCCCCCGTGCACAAAGCGAGGTCCATAATGAAATTGTTTGTCGAGATCGGTGTGGAAGAACTTGACTGGCCTGCACAGAACCCTGACCTCAACCCCATCGAACACCTTTGGGATGAATTGGAACGCAGACTGCGAGCCAGGCCTAATCGCCCAACATCAGTGCCCGACCTCACTAATGCTCTTGGCTGAATGGAAGCAAGTCCCCGCAAACAATGTTCCAACATCTAGTGGAAAGCCTTCCCAGAAGAGTGGAGGCTGTTATAGCAGCCAAAGGGGGGGGGACCAACTCCATATTAATGCCCATGATTTTGGAATGAGATGTTCGACGAACAGGTGTCCACATACACTACATGACTAAAAGTATGCGGTCTGTATCATGTACCGGTTCACGGATCATAGGGTATTACAGCTTGTGAAAGTATTCACCCCCTGTTATGATGTCATTTCATAGTGGTGGGAACAAGGACATTTAGTAGATCAGTCGAGGGAGCTTACTGGTGGTTTATCTTAGAATGATTGATATATATATATGATTTACTGACTTGGGTAAATACCATCAAAGAAGGGAGTGCCCACTGAGGGTTAACAGATGTTGTTGAAGAAACGTGTAACATGACATATATAAACTGAGAGGTTTTCTTTGTCTGTGAGTTCGGATGGCAAGAGGCAGAGCATGCTCCTTTTGTTAACGAACCCGGTACCGAATATTACATATTTGTATGAACTCTCCATCTAAGTGTTAAGTATATTCTTGCATCATGAATTACTTGATACCCGAGACACTCATAACACCCCCCCCCCCCTTGGCATGTTTCCTATTTTGTTGCCTTACAACCTGGAATTAAAACAGATTTTTTGGGGGGTTTGTATCATTTGATTTACACAACATCCCTACCACTTTGAAGACGCAAAATATTTTTTTATTGTAAAACAAACAAGAAATAACACAAAAAAACTGAAAACTTGAGCGTGCATAACTATTCACCCCCCAAAGTCAATACTTTGTAGAGCCACTTTTTGCAGCAATTACAGCTGCAAGTCTCTTGGGGTATGTCTCTATAAGCTTGGCACATCTAGCCACTGGGATTTTTGCCCATTCTTCAAGGCAAAACTGCTCGAGCTCCTTCAAGTTGGATGGGTTCCGCTGGTGTACAGCAATTTTTAAGTCATACCACAGATTCTCAATTGGATTGAGGTCTGGGCTTTGACTAGGCCATTCCAAGACATTTAAATGTTTCCCCTTAAACCACTCGAGTGTTACTTTAGCAGTATGCTTAGGGTCATTGTACTGCTGGAAGGTGAACCTCCGTCCCAGTCTCAAAACAGGTTTCCCTCAAGAATTTCCCTGTATTTAGTGCCATCCATCATTCCTTCAATTCTGACCAGTTTCCCAGTCCCTGCCGATGGAAAACATCCCCACAGCATGATGCTGCCACCATCATGCTCCACTGTGGGGATGGTGTTCTCGGGGTGATGAGAGGTGTAGGGTTTGCGCCAGACATAGCGTTTTCCTTGATGGCCAAAAAGCTCAATTTTAGTCTCATCTGACCAGAGTACCTTCTTCCATATGTTTGGGGAGTCTCCCACATGCCTTTTGGCGAACACCAAACGTGTTTGCTTATTTTTATCTTTAAGCAATGGCTTTTTTCTGGCCACTCTTCCGTAAAGCCCAGCTCTGTGGAGTGTACAGCTTAAAGTGGTCCTATGGACAGATACTCCAATCTCCGCTGTGGAGCTTTGCAGCTCCTTCAGGGTTATCTTTGGTCTCTTTGTTGCCTCTGATTAATTAACTCCTTGCCTGGTCCTTGAGTTTTGGTGGGAGGCCCTCTCTTGGCAGGTTTGTTATAGTGCCATATTCTTTCCGTTTTTTTATAATGGATTTAATGGTGCTCCGTGGGATGTTCAAAGTTTCAGATATTTTTTTATAACCCAACCCTGATCTGTACTTCTCCACAATTTTGTCCCTGACCTGTTTGGAGATCTCCTTGGTCTTCATGGTGCCGCTTCCTTGGTGGTGCCCCTTGATTAGTGGTGTTGCTGGGGCCTTTCAGAACAGGTGTATATATACACTGAGATCATGTGACAGATCATGTGACACTTAAATAAAGTCCACCTGTGTGCAATCTAACTAATGTGACTTCTGAAGGTAATTGGTTGCATCAGATCTTATTTAGGGGCTTCATAGCAAAAGGGGTGAATACATATGCACGCACCACTTTCCCGTTATTTTTTAGAATTTTTTGAAACAAGTAATTTTTTTTCATTTCACTTCACCAATTTGGACTATTTTGTGTATGTCCATTACTTGAAATCCAAATAAAAATCAATTTAAAATTTCAGGTTGTAATGCAACAAAATAGGAAAAACGCCAAGGGGGATGAATACTTTTGCAAGGCACTGTACAGGTCTAAAAAGGGACTAAAATGTTCACTTGTATGTGATACAAATGTAAAAAGCATGTCAAACATCCTTCCTCCCGATTAAGTTTCTATGTGAGAATTGCCAGAACAATCTTAGATACCAAAAATATTTTCCGTCCACGCTCACATGGAATAGCCCAACTATGGATTCTTGTTTAGTCAGTCCCCTTGTGTACTGACAGGACACAGTACTGAGCATTGACATGTTTCCCTACTTACAACTACACATTTTAACATATTTATTAGACAGATCTTAGAATAGCAGGACATGAGACATGAATTGACAGTTGTTCAAAGAACACATCAACACATTATAGGCTCTTACCTATAAATAAACGAGCATCAACGTTGGGATATTTTCCAAGAAGCTTTTTACAAACATCAATGGCTGGGTCGTCATGGTCCTGCACACACAGCAGGATCTCAAACTGGCAAAGAGACAAAGACAGAGAGATACATTAGTCCAATACTGTAGAGAAACGGAGAGCCTGCACACACAGCAGGATCTCAAACTGGCAGAGAGACAAAGACAGAGAGATACATTAGTCCAATACTGTAGAGAGAAACGGAGAGAGAGATAAATGTTAGTCCAATACTGTAGAGAGAAACAGAGAGAGAGAGAGAGAGAGAGAGAGAAATGTTAGTCCAATACTGTAGAGAAACTGTATTCCAAAACTGTGGAGAAAGACAGAAATGTTAGTCCAAGCCACGAGGCATTTATTAAATTCATTTGTTTAACCAGGATATTCCACTCAGTAACAATTTCCACTGTTTTCCAGGGAGTCGTGGGTTACAAGAAAAAACACTTTAAAACAGATAGTTGAAAATTTGAGTCAGGACTGAACTGACTAAAACTAGAATTAGTATTAGACCCTGCACAGTGTTCTACTGGCCCTCTGACCCCGTCAACAGTGTTCTACTGGCCCTCTGACCCCGTCAACAGTGTTCTACTGGCCCCCTGACCCCGTCAACAGTGTTCTACTGGCCCCCTGACCCCGTCAACAGTGTTCTACTGGCCCCCTGACCCCGTCAACAGTGTTCTACTGGCCCCCTGACCCCGTCAACAGTGTTCTACTGGCCCCCTGACCCCGTCAACAGTGTTCTACTGGCCCCCTGACCCCGTCAACAGTGTTCTACTGGCCCCCTGACCCCGTCAACAGTGTTCTACTGGCCCCCTGACCCCGTCAACAGTGTTCTACTGGCCCCCTGACCCCGTCAACAGTGTTCTACTGGCCCCCTGACCCCGTCAACAGTGTTCTACTGGCCCTCTGACCCCGTCAACAGTGTTCTACTGGCCCTCTGACCCCGTCAACAGTGTTCTACTGGCCCTCTGACCCCGTCAACAGTGTTCTACTGGCCCTCTGACCCCGTCAACAGTGTTCTACTGGCCCTCTGACCCCGTCAACAGTGTTCTACTGGCCCTCTGACCCCGTCAACAGTGTTCTACTGGCCCTCTGACCCCGTCAACAGTGTTCTACTGGCCCTCTGACCCCGTCAACAGTGTTCTACTGGCCCCCTGACCCCGTCAACAGTGTTCTACTGGCCCTCTGACCCCGTCAACAGTGTTCTACTGGCCCTTCTTACCCCGTCAACAGTGTTCTACTGGCCCTCTGACCCCGTCAACAGTGTTCTACTGGCCCTCTGACCCCGTCAACAGTGTTCTACTGGCCCTCTGACCCCGTCAACAGTGTTCTACTGGCCCTCTGACCCCGTCAACAGTGTTCTACTGGCCCTCTGACCCCGTCAACAGTGTTCTACTGGCCCTCTGACCCCGTCAACAGTGTTCTACTGGCCCTCTGACCCCGTCAACAGTGTTCTACTGGCCCTCTGACCCCGTCAACAGTGTTCTACTGGCCCTCTGACCCCGTCAACAGTGTTCTACTGGCCCCCTGACCCCGTCAACAGTGTTCTACTGGCCCCCTGACCCCGTCAACAGTGTTCTACTGGCCCCCTGACCCCGTCAACAGTGTTCTACTGGCCCCCTGACCCCGTCAACAGTGTTCTACTGGCCCCCTGACCCCGTCAACAGTGTTCTACTGGCCCCCTGACCCCGTCAACAGTGTTCTACTGGCCCCCTGACCCCGTCAACAGTGTTCTACTGGCCCTCTGACCCCGTCAACAGTGTTCTACTGGCCCTCTGACCCCGTCAACAGTGTTCTACTGGCCCTCTGACCCCGTCAACAGTGTTCTACTGGCCCTCTGACCCCGTCAACAGTGTTCTACTGGCCCTTTGACCCCGTCAACAGTGTTCTACTGGCCCTCTGACCCCGTCAACAGTGTTCTACTGGCCCCCTGACCCCGTCAACAGTGTTCTACTGGCCCCCTGACCCCGTCAACAGTGTTCTACTGGCCCCCTGACCCCGTCAACAGTGTTCTACTGGCCCTCTGACCCCGTCAACAGTGTTCTACTGGCCCTCTGACCCCGTCAACAGTGTTCTACTGGCCCTCTGACCCCGTCAACAGTGTTCTACTGGCCCTCTGACCCCGTCAACAGTGTTCTACTGGCCCTCTGACCCCGTCAACAGTGTTCTACTGGCCCTCTGACCCCGTCAACAGTGTTCTACTGGCCCTCTGACCCCGTCAACAGTGTTCTACTGGCCCTCTGACCCCGTCAACAGTGTTCTACTGGCCCTCTGACCCCGTCAACAGTGTTCTACTGGCCCTCTGACCCCGTCAACAGTGTTCTACTGGCCCTCTGACCCCGTCAACAGTGTTCTACTGGCCCTCTGACCCCGTCAACAGTGTTCTACTGGCCCTCTGACCCCGTCAACAGTGTTCTACTGGCCCTCTGACCCCGTCAACAGTGTTCTACTGGCCCTCTGACCCCGTCAACAGTGTTCTACTGGCCCTCTGACCCCGTCAACAGTGTTCTACTGGCCCTCTGACCCCGTCAACAGTGTTCTACTGGCCCTCTGACCCCGTCAACAGTGTTCTACTGGCCCTCTGACCCCGTCAACAGTGTTCTACTGGCCCTCTGACCCCGTCAACAGTGTTCTACTCTGACCACTTCAACTGTGTTCTACTCTGACCACTTCAACTGTGTAAATCAGAGGCTTATTCTGACTGATACTACTTTTCACCTGGTGCTCTACAGTGCATTGGGGAACTTTTCAGACCCCTTGGCACATTGTGTTACGTTACATCCTTATTCTAAAATCCTCCTCAATCTACACACAATACCCCATAATGACAAAGCAAAAACAGGTTTCTAGAAATGTTTGCAAATGTATAAAAAAAAACTGAAATATCACATTAACATTAGTATTTAGACCCTTTACTCAGTACTTTGTTGAAGCACCTTTGGCAGCGATTACAGCCTCGAGTCTTCTTGGGTATGACGCTACAAGCTTGGCACACCTGTATTTGGGGAGTTTCTCCCATTCTTCTCTGCAGATCCTCTCAAGCTCTGTCAGGTTGGATGAGGAGCGTCGCTGCACAGCTATTTTCAGGTCTCTCCAGAGATGTTCGATCGGGTTCAAGTCAGGGCTCTGGCTGGGCCACTCAAGGACATTCAGAGACTTGTCCTGAAGCCACTCCTGCGTTGTCTTGGCTGTGTGCTTAGGGTCATTGTCCTGTTGGAAGGTGAACCTTCACCCCAGTCTGAGGTCGTGAGCGCTCTGGAGCAGGTTTTCATCAAGGATCTCTCTGTACTTTGCTCCGTTCATCTTTCCCTCAATCCTGACTAGTCTCCCAGTCCCTGCCACTGAAAAACATCCCCACAGCATGATGCTGCCACCACCATGCTTCACCGTAGGGATGGTGCCAGGTTTCCTACAGACGTGACGCTTGGCATTCAGGCCAAAGAGTTCAATCTTGGTTTCATCAGACCAGAGAATCTTGTTTCTCATGGTCTGAGAGTCCTTTAGGTGCCTTTTGGCAAACTCCAAGCGGGCTGTCATGTGCCTTTTACTGAGGAGTGGCTTCCGTCTGGCCACTCTACCATAAAGGCCTGATTGGTGGAGTGCTGCAGAGATGGTTGTCCTTCTGGAAGGTTCTCCAATCTCCACAGAGGAACTCTAGAGCTCTGCCAGAGTGACCATCGGGTTCTTGGTCCCTCCCTGACCAAGGCCCTTCTCCCCCGAATGCTCAGTTTGGCCGGGCGGCCAGCTCTAGGAAGAGTCTTGGTGGTTCCAAACTTCTTCCATTTAAGAATGATGGAGGCCACTTTGTTCTTGGGAACCTTCAATGCTGAAGACATTTTTTGGTACCCTTCCCCAGATCTGTGCCTCGACACAATCCTGTCTCGGAGCTCTACGGACAATGCCTTCGACCTCATGGCTTGGTCTTTGCTCTGACATGCACTGTCAACTGTGGGACCTTATATAGACAGGTGTGTGCCTTTCCAAATCATGTCCAATCAATTAAATGTACCACAGGTGGACTCCAATCAAGTTGTAGAAACATCTCAAGGATGATCAATGGAAACAGGATGCACCTGAGCTCAACTTCGAGTCTCATAGGAAAGGGTCTAATACTTATGTAAATAAGGTATTTCAGTTTTTAATTTGTAATACATTTGCAAACATTTCTAAAAACCTGTTTTTTCGCTTTGTCATTATGGGGTATTGTGTATAGATTGATGAGGAAACATTTTTAATGTAATCCATTTTAGAATAAGGCTGTAACGTAACAAAATGTGGAAAAAGTCAAGAGGTCTGAATACTTTCCGAATGCACTGTATGTATTATATACATTACCATGTATCTGCCCTTGTAATACTCGGGATGACACACACTAGAAATGTCAGCGGTTGGTTTTCTGACTCACTGGTATGTTGTTTCACAGCTACTATTGACTATGAAGAGATCCTGACACAGTGAACCTGTACAGACATGTTGGCTAAGGCCTGTTTTAAAACAGGACGTCACCATCTGAAGGTAAGGCAGGGCGTTTTTAAATACCTCAGTCACCCCATCCCTAACCATACGTCACGTCCAAGTACTGTACGGCATAGTGTTGACTCACCCAAAGCGCTGCAAGCGTGAAGACAGTTGTGAAAGGCTATCGTTGTGTCAATCATATGATTTGGTTGGTAACACGCACCACAGTCTAACGTTTCCCTTTACAGTACGAGAACATGTTGTTCTACAGGAAGCGGCTACTTCTGGTTTGCTGCCTTACTTTGATCTGTCTAACTGTATTGCTTGGTGGTGGGCAGGCTAATACCTGCAGTCAACTTGTGCAATACATTAGGAGATAAAGCAGGTTTCTTCATTACGTCATGAAGCTTACCATAGATCCCCAGAACAGTTGAGCACGTCATGTGATTTGTTTGTAAAAATGGCACAACAGCAGAAAGCTTGAGCCGGTGAGTCCATAGCGTTCTATATCTATCGGTGAGTCTCAGTTCTGCGGCGCACATGAGATGATTAAGTTAGACTTGTATGCAATTCACTACTAAATGTTTGCCATCAGATATCTTATAAATGGCTTTCTGCCAGAAGTCAAAGAGCTCTGGATGAGTTATGTAAAGCGGCCATTTTCTCCCTGTGCTTCCTACTAGTGTTTTTTTTCCCCCTCCTCCGTTCTCCTCCCCTCTGCTCTGTGTTCACATGCTGCTCTCCCTTCAGAAAAGCATGCATCACAACTTTGTTCATTTGCACAATATATTTAGTTCACTTTCGCTTGTAAATATCCACACTCACCGAAAATAACATTCAGTAGCTACTAGATATGCTTGTATAACTTTATGAGATGGATTTTCCTGTCTTTGCAATTCGTTTCTGTTTGTTTTCGCTCGTTAGCCTTTAGCTAACAGCGTCTATATGATTTCGCTAATAGTTCTAGGAGCTCTCTCTAGGAGCTGATCCGTCGTCAGTATTGTGGAATAATTTGAATGTTAAGGAAAGATTTGAATGGAGAAAGCTGATCCGAGAGCAGCGCTCCCTTTCTTCCGATCCTCTCAGTATCGACACGTGCTACAATGACGCACTCAGCGACCGTTCTCTCTGCGTGGTGTTTCGGGAAGCGCGTGCTACATCTTCAGACGTTGTAGGAAAGATGCATCGTTAAAAACACTTGTAAGCCTAAATTCCATCGCTTTTGGGAAACTGGGCCGAGGTCTGTATCCTGAATGAATGTGAGAAATCAGCATTTGAGGACCGTGTTGGATATACATGTTCCCAGGAGACAGCAACTTACCGAGATCAGGGCCAGCTCCTTCTCGAACTCTTGGTCGGACAGTCCGAGCGGATTATAATTTGTTCAGATGGTGAGGAAACCACAAACAGGCTAGGGACGGGAATGGCCAGGATTCTATATGTATTGCGAATCGATACTGTGATTTTATTGCGATTCGATGTTCCAAACACATATTGCTCACCATATGTCTGCTGCAGAGGGGCAGAGAGAGCCATGGAGAAAACACATTTTTGATCAGTCATGGAAATAAATGGGCTGAAAACAAATTGTCTCCCTATTTAAAAAGATGTAGAACAACCTATGAAGGTAAAATACTGGAGTTTTGGTGCAGGTATATCCAACTAGCACAAAAATAATATTGCGATATTGTCAAAACGATACATCGTCAAAAATAATATCCCGAAATGTAACTATCGATGTCCCCACCTCCATCACTAAAACAGGCATGCCCAAACTAAAGATTCAAAACCAAACAAAAGGCATCATGGCCACCAAACCCCAGCCTCCTCACGGCTCTGCCAGCTGCGACACTGACTGAACATCACCATAATTGGCAGCACCTTTCTCCTTTTCAACCAGGCTCAGCGCCTGGACAAGGTTTCTGCTGCCCCCTGGGGGAATGGAGTGGAAGTGGTAGTGCGCTGTCTAAAACTACCTAACCAATTCCCTAACAATACAATACAGAACAGGTAGTACCTTGGGGTAGTCGAGTTCAAAGAAGGTCTCCAGGTTATTGATGAGGTTGGGGTCTACTCCTTTCAGAGGCTTCAGTAGAGAGACCCCTGCCAGCTTACTGTAGGGCTGCTTGTCACTGGTCTTCTTATTGAGATAGAGTCGGCTACATTCAGGGAGACAGACACACAGACAGACAGACAGAAAGGGAGACAACAAACGAGATCTTGAGTTAATTTTTTTACATTATCCTTGTAATCTTAGAACAGACATTTACAACACTATTAGCCAAAGTTGAGGCAACTTAGAACAGACACAATCACAAATTCACAACGCTGGTATCAAAGGGGTTTTAAAATCACTTCACAGGTTTTTCCAACGGCAAGACGTCAAAAGGTGGCGTTTATGTTGTGATAAGATAAGTCCTTGTCCCATGCTACTGTCTTTACAGGCCAAGTCTACATCTCATTCTCAATCCCAACGGGAAAGAAAGGCACCGCCTAAAACGATGGAATTAGACTGTCTGTCCAACTTTGCCATTGGGGTTGAAGCATAGCAGCCTAGGCCTAATTATCTACATCTGAGGCCATGGATCATGTGACTGACTCATCTCAACATTCCACAATCTCTGAGGTGGTCTGAATGAAACGTGATGATAAACCATTGTTTCTGAGTGAATCACATACATGCTTTCATTGTCTGCATCCCAAAAATCGCACCCTATTCTCTGCTACTAACTACCTGCTGAACATTAAGGATTCTCTACCTGCTGAACATTAAGGATTCTCTACCTGCTGAACATTAAGGATTCTCTACTGAACATTAAGGATTCTCTACCTGCTGAACATTAAGGATTCTCTACCTGCTGAACATTAAGGATTCTCTACTGAACATTAAGGATTCTCTACTACTAACTACCTGCTGAACATTAAGGATTCTCTACCTGCTGAACATTAAGGATTCTCTACTGAACATTAAGAATTCTCTACTACTAACTCCCTGCTGAACATTAAGGATTCACTACCTGCTGAACATTAAGGATTCTCTACTGAACATTAAGGATTCTCTACCTGCTGAACATTAAGGATTCTCTACCTGCTGAACATTAAGGATTCTCTACTGAACATTAAGGATTCTCTACCTGCTGAACATTAAGGATTCTCTACTGAACATTAAGGATTCTCTACCTGCTGAACATTAAGGATTCTCTACTGAACATTAAGGATTCTCTACCTGCTGAACATTAAGGATTCTCTACTGAACATTAAGGATTCTCTACCTGCTGAACATTAAGGATTCTCTACTACTAACTCCCTGCTGAACATTAAGCCTGGTGTGTTTCCTGAAGCAGTAATTATGACGTTGTGTGGAAACTGGAAGGAACTGTGTGTTGGCTAAGTGGAAAAAGGCAAGCAAAACACTGGTCTAGACCTATATGCTACGTATTTGGCCCTACAAGCCTTTCTGAAGAGAAAATTCAGTAACTCAAGAGTTGAATTTCCTCTTCAATTCAATTTGCGCCTCAATTCCTGCACCTTGCTCGGAGTGCGAGGTAGCATTTTCCATTTTAATCATTTAGCAGACGCTTTTATCCAGAGCCACTTACAGGAACAAGAAAGGGTTAAGTGCCTTGCTCAAGGGTACATCGACAGATTTCCCCCCCATGTCAGCTCCGGGATTCAAACCAGCGACCTTTCGGTTACTGGCCAACCCTTTTGTCCTACATTCCTTTCACACAATCTGCTCTGCTTGAAATTCACTTTCTCACATTCCAAGAATACTCCGCTGTTTGTAGCTGACGCAGCATCTAAATATGGTCTACTGCTACTGGTGGTAGTTGGAGGGGAAGTCGTAAAGGGCCTAGCTGGTGGTAGTTGGAGGGGAAGTCGTAAAGGGCCTAGCTGGTGGTAGTTGGAGGGGAAGTCGTAAAGGGCCTAGCTGGTGGTAGTTGGAGGGGAAGTCGTAAAGGGCCTAGCTGGTGGTAGTTGGAGGGGAAGTCGTAAAGGGCCTAGCTGGTGGTAGTTGGAGGGGAAGTCGTAAAGGGCCTAGCTGGTGGTAGTTGGAGGGGAAGTCGTAAAGGGCCTAGCTGGTGGTAGTTGGAGGGGAAGTCGTAAAGGGCCTAGTATATGTTTCTTATATCTCCTAGATATAGGACAAACACTTCAAAATGATGGTCCTCTGTAGCTCAGCTGGTAGAGCACGGCGCTTGTAACGCCAAGGTAGTGGGTTCGATCCCCGGGACCACCCATACACAAAAAAATAAAATAATGTATGCACGCATGACTAAGTCGCTTTGGATAAAAGCGTCTGCTAAATGGCATATTATTATTATTATAAAACCTTGTTTGTTATTATTAATTTTTGGACTGTCTTATTTGCCAATTTCGAATGTTGTATTCAATTGCGTTTCTATGGACTATAGTGGTAATAGCCAAATTCTATATTTTGTCAAATATTGTCCTAAAGGGGTCCTAAAATTCAAAATCAAATAGCTAAATGATCTATAGTAAGACCATCTTAAAACAATTCCATATGTACTTTACACCACTGGGTACTAGCTAGTTAGTGTGTACTAACTAGCTGCACAAGCAACAGTGGTTAACATAATGCCCTGGAACAAAGATACTGACTCGCGCGATCCACAAGACCAACAAACCTCTACAGGTTGCGCGCGCACATACCATTTGGGACGCTAAAATACCATCTGAGACTCACGCGCATTTTGAGGTTTTGCAGACCACGCGGCGTCATCGCACACTCTGCAGCTGGATGCTTCTCGTCAAATGGGGGCACAGTGTTTTCTCGCGCTGCCCTATCGCGGCATTGGTAATGACGCTAGCTAGTGAACGGGTTTCCTTAGCCAGGTGCTAGCTAGTGAACGGGTTTCCTTAGCCAGGTGCTAGCTAGTGAACGGGTTTCCTTAGCCAGGTGCTAGCTAGTGAACGGGTTTCCTTAGCCAGGTGCTAGCTAGTGAACGGGTTTCCTTAGCCAGGTGCTAGCTAGTGAACGGGTTTCCTTAGCCAGGTGCTAGCTAGTGAACGGGTTTCCTTAGCCAGGTGCTAGCTAGTGAACGGGTTTCCTTAGCCAGGTGCTAGCTAGTGAACGGGTTTCCTTAGCCAGGTGCTAGCTACGGGTCCGGAATGACACCAGTATCATGGTACTTGTTAGTATCCGGAAAACAGCCCTAATTTTGGATGCAAACATCATTATGTTGTCATCCAGAGTCACATGTTTATTTTCCAAGCTATAGCACACAATATTTTACATACAGACAGTTTTTTTAAAGGACAAAAGAGTTTGATCTGCTTTGTGTTTTTAATTTTTGGCATGCAAAAAATATTGCGATACTGGTAACTTATCGTCTAGATACCGAGGCACTAAAGTAACTAGCTCTCCAAAACCCTTCTCGTATGTAGGGTTTTCAGCGGTTACATTCGCCGACTGTTGGCTCCATGTAAAGTACAATTCCAATGTTGTGTTTTAACGTTTAGAAATGTAAATAAATCACCGCTTTCAACTCATTTCGTTCATTTGAGTCAGTAAAAGGCGTCTGCATGCTTCCCAGTCGAAACAGTTCGGAAGAGTTTGTGCATATATTATTATGACAACATTTTGTGATGTTTTTGTTAATTTTGGTCTTCAGCAAGGTTTTTTGGGGGCTGTTTGGGCACACATTTCTCGAGGCAAGCCGAAGTTGGTAGCCGAAGCCTACGCCCCTTCGTCTGTGATCGGTCAACAGTAGGGACTCTTCAATAAAGTCTTTGTTGTCATTCAATGAGAGACGACTCATTTTCATGCACAATCTTTTCATTGAGAAATACTGCACCAAACGTCTTAGTTAAATGTAAAATTGTGCGACTAAGATCTCCTCTGCAAAAACGTCTAAATTAATGACAGATTTCTTGAGCTACACTACATGGTCAAAAGTATGTGGACACGTCTTCATATTAGTTGATTCTATTTCAGCCACACCCGTTGCTGACAGCACACAGCCATGCAATCTCCACAGACAAACATTGGCAGTAGAATGGCCTTACTGAAGAGCTCAGTGACTTTCAACGTGGCACCATCATAGGATGCCACCTTTCCAAAAAGTCAGTTCATCAAATTTCTGCTCTGCTAGAGCTGCCACGGTCAACTGTAAGTGGAAACGTCTAGGAGCAACAACGGCTCAGCCGTGAAGTGGTAGGCCACACAAGCTCACAGAATGGGACCGCAGAGTGCTGAAGCGCGTAAAATTCGTCGGTCCTTGGTTGCAACACTCACTACAGAGTTCCAAACTGCCTCTGGAAGCAACGTCAGCACAAAAACTGTTAGTCGGGAGCTTCATGAAATGGGTTTCCATGACTGAGCAGCTGCACACAAGCCTAAGATCACCATGCGCAATGCCAAGCGTTGACTGGAGTGGTATAAAGCTAGCCGCCATTGGACTCTGGAGCAGTGAAAACGCGTTCTATGGAGTGATGAATCACGCTTCACCATCTGGCAGTCCGACGGACAAATCTGGGTTTGATTATTTATTGATACCTTTGAAACGAGGTCTAGTTGCGGCCGCAACCAGACTAGATTGTGAACAGAATGATATTGCTTTACTGTTTGCCCAATAGGCTATCCTTCGCAAACTGCAGCAGCCACCCAAACGATTCGTTCTCGAGTTCGATGGTTGAGCAGAGGCAGGCTCAGTATGTTTTGGTTCTACAAAGCTGTCAATCGATAACATTCAATAATCAATTGATTGCATTCATTCTTGCACCATGTGATCATTTATCAACGTGTATTTTCCATCTATGCTGCCTGATCTATTTTTCTGGGCGCACATGATAGACAGTTGGTGGTTGGAGTACGGTATTAATTCTGCTGTAGAATTCATTGAGACCACCAGGTCAAACTAACAAATAAAATGAACGAGTCACTCGAACAATGAATCATGACACGAGTCAGTAAAGAATCGTTCGCGAACTACACTTCACTAGGAAACTCAAACTGTATATCTTGCTATCTGGTTGAACACGGCACGTGTATAACTACAACCAGTTAGCAAGTCGGAAATGTCACAATTCCAAATAGCATTTGAACGCGGAATTACACACAGGTGTTTGGAGCACGCTAGACAGCCAATTAGCACAGGTGGCCGCCTATGTCTTCCGCAAACCAAACGATGTAACATGGAGAGATGGCCGTGTGGAAACACTAACCCTATAAAGGTGTGTAGTAATGGAACATTTTGTTTTTGGGGAATTATTTATTTATTGCCGATATGATATGTTCCATATATTTCGAAACCCATACCGTAATCAATGCGTTTTAACGTTCAAAACGAGCGTCGGGGATCTTAAAACGAAACCCACAAGAAGATGCTATTGTCAATATGCGCTAAAAGCAGTTTTTTTTATTGTTTTTTTATTTCACCTTTATTTAACCAGGTAAGCCTGTTGAGAACAAGTTCTCATTTACAACTGCGACCTGGCCAAGATAAAGCAAAGCAGTGCAATAAAAACAACACAGAGTTACATATGGGATAAAAAACATAAAGTCAAAAATACAACAGAAAATATATATACAGTGTGTGCAAATGTAGCAAGTTATGGAGGTAAGGCAATAAATAGGCTATAGTGCAAAATAATTACAATAGTATTAACACTGGAATGCTAGATGTGCAAGAGATTATGTGCAAATAGAGATACTGGGGTGCAAATGAGCAAAATAAATAACAATATAGGGATGAGGTAGTTGGGTGGGCTAATTTCAGATGGGCTGTGTACAGGTGCAGTGATCGGTAAGGTGCTCTGACAACTGATGCTTAAAGTTATTGAGGGAGATAAGAGTCTCCAGCTTCAGAGATTTTTGCAATTCGTTCCAGTCATTGGCAGCAGAGAACTGGAAGGAATGGCGGCCAAAGGAGGTGTTGGCTTTGGGGATGACCAGTGAGATATACCTGCTGGAGCGCAGACTACGGGTGGGTGTTGCTATGGTGACCAGCAAGCTAAGATAAGACGGGGATTTGCCTAGCAGTGATTTATAGATGGCCTGGAGCCAGTGGGTTTGGCGACGAATATGTAGTGAGGACCAGCCAACAAGAGCGTACAGGTCACAGTGGTGGGTAGTGTATGGGGCTTTGGAGGCAAAACGGATGGCACTGTGATAGACTACATCCAATTTGCTGAGTAGAGTGTTGGAGGCTATTTTGTAAATGACATCGCCGAAGTCAAGGATCGGTAGGATAGTCAGTTTTACGAGGGCATGTTTGGCAGCATGAGTGAAGGAGGTTAGCGTCTATGAATGGGGTACAAGATGACTAGCTAACCCAATGAATTACACGGTGTAATTAATTGGTCTATAAGATAACTAGTTAGTTAACGTCATCATCTAAATACCATTGTGACCATATCAGAGGCGTTCACATAGGTTCAGTCAAAAGACAATGCCATACCGATGATGCTGATTTCGTAGCTAGTGTTAGCGTCAACAGCGCTAGCAGCTAATGTAAAATCAGTAACAAATATAGTGATATTTCCAACTTTGTCTGTGCCAGTAGCTTGCTAAATAAAAGGAAGCGCTGAAAAACATCAGTTTAGATATTTAAACAAAACAATAGTTAGTGGCTAACAATTTAACGGTATTAGCGATAGATTACCTTAGCTAGCTAACTTAGTTAGATAGTAAGCTAATCGATGTTTAGCTAACTAGTCATCTCACTCAAGGTGGCTATCCTGTGCGAGGTTGGAGAGGTTCAGTCTATCGACATAGATAGACAGCTAACGTTATTTTTGGCTTCTCTTCATGCTAACTTTGTTAGCTAACGTTAGCTTGCGACATACTTTAGCTAGCTAACTTAGTGTGTCTAGCTAAATTGATAGGCAATACTTACACATAGATGATGGACATCAAATGCATAAACCACAGTACGCAAAATAGAATGAATCCAAAGATGGAGAACCCTTGCATGGCAAGATCCAGAAGGTCCATTGCTGTGGCTAGCTACTACGTTAAAGGCCGTTGTTGTTGTCTCTACACCACTGGTGTAAATATCCAAGCACACTGGCGAGCCTAAAGGGAAGTCTTCCAAAGGACGTCGCTTGAGGTACTTACTGGGCGAGGTATGGCGCTTCCGCTCATGAGGTCAGTCTTCTTCTGGGGGTTTTTATGTGGCGGTTGGCAACCAACTTTACGGCGCATTACCGCCACCCACTGGACAGGAGTGTGTACCAGAGACAGTGAAGGTCTAAATCTGAGGAAACATTTACATTTTAGTCATTTAGCAGAGCGACTTACAGTTAGTGAGTGCATACATTTTTCAAACTGGCTCCCAGTGGGAATCGAACCCACAACCCTGGCATTGCAAACACCATGCTCTACCAACTGAGCTACACAGGATGAAATACATAATTAAATACTACATCCCCTGAAAATTTCCTCAGCAGTTCACTTAATCCTGGCTCTTCAACCCCATTACTCCTCAAATCTAATAACAATCGCTCCCTTTCTCTCACATTTTTCTGGCACTGAAATACCATTATCTACCTCATAGCTTTCTGACATAGAGCTCCCCACCCTCATGACACTTCCCTGGGGGGGGGGTACCATTATCTACCTCATAGCTTTCTGACATAGAGCTCCCCACCTTCATGACACTTCCCTGGGACGGGGGGTACCATTATCTACCTCATAGCTTTCTGACATGGAGCTCCCCACCCTCATGACACTTCCCTGGGGGGTACCATTATCTACCTCATAGCGTTTCTTAAACGGAAGCAAAGGGAACAAAACGGGGATAAACATACCTGAATTTGTCCAATAGAAACTCTCATTTGCAACTGTTTGGACTAATGATTACACCCTAGATCAGCTAGGTGCAGGCAAGAGCGTGCAAGGCGGTATTGAATGTGTCGCTGTCTGTCACCTTGATTACTAAAGATTATCTCGACCTGTGTGCACCCGCGTTGTAAACTTTCATTCATAGGCTAGGTTGTAGCAACCTCATGATGGGTACAGGGAACATTAGAGTATGGTGTAGGAGCCTAAACCTATCAATGTTACATTGAGCTGGGTGAATGGAATATGAATAACAGTCATCCAATATGATGTAATAGAAATAAGGCCATGTTCATAAAAAAATAAAAAAATAATCCTCCCTCATCTTAAACGTCACTGACCGCCACTGGATTTGATTCCCGCAAAATCACCCTGTTGTCCCGCATTTGGGTATTTGAAATGTGGTCACCTTATTTACAGCGATGCGGCCTCTGCAGATCTCCGCATCGCTGTAAATGCTGTACGGCCACTGCAGACCATGGATTGACCATAAAATCGGCTTTAAGTGTCTATAGTACGAATCAGGTTACAAAAAATTAAAGTTTATTGGTTGTGTACACAGTTTAGCAGATGTTATAGCGGATGCAGCGAAAATGCTTATGTTACTAGCTCCTAACAGTGCAGTAAAAATGTCAAACAAGTACACAAATAATAAAAATAAAAAAACTAGAAACAAGAAATCACGAATGTCAGAACGAATCCAGTTAACAATCCAAATAACACTATCAGTAATCCAAATGCAATCTATGCGTATATACACCAAAAAATATATACTAAGAATGCTGTGTACAGCTGTAGGTCAGCCTGGTCTCAGACCAGACGTAACATAGTAAATGTAAATCCGTAGATAAATAGTTTGCAATAGCAATGGCGTCTTTTCTAGGCACTAACTCCGCCATGGCTTGTTAGGACTACAAGCTGGTGAGCTCTATTACAGTGAGCTACAGTGGGGAGAACAAGTATTTGATACACTGCCGATTTTGCAGGTTTTCCTACTTACAAAGCATGTAGAGGTCTGTAATTTTTATCATAGGTACACTTCAACTGTGAGAGACGGAATCTAAAACAAAAATCCAGAAAATCACATTGTATGATTTTTAAGTAATTCATTTGCATTTTATTGCGTGACATAAGTATTTGATCACCTACCAACCAGTAAGAATTCCGGCTCTCACAGACCTGTTAGTTTTCCTTTAAGAAGCCCTCCTGTTCTCCACTCATTACCTGTATTAACTGCAACTGTTTGAACTCATTACCTGTATAAAAGACACCTGCCCACACACTCAATCAAATAGACTCCAACCTCTCCACAATGGCCAAGACCAGAGAGCTATGTAAGGACATCAGGGATAAAATTGTAGACCTGCACAAGGCTGGGATGGGATACAGGACAATAGGCAAGCAGCTTGGTGAGAAGGCAACAACTGTTGGCGCAATTATTAGAAAATGGAAGAAGTTCAAGATGACGGTCAATCACCCTCGGTCTGGGGCTCCATGCAAGATCTCACCTCGTGGGGCATCAATGATCATGAGGAAGGTGAAGGATCAGCCCAGAACTACACGGCAGGACCTGGTCAATGACCTGAAGAGAGCTGGGACCACAGTCTCAAAGAAAACCATTAGTAACACACTACGCCGTCATGGATTAAAATCCTGCAGCGCACTTAAGGTCCCCCTGCTCAAGCCAGCGCATGTCCAGGCCCGTCTGAAGTTTGCCAATGACCATCTGGATGATCCAGAGGAGGAATGGGAGAAGATCATGTGGTCTGATGAGACAAAAATAGAGCTTTTTGGTCTAAACTCCACTCGCCGTGTTTGGAGGAAGAAGAAGGATGAGTACAACCCCAAGAACACCATCCCAACCGTGAAGCATGTAGGTGGAAACATCATTCTTTGGGGATGCTTTTCTGCAAAGGGGACAGGACGACTGCACCGTATTGAGGGGAGGATGGATGGGGCCATGTATCGCGAGATCTTGGCCAACAACCTCCTTCCCTCAGTAAGAGCATTGAAGATGGGTCGTGGCTGGGTCTTCCAGCATGACAACGACCCGAAACACACAGCCAGGGCAACTAAGGAGTGGCTCCGTAAGAAGCATCTCAAGGTCCTGGAGTGGCCTAGCCAGTTTCCAGACCTGAACCCAATAGAAAATCTTTGGAGGGAGCTGAAAGTCCGTATTGCCCAGCGACAGCCCCGAAACCTGAAGGATCTGGAGAAGGTCTGTATGGAGGAGTGGGCCAAAATCCCTGCTGCAGTGTGTGCAAACCTGGTCAAGACCTACAGGAAATGTATGATCTCTGTAATTGCAAACAAAGGTTTCTGTACCAAATATTAAGTTCTGCTTTTCTGATGTATCAAATACTTATGTCATGTAATAAAATGCTAATTAATTACTTAAAAATCATACAATGTGATTTTCTGGATTTTTGTTTTAGATTCCGTGTCTCACAGTTGAAGTGTACCTATGATAAAAATGACAGACCTCTACATGCTTTGTAAGTAGGAAAACCTGCAAAATCGGCAGTGTATCAAATACTTGTTCTCCCCACTGTATGTCAAGAATCCAATATATAGATGAACAGTGTAACAAAAATGCAATGCACAGTAGTAGATATATTAGAATGAGCTAGGTAAAGAATCCAGTGCATTCGGGAAGTATTCAGACCCCTTCCCTTTTTCTACATTCTGTTACGTTACAGCCTTATTCTAAAATGGATTTAATAAAAATTGTTCCTCATCAATCTACACACAATACCCCATAATGACAAAGCAACAAAAAAAAAAACGTATTCAGACCCTTTGCTATGAGTCTCGAAATTGAGCTCAGGTGCATCCTGTTTCCATTGATCACCCTTGAGATGTTTCTACAACTTGATTGGAGTCCACCTGTGGTAAATTCAATTGATTGGACATGATTTGGAAAGGCACACACCTGTCTATATAAGGTCCCACAGTTGACAGTGCATGTCAGAGCAAAAACCAAACCATGACTTCGAAGGAATTGTCCGTAGAGCTCCGAGACAGGATTGTGTCAAGGTACAGATCTGGGGAAGGGTACCAGAAAATGTCTGCAGCATTGAAGGTCCCCAAGAACACAGTGGCCTCCATCATTCTTAAATGGAAGAAGTTTGGAACCACCAAGACTCTTCCTATAGCTGGCCGCCCGGACAAACTGAGCAATCGGGGGAGAAGGTCCTTGGTCAGGGAGGTGACCAAGAACCCGACGGTCACTCTGACAGAGCTCTATAGTTCCTCTGTGGAGATGGTAGAACCTTCCAGAAGGACAACCATCTCTGCAGCACTCCACCAATCAGACCTTTATGGTAGAGTGGCCAGACGAAAGCCACTCAGTAAAAAGCACATGACAGCCCGCTTGGAGTTTGCCAAAACACACCTAAGGGACTCTCAGATCATGAGAAACAAGATTCTCTGGTCTGATGAAATCAAGATTGAACTCTTTGGCCTGAATGCCAAGCATCACGTCTGTAGTATGTAAAATGTATGCACTCACTAACTGTAAGTCGCTCTGGATAAGAGCGTCTGCTAAATTACTAAAATGTAAATGTAAAAATGTCTGGAGGAAACCTGGCACCATCCCTACAGTGAAGCATGGTGGTGGCAGCATCATGCTGTGGGGATTTTTTTCAATGGCAGGGACTGGGAGACTAGTCAAAGTACAGAGAGCATGGAGCAAAGTACAGAGAGATCCTTGATGAAAACCTGCTCAAGAGCGCTCAGGACCTCAGACTGGGGCGAAGGTTCACCTTCCGACAGGACAACGACCCTAAGCACACAGCCAAGACAACGCAGGAGTGGCTTCAGGACAAGTCTCTGAATGTCCTTGAGTGGCCCAGCCAGAGCCCTGAATTGAACCTGATCGAACATCTCTGGAGAGACCTGAAAATAGCTTTGCAGCGATGCTCCCCATCCAACCTGACAGAGCTTGAGAGGATCTGTAGAGAAGAATGGGAGAAACTCCCCAAATACAGGTGTGGCAAGTTTGTAGCCTGGGCATTGTTGTTCACTAATTAACTCCAAGTAGGGAAAGGATGGCGGGGTTGAAAAGTAATAAAGGGGAGTATATATATAAAAAACATGGGGGATTGGAAGTGATGCAGACAATTACATTGATAGAAGATACAATCTATCTGCAATATTAAGCTGATCCATCCCCCAGAAAAAAATAATAAATAAATTGTTTGTAGCGTCATACCCAACAACACTTGAGGCTGTAATCGCTGCCAAAGGTGATTCAACAAAGTACTGAGTAAAGGGTCTGAATACTTCTGTAAATGTATAACTTCCATTTACATTTCAAAAAACCTGTTTTTGCTTTGTCATTATGGTGTATTGTGTGTAGATTGATGAGGGGGTTAAAAACAATGTAATCCTTTTTAGAATAAGGCTGTAACATAACAAAATGTGGAAAAAGTCAAGGGGTCTGAATACTTTCCCAATGCGCTGTAAATAAACAGTGTGAAAAACACAGTATATAAAGAAATGGTCCAGTGTTTTTAATGTTTGCTATAAGTTATATGGGACAACAGCGTTGGCTGTGTGTGGGTGTATGCGTGTGTGTGTGTGTGTGTGTGTGTATATATCTGAGGACAGGAGTCTGTGTGTGTTTCTGTCTCCTACTGCAGGAGTGTTAAGTAGATTGCGTCATCATCCTCTTCATTTGAGAAGACGACTGATTAAATATTTGAGTAATCAAATGTGTTTTTGTGTTTTAAAAAAAATGTGTAACGCTAAAATACCTATCACATCACACATTTAGTAATGACAGAATGCGTTTGAAACTTCACGCACAGTAAAACTTTTGTATGACTTAATACAATTATTTTATCGATAGTAGTGGGAGAAAAAAAAGATGCTTGTACATTGATAAGCACACCAAAGGTGGCATTAATGATAAGTAATCAAATAGCCCATTTCACACCGTAGTCTGCTGAATTTGCAAGATAATGGTCGTGTTCCTCTGTTGAAATGTTGCGTGCATCAACCAATGGTTGCGCGCCACGTCATCGTCTGTGTCATCGACTGACAGATTGCTATAACATATGATGTGGTTAGCTGATACATTAAATACCCCTATCCAGGCGTTGTACGTTCTGGCAGGCGTCAGCAACGCCTGGGCAGAGGAACGCGACAAATGAAAATGTGGCACTGACTCACCCATGGGTTGACGTTTCAGCATTGTCTCAATGAAGAGTTCCGTGTTCGACTAGCCATGTGCGACATGCACACGCATTTACAAGCCTGCTACAATCTTTACTAACGTCATGCCACTGATGATTGGCTGAGAGAAATTGATGATAAAAAAGATTGTGGGGGCTGTTTTGTTAGACTTCAGTGCGGCTTTTGACATTATCGATCATAGTGATCATGGTCCTCTGTAGCTCAGCTGGTAGAGCACGGCGCTTGTAACGCTAAGGTAGTGGGTTCGATCCCCGGGACCACCCATACACAAAAAATAAATGTATGCACGCATGACTGTAAGTCGCTTTGGATAAAAGCGTCTGCTAAATGGCATATTATTATTATTATTATTATAGTCTGCTGCTGGAAAAATGTATGTGTTATGGCTTTACACCCCCTGCTATACTGTGGATAAAGAGTTACCTGTCTGACAGAACACAGAGGGTGTTCTTTAATGGAAGCCTCTCCAACATAATCCAGGTAGAATCAGGAATTCCCCAGGGCAGCTGTCTAGGCCCCTTACCCTTTTCAATCTTTACTAACGACATGCCACTGGCTTTGAGTAAAGCGGATGACTCAACATTATACACGTCAGCTACTACAGCGACTGAAATGACTGCAACACTTAACAAAGAGCTGCAGTTAGTTTCAGAATGGATGGCAAGGAATAAGTTAGACCTAAATATTTCCAAAACTAAAAGCATTGTATTTGGGACAAATTATTTACTAAACCCTAAACCTCAACTAAATCTTGTAATGAATAATGTAGAAATTGAGCAAGTTGAGGAGACTAAATTGCTTGGAGTAACCCTGGATTGTAAACTGTCATGGTCAAAACATGTTGATACAACAGTAGCTAAGATGGGGAGAAGTCTGTCCATAATAAAGCGCTGCTCTGCCTTCTTAACAGCACTATCAACAACGCAGGTCCTACAGGCCCTAGTTTTGTCGCACCTGGACTACTGTTCAGTCGGGTGGTCAGGTGCCACAAAGAGGGACTTAGGAAAATTGCAATTGGCTCAGAACAGTGCATCACGGTTGGCCCTTAAATGTACACAGAGAGCTAACATTAATAATATGCATGTCAATCTCTCCTGGTTCAAAGTGGAGGGGAGATTGACTTCATCACTACTTGTATTTGTGAGAGGTATTGACATGTTGAATGCACCGAGCTGTCTGTTTGAACTACTGGCACACAGCTCGGACACCCACAAGACATGCCACCAGAGGTCTCTTAACAGTCCCCAAGTCCAGAACAGACTATGGGAGGCGCACAGTACTACATAGAGCCATGACTACATGGAACTCTATTCCACATCAGGTAACTCATGCCAGCAGTAAAATTAGATTTAAAAAACAGATAAAAATACACCTTATGGAACAGCGGGGACTGTGAAGCAACACAAACACAGACACATGCATACAAACACACGATAACATACACACTATACACACATGTACACATGGATTTTGTGTTGTAGATATGTGGTAGTAGAGTAGAGGCCTGAGGGAACACACTTAATATGTTGTGAAATCTGTTATGAATGTATTGTAATGTTTTTAAAATGTATAACTGTCTTAATTTTGCTGGACCCCAGGAAGAGTAGCTGCTGCCTTGGCATCAGCTAATGGGGATCCATAATGAATATAAAATACAAATACAAATACTGGTTAGCGGCAGGCGGGTGAGGCGGGTGAGCAATATCCACCGCCATAATAGGGGAGAGTGGGGTAAGTTGAGCCGTTTTTTTTCATTCAGCATCACCAGGTCAAGGAAAATATAGTATTCTGTCTAACAAAAAATCTACATATATACTGTATCTACATATATTTCAGGATTTTTTCTTTTTCTTTTTATTTCACCTTTATTTAACCAGGTAAGCCAGTTGAGAACAAGTTCTCATTTACAACTGCGACCTGGCCAAGATAAAGCAAAGCAGTGCGATAAAAACAACAACATGGGACAAGCATCATGGCCATGGGACAAGCATCATGACACCTATAAGAAAATACCTAACTTGTTTCTTCCTTCACAGACTCCATGAAACAATGACCTCTTCCTAAATATTTGGTCACATGATACATTTTTGTGTATGGTTTCCTAGAAACAAGGGGTGACTCAACTAACCCTTCGGCTCACTCCTTCTTTAGCAGGGTTGGACAGGGACCAGAAATCACTCCTTCTTTAGCAGGGTTGGACAGGGACCAGAAATCACTCCTTCTTTAGCAGGGTTGGACAGGGACCAGAAATCAGCCCTGGCATTTCTAACACACTCAACTAACCCTTCGGCTCACTCCTTCTTTAGCAGGGTTGGACAGGGACCAGAAATCAGCCCTGGCATTTCTAACACACTCAACTAACCCTTCGGCTCACTCCTTCTTTAGCAGGGTTGGACAGGGACCAGAAATCAGCCCTGGCATTTCTAACACACAGGCCCTTTTTTTTCGTTGAGGCCCCCCATTATTAGCGAGATAATTATAACTTTGAGCAGAAAACCCAAAGTTAAACAGCTCTACTGGGCTAAAAATGGACCAGCCCATCTGGCATTTGCCCAGATTGCTAGTCCTCCCCTGTTCTTTAGTGTAATATCATAAACAGTTCTGAATATAATTGTAGGCCCATGTTGGAGAAAGGAGTGCCTCAGAGAAGGACTAGGTTACATTTCAGGTTGTAGATGCAGTCAAGTTTCCTGTCATCTTCATGAACAAATCATTTCATTCAAGTTTTAACCAAACTGCCTTGTATTCATGGAATGCATGACTTGTAATTAGGAATGCACTTTAGCAATCCTTGCACCCGTCGGGAGTTTCCAAACTCTCACGCACAAACACTCCCCATCTCTCTCTCTCCCCACCTTTCTCTCTCACACACACACACGATTGCTTCCTCGTGCAGGTTGTACGACTCCAGAGAGATTTCCATCGTCAGTGAGAGTGAGGCAATACTCAGCATGTAATATATGTTATCATAATAAGTATCGGTGGAAACATTACAGCCAGAGAGGAGAGGCTCAGGTCACATGACGCCATGATGACACATCTCCATGGGAACAACAGGAGAGTTCACATTAGTCATGTAGACTATTATGAGATGTTGGGTGTGTTGTTGGGAAGCATATCCATCCAGTACCCCTTTAACTGGGCGTTACCACAATAAGTCTATATACCATCAGTAGAAAACATTTCAGATCATTTCACATAAATAGCTCATCAAAAAAACGTTTCGGTTAAACATTCTTGAATTAATTTACACACAAACATGTGAAACTAGAGCAAGTTATTATTGAGTTTAGACATATTATTAAAATTCAACAGCGCACAATATTTTAACAATACCAAACAGACAGGTAATAATCAACCCAAATTAATCTATGCAGCACATTGGTTTGTTTACTAAGCATTTCCCTTTCTGGTGCACTTAAACGACCTCTATAAATCGCTGACTGAAGTACATCATAGCAACACTCAATACTTTGTCCTCCTGTAAAATAATGTATTGCCTTTATCTGGTTCATCCCCATCCAGTGGTGTTTTACAGTATGGGGTCGTCACCAGGATGGACATATTAATATAAAACTATATGATGGAACAGCTACAGTTGAAGTCGGAAGTTTACGTACACCTTAGCCAAATACATTTAAAACTCAGTTTTTCACAATTCCTGACATTTAATCCTAGTAAAAAATTCCCTGTCTTAGGTCAGTTAGGATCACCACTTTATTTTAGGAATGTGAAATGTCAGAATAATAGTAGAGATAATTATTTATTTCAGCTTTTATTTCTTTCATCACATTCCCAGAGGGTCAGAAGTTTACATACACTCAATTAGTATTTGGTAGCATTGCCTTTAAATTGTTTAACTTGGGTCAAACGTTTTGGGTAGCCTTCCACAAGCTTCCCACAATAAGTTGGGTGAATTTTGGCCCATTCCTCCTGACAGAGCTGGTGTAACTGAATCAGGTTTGTAGGCCTCCTTGCTGCACACGTTTTTCAGTTCTGCCCACACATTTTCTATAGGATTGAGGTCAGGGCTTTGTGATGGCCACTCCAATACCTTGACTTTGTTGCCCTTAAAACATTTTGCCACAACTTTGGAAGTATGCTTGGGGTCATTGTCCATTTGGAAGACCCATTTGCGACCAAGCTTTAACTTCCTGACTGATGTCTTGAGATGTTGCTTCAATATATCCACAATTTTCCTTCCTCATGATGCCATCTATTTTGTGAAGTGCACCAGTCCCTCCTGCAGCAAAGCACCCCCACAGCATGATGCTGTCACCCCCGTGCTTCACGGTTAGGATGGTGTTCTTCGGCTTGCAAGCGTCCCCCTTTTTCCTCCAAACATAACGATGGTCATTATGGCCAAACAGTTCTATTTGTGTTTCATCAGACCAGAGGACATTTCTTCAAAAAGTACGATCTTTGTCCCCATGTGCAGTTGCAAACCGTAGTCTGGCTTTTTTATGGCGGTTTTGGAGCAGTGGCTTCTTCCTTGCTGAGCGGTCTTTCAGGTTATGTCGATATAGGACTCGTTTTACTGTGGATATTGTCACGATCGTCGAAAGGATTGGACCAATGCGCAGCGTGGAATGCGAACATACTTTATTATTAAATTCACCACACGAACAAAACAACAAAACGATACGTGAAGTCCTTGGTAACAAAACACAAACCATACACGGAACAAGATCCCACAATACACTGTGCCAAACAGGCTGCCTAAGTATGGTTCCCAATCAGAGACAACAATCAACAGCTGATTCACGTTGCCTCTGATTGAGAACCACACCGGCCAACATAGAAAACACATAACTAGAGACTACCATAGAAACACAAAACATAGACACTACACACCCTGGCTCAACATAACAGAGTCCCTAGAGCCAGGGCATGACAGATATAGATACTTTTGTACCTGTTTCCTCCAGCATCTTCACAAGGTCCTTTGCTGTTGTTCTGGGATTGATTTGCACTTTTCGCACCAAAGTACGTTAAATCTCTAGGAGACAGAATGAGTCTCCTTCCTGAGCGGTATGACGGCTGTGTGGTCCCATGGTGTTTATACTTGCGTACTATTGTTTGTACAGATGAACGTGGTACCTTCAGGCGTTTGGAAATTGCTCCCAAGAATGAACCAGAATTGTGGAGGTCTACAATTTTTTTCTGAGGTCTTGGCTGATTTCTTTTGATTTTCCCATGATGTCAAGCAAAGAGGCACTGAGTTTACATTTACATTTTAGTCATTTAGCAGACGCTCTTATCCAGAGCGACTTACAGTTAGTGAATACATTTTTTTTTTTATACTGCCCCCCCGTGGGAATCGAACCCACAACCCTGGCGTTGCAAACGCCATGCTCTATCAACTGAGCTACATCCCTGCCGGCTATTCCCTCCCCTACCCTGGACAACTCTGGGCCAATTGTGCGCCGCCCATGAGTCTCCCGGTCGCGGCCGGCTGCGACAGAGCCTGGATTCGAACCAGGATCTCTAGTGGCACAGTTAGCACTGCGATGCAGTGCCTTAGACCACTGCGCCACTCAGGAGCCTTGGCAGGCTTTGAAGGTAGGCCTTGAAATACATCCACAGGTACACCTCCAATTGACTAAAATGATGTCAATTAGCCTATCAGAAGCTTCTAAAGCCATGACATAATTTTCTGGAATTTTCCAAGCTGTTTAAAGTCACAGTCAACTTAGTGTATGTAAACTTCTGACCAACTGGAATTGTGATACAGTGAATTATAAGTGAAATAATCTGTCTGTAAACAATTGTTGGAAAAATGACTTGTGTCATGCACAAAGTAGATGTCCTAACCGACTTGCCAAAACTATAGTTTGTTAACAAGAAATTTGTGGAGTGGTTGAAAAACGAGTTTTAATGACTCCAACCTAAGTGTATGTAAACTTCCGACTTCAACTGTATGTCGCACATGCAGCTAACAAAAACATATGGAAATGTCTGCTCTACCCAAAATTACAACCAAATAATTGCAGCATTACCGCAAAAATGGAAGAGGAAAGTGGAAGGGGGAAAAAGTAAGGAACTTGTCTGTCGGCCTTGCATTAAAGAACATAACTGGTGAAAAGAAACTGTGATAAATAAAACAGTATATCAGTTTCATTTAAGGACCAAAGGATTGACAGCCGTCCCATATAGATTGCAAAATAGTTGGGAAGAGATTTTTGACGTACCGATTCCAAGGCACATGGTTTATGAACTGATACGCAAAACGACACCGGATTCAAATTTAGAATTTTTCATTTTAAATTATTATACAAAATTCTTGCAACCAATAGAATGTTATATATATGGGGGATACAACCATCCCATCTCTGCAGATTTTGCTGCGGAGAGACATAATCATTAGATCATTTGTTTTGGTACTGTCCATATGTAGCTTGTTTTTGGTCGCAGATTCAGGAATGGCTGAAGAATTGCAATATTTACCTGGAGCTAACCCTGCAGTTAGCACTACTGGGTGATCTGAAATGTCATAGTCAATCATTCAATAATATAATAATACTTTTAGCAAAAATGTTTATTTTCAATTTACAATCTGTAGAAATGTGAATAGAAAGGTTCAGAACTTTTGTGAAAGATCACAGCACAGTTGAAAAATATATGGCAAATAGAAATCCAATATGGATGGTGTTAAGAGATAGATGGGAGGTGTTGAATGGAGCTGAAGGATGGGACTAATAACAACTAATAACAACAAGATGACTAATGTAAAGCATACTGTGTCCATAATACGTACACCACCAGTCAAAAGTTTTAGAACACCTACTCATTCAAGGGTTTTTCTTTATTTTTTTTACTATTTTCTACATTGTAGGATAATAGTGAAGACATCAAAACTATGAAATAACACATATGGAATCATGTAGTAACCAAAGAATAACCAAAGAAGTGTTAAACAAATCAAAATATATTTTGTAGTTGAGATTCTTCAAATAGCCACCCTTTGCCTTGATGACAACTTTGCACACTCTTGGCATTCTCTCAACCAGCTTCACTTGGAATGCTTTTCCAACAGTCTTGAAGGAGTTCCCACATATGCTGAGCACTTGTTGGCTGCTTTTCCTTCACTGCAGTCCGACTCATCCCAAACCATCTCAATTTGGTTGAGGTTGGGGGATTGTGGAGGCCAGGTCATCTGATGCAGCACTCCATCACTCTCCTTCTTGGTCAAATAGCCCTTACACAGCCTGGATGTGTGTTGGGTCATTGTCCTGTTGAAAAACAAATGATAGTCCCACTAAGCCCAAACCTGATGGGATGGCGTATCGCTGCTGAATGCTGTGGTAGCCATGCCTTGAATTCTAAATAAATCACATACAGTGTCACCAGCAAAGCACCCCCACACCATAACACCTCCTCCTCCATGCTTTACGATGGGAAATACACATGCGGAGATCATCCGTTCACCCACACCGCGTCTCACAAAGACACGGCGGTTGGAACCAAAAATCTCCAATTTGGACTCCAAACCAACCAAAGGACACATTTCCACCGGTCTAATGTCCATTGCTTGTGTTTCTTGGACCAAGCAAGTCTCTTCTTATTATTGGTGTCCTTTAGTAGTGGTTTCTTTGCAGCAATTCGACCATGAAGGCCTGATTCACGCAGTCTCCTCTGAACAGTTCATGTTGGGATGTGTCTGTTACTTGAACTCTGTGAAGCATTTATTTGGGCTACAATTTCTGAGGCTGGTAACTTTTATGAACTTTATCCTCTGCAGCAGAGGTAACTCTGGGTCTTCCATTCCTGTGGCGGTCCTCATGAGAGCCAGTTTCATCATAGCTCTTGATGGTTTTTGCAGCTGCACTTGAAGAAACTTTAAAAGTTCTTGACATTTTCCGTATTTACTGACCTTCATGTCTTAAAGTAATGATGGACTGTCATTTCTCTTTGCTTATTTGAGCTGTTCTTGCCATAATATGGACTTGGTCTTTTACCAAATAGGGCTATCTTCTGTATACCCCCCTACCTTGTAACAACACAACTGATTGGTTCAAATGCATTAAGGAAAGAAATTCCACAAATTAACTTTTAAGAAGGCACACCTGTTAATTGAAATGCATTCCAGGTGACTACCTCATGAAGCTGGTTGAGAGAATGCCAAGAGTGTGCAAAGCTGTCATCAAGGCAAAGAGTGGCTATTTGAAGAATCTCAAATATAAAATATATTTTGATTTGTTTAACACTTTTTTGGTTACTACATGATTCCATATGTGTTATTTCATAGTTTTATGGAGGCAATGTAGTGTAGTGTATATAGGTTATAGGTTAAGAACTTTTGTGAAAGAGCAGTTTGAAAGATATGGCATATAGAAGCAAACCAGATGGACATCATGAAAATGTTCGGAGAGGTTGAGGGTAGAGGAAGTTCAGGAGTAAAAACAAACAAAATATAATTATTGTAAAATTGACTGTGTCCATAAAATGTATATAGTATATATAAGCTGGAATTCGAGGCCTAAGCGTTGTTGTTCACTAGTTTACTCCAATTAGGGAAGGGGTGGTAGGGTTGGAAAGTAATATAAAGGAAAATATATTTATAAAAAGGATAAGTGTATATATATATGTATATGTTTTTATTTATATGTATGTATGTATATGTACCGTTCAAAAGTTTGGGGTCACTTAGAAATGTCCTTGTTTTCGAAAGAAAAGCAAATGTTTTGCCCATTAAAATAACATCAAATTGATCAGAAATACAATGTAGACATTGTTAATGTTGTAAATGGCTATTGTAGCTGGAAACTGCTGATTTTTAATGGAATATCTACATAGGCGTACAGAGGCCCATTATCAGCAACCATCAGTCCTGTGTTCCAATGGCACGTTGTGTTTGCTAATCCAAGTTTATCATTTTAAAAGGCTAATTGATCATTAGAAAACTATTTTGCAATTATGTTAGCATAGCTGAAAACGGTTGTGCTGATTAAAGAAGCAATAAAACTGGCCTTCTTGAGACTAGTTGAGTATCTGGAGCATCAGAAATTGTGGGTTCGATTACAGGATCAAAATGGCCAGAAACAAAGAACTTGCTTCTGAAACTCGTCAGTCTATTCTTGTTCTGAGAAATGAAGGCAATTCCATGCGTGAAATTGCCAAGAAACTGAAGATCTCGTACAACGCTGTGTACTTCTCCCGTCACAGAACAGCGCAAACTGGCTCTAACCAGAATATAAAGAGGAGTGGGAGGCCCCGGTGCACAACTGAGCAAGAGGACAAATACATTAGAGTGTCTAGTTTGAGAAACAGACGCCTCACAGGTCCTCAACTGGCAGCTTCATTAAATAGTACCCGCAAAACACCAGTCTCAACGGCAACAGTGAAGAGGAGACTCCGGGATGCTGACCTTCTAGGCAGAGTTGCAAAGAAAAAGCCATATCTCAGACTGGCCAATAAAAAGAAAAGATTAAGATGGGCAAAAGAACACAGACACTGGACAGAGGAAGATTGGAAAAAAGTGTTATGGACAGACAAATCGAAGTTTGAGGTGTTCGGATCACAAAGAAGTACATTTGTGAGATGCAGACCAAATGAAAAGATGCTGGAGGAGTGCTTGATGCCATCTGTCGAGCATGGTGGAGGCAATGTGATGGTCTGGGGGTGCTTTGGTGGTGGTAAAGTGGGAGATTTGTACAGGGTAAAAGGGATCTTGAAGAAGGAAGGCTATCACTCCATTTTGCAACGCCATGCCATACCCTGTGGATGGTGCTTGATTGGAGCCAATTTCCTCCTACAACAGGACAATGACCCAAAGCACAGCTCCAAACTATGCAAGAACTGTTTAGGGAAGAAGCAGTCAGCTGGTATTCTGTCTATAATGGAGTGGCCAGCACAGTCACCGGATCTCAACCCTATTGAGCTGTTGTGGGAGCAGCTTGACCGTATGGTACATAAGAAGTGCCCATCAAGCCAATCCAATTTGTGGGAGGTGCTTCAGGAAGCATGGGGTGAAATCTCTTCAGATTACCTCAACAAATTGACAACTAGAATGCCAAAGGTCTGCAAGGCTGTAACGGAGGATTCTTTGACAAAAGCAAAGTTTGAAGGACACAATTATTATTTATATTAAAAATCATTATTTCTAACCTTGTCAATGACTAAATTTCCTATGCATTTTGCTATATTTCCTATTCAAACTCATTTAATGTATGTTTTCATGGAAAACAAGGACATTTCTAAGTGACCCCCAAACTTTTGAATGGTAGTGTATATATATATATATATATATATATATATATATTTTTGCAAAAATATATATGGGGGATTGGAAGTGATGCAGACAATTACATTGATGGAAGTTACAATCTATCTGCAATATTAAAGCTGATCTTCCCCCTCAAAAATGAATAACAAACAAAGTGATAAATACAAACGATCCCAGATTTAGAATCCTGATGCAGTTGTTCCACTCTGACACAGGAAGAGGCGATGGCAATAATGAGTGTGTTTTTGTATATTTGTATTTTGTCAATTGTGTGCATGTTAGGCTCCCTTGCTAAAGAGACTTTGGTCCCTGGACTCCCGGTGAAAAGAAAGTTAATATAAACCCAATAATGCCACATCACGACTGCAGCTCTTGTGTTTCAGACAGGATATGGCACATTAAGGTTATGTCTCAAATGGACCCTATTCCCTATATAGTGCACTACTTTTGACCAGAACCATAATGGGCCATAAGGTACCATTTGGGACACAATCTAAGTTGAAGGGAAAGGGAAGTCACAAAACACAGGAACATCCTGTGGTCAAGGCCTCTACTGACACTGGGTGGTGGAGGAAAGTACTGTCCTTGGAACCAGTTACAGCTTTTCCATGACGCTAAAAGAAACCAATTAAGTTCCCACCGTGGCTGTCTCCCGTCTCAGCACAACATCTTGTGTGTTTTGAATTAACTGAAAGTAACAATGTAACTGAAAATAACTGGAATTCCATGTAAATTCTTAAGTAACTTTGGTGGTTTTAAACAGGAAGGCCTAGCTTCCTGTCTCTGACCATAGCTGTTTCCATTAAGCAACAACGTCTCAGCAACAGGAAAGGAAGGAGTTTTTTACGATTCCGAGGCAGTTTGGAGCTCTCCGATATAAACATCTCTTCAGTTTAAGATGATTCTCCTTTTACCAAAACCACTAAACTCCATAAAAAATGCAATACGAAGCAATTACTAAAGCACAACGTAACAACGTTGTAACTACAACGTTAGACCTACTATACCGGTACTGTGTAAAATCAGATTAATATCAAATGTGTTACCAAACGTTTAAAAAAAACACTTTTGGGACTAAAATACTAACATCCAAGAAACAAATATTGAGCTCATATACAAACATATTATTACTCCATATAACATATATTATTAAAGAATCATTACAAAGCAACGTGGGCATGAGAGAAAACATTTATCTCTAAAATAATGCAACCAGATCACTTTTTCATCGTTTTTTGGATTCCAACGTACGTTTTCCTCTGCATGATTCTGCCGTTTTTTGTGTCCTGTCCTGCAAAAAAAAAACACAAATAATATAATATAATAATATAATATGTTTTGAAGAATTTAAAAAAGGATAGAAAGCCCTAGAAGCCTGTAGATCGAAGGTGCTCTCGGGTTAAGGGGTTCATTGGTCATCAAAAACAAGGACCAAGGCAGAAGGCACTTCATAATATTTAGTTGTATTCCCCATCTCTGAAGAACCCACAGGCCCCTGCATATAGGTCCCCCAGCCTAGGCCCCAGCATCACCCAAAACGACTAAGCATAGCAGGTCTACCTGAGCCAAATGACACGTAGACCCTGTAGCTCTTGGAGAAATGTAGTGCACTATATAGGGAATAGGGTGCCATAATGAGATGGAACATAGACAAGTACCTTAGAACAGGTTACAGGATCGTGGTTCTCTGAAGGGGTTGGAGCCTGTCGGAACCCCCACCAGCAGGGCGTCTTTAGCTGCATTCTGCAGGCAGTACTGTTGGAGCTCGGCCGCTGCCTGAGACACCTGGGGGAACAACTAGTGTTTCAATGCTTAAAGGCCCTGTGCAGTCACAATTCTGTTTCTGCTGTGTTTTGTATCATATGTGTACAACAGCTGATGAAACTAACACTGTAAAAGTGTGAAGAAGAAAAAATATGATCAGTGTTATTTCCTGATAGTTGCTGGTTTAAGATTATAGAAACATGCACAGGCTGACTAAGGGACCAGACCATAAATGGACACCAAATCATTGCTATAATTGTCATTTTTTTGACCTGCAGTGGCCCTTTTAATATCATAAAGCAATAATATCGTATAATTAATGAGACTGCAGACAATTAATTAATGAATTATATAATGCCATGGTGAATTCCTTTCTATTTAGGAAGTATCAAGGCCAAGTTTGGTTGACTACATTTTAAACGGAATTAACGACTTTTTTTTTCACAGCATCAGTCACATCACAGTGGATCACACAAGAGCTGGCTGATACAGTAGACTAACTGGAATGCCATCACCCACACGTTTACAATCATCGTTTGAAATGCCATGAAATAAATACACCCCAAATCTATCCTATGCTAAATCTTCTGCCGTCTTTCTGTAAGATGTTGGTTTTGTTTACCTTAATCCGTTCCACGCTGGCTTCCAGTTTCAGTTGTTCTACAAGGCGACGCATGTTGGACACGTTGGAATTAGACGTCATGTTGATGCTTTATTCTTTTATGTCGTGTTTGTTTGTCAAATTGTTTGAGGTCTATTTGAAATATTGACGAGAAACGGCGCTTTCAGGACAGGTTAAAAGAAAAAAATATTTCACTTCCCAAACTTTTGAAGCGGAAGCCACATCCTCAGATGGGGAGGACCATTGGCGTCATGCACCCCAGAAATCTGAGGGGGCACAGAGTACGTGAGGATGCAGAGGCGTCGTGCCCATTGGGGGCACAGGGGCACAAGCCCCCTCAGATTTGTTCCCTTTCTTTACTACTAGCCACCTAGCAATTGTATGAAGTTGGCTAGCTAGCCCAGATAGTTTCCCAATCTCCCAACCGCATAACTAGCTACCAAGAAGCCATTTCAAGTTAGAGTAGCTAGCTTGTCTAACTATCTTAGCTGGCATGCCTGCTGGCAAGGTTCATAGACTTTAGAAAAATAAGCAATATCTAAATGTACTGAATGAGACTCCATTCCTTTCAATCTTTTACCCCGATTTTAACAGAGAAGCATATATATATATATATATATTACTTTTTTTAAGAACCACCAGTCAGGAGGATACAGACTGTTTAATAAGTATGCTAAGATATAATTAATCAATGATTATGGCTCTAGATTGCAGGAAAAAGCTGTTTCAGGTGTTTGAAAAATGCAAAAATTCTTAAAAATTCACCACACCCAGCCATCCTCGCAGGGGTGTCATGCACCCCAAAAATCTGAGGGGGGACAAAGAACATGAGGATGGCTCAGCCTTTTCCTGAAATCTAGAACCATAATCATTATGCTTAATTCTAGGTCAAAAATATGTATTTTTCTGCATATTAATTCTAGGTCAAAAATATGTATTTTTCTGCATATCTAAGCATACCTCTGGAGCTGTCTGTATCCTCCTGACTGCTGTTTATTTTTTATTTTTTTAAAGAAAATGTATATGCTTCTCTGCTAAAATCGGGGTAAAAGATTGAAAGGAATGTGAGTCTTATTCAGTACATTTAGATATTGCTTATTTTTCTAAAGTCTACCAACCTTGCCAGCAGTCACGCCAGCTAATATAGTTAGACAAGCTAGCTACTCTAAATTGATTTATAGCCTGAAATGGCTTCTTGGTAGCTAGTTATGCGGTTGGGAGATTGGGAACCTATCTGGGCTAGCTAAAGCCAACTTCATACAATTGCTAGGTGGCTAGTAGTATTACAGAAAAACAACAACAATATGTTTTGTTTTTTAAGGTTGACTTTGGGCAAAAACGCAAAAAAATAACATGAATGACAATTCGACGAACCACCAAAGGCATACCCCATTTTTGTTAGAAAATTGAGAAAGGGGTTGAGTTGGACCGTTTTTTTTTTTTTTGTGCCCAGGGTCGAACTTTTACAGGTCAATTCTGAGGGGGCATTTGCCCCTGTGCCCCCTATGGTAATGACGCCTCTGAGGGAGGACCACTGATTTGCCCCCCATGCCCCCTATGGTAATGACGCCTCTGAGGGAGGACCACTGATTTGCCCCCCCATGCCCCCCATGGTAATGACGCCTCTGAGGGAGGACCACTGATTTGCCCCTGTACCCCCTATGGTAATGACGCCTCTGAGGGAGGACCACTGATTTGCCCCCCATGCCCCCTATGGTAATGACGCCTCTGAGGGAGGACCACTGAGGACCAAGTAAAGAGCTCAGCTGCTGCTGGATCTCAAGAAACAAAAATAAAACCAGCCTCTCAGAGGCCCACAGCTGGCACTACATTTGCATTGGCATCTTTATGTCGTTTTTAATGACACGTTTTGCATCCGACAGGGTATACGTAAAAAAAAAAAATATCCAGACAGTTAAAATATATAATTTTTTAATATTTTAAGAGGGTTATGGGGTTATGAATACTTTGTATAATTTTGTGTACCGGTACTTTCAATTGTGATTTGAAAACAGCCTTCCCGAAGTAAGACAGTGCATACGAAGACTGTTCATGGACCAACGGAGACTAGAAGTAGGCCCAATCTGGGTCTGACGGGATGACGGTTCAGGCCAGAGACAGAAGAGCAGCTACAACGGACAATACAACCTTGCGTAAACCTTGGGTTGTGTCAGTTTTTTTTTGCAAAAACGCAAAAAAATAACATGAATGATAAATCGACGAACCACCAAAGGCATACCCCATTTTTGTTAGAAAATTGAGAAAGGGGTTGAGTTGGACCGTTTTTTTTGTGTGCCCAAAGTCGAACTTTTACAGGTCAATTCTGAGGGGGCAATGTGCTAGCTGAAGCCAACTTCATCCAATCATATATCTTGAAGTTATTAAGACACCGTTCACCTGAAATGTCTCCAATCAGAGAGGAAGAGTCGAACGAGAGGGTTATCTCTCGCCAAACTCTGTCCAGAATAAGCCCAATGCGTTTCTATGGGCTTAAGCAGACCAAAGACTGTTGCCTGCCAGGACAACGACTCCCGCTGTTAGGTCGGAGACACGGGCATCTCGTCATTATATACTGCCCCAATACAATATCTCTGAAAATAATTATCCATACAAACAGGCATTATTTTCAATCGTCTGTATACACATCATCAGTAGATTTATTCACAAATACACAGGTATGCAAACACAATGTGACTGTATAAACACAATGTGACTGTATAACAGTGTGACTGTATAAACACAGTGTGAATGTATAACTGGCACAAGTCAGGTGCAATATATGATATGCATGTTGTCAATCGTCAATAAAAGTGAGTCGTCCAGGTCCTTCATTCTTCATCCACCGTCGGTACCTCTTCCACCTGGGGTCCAGGGCCATCTTCATCTTCATCTCTTCCTCCTGCTCCTCCTTGTACACCTGTATAACAACATGACGCAATACAGACAGAAATAGTACAAACTCATTCAGAAATCATTTGGGGTTTTAAATCTGGACCCATTTCCCATTAGTGTCAGACTGTTTCTGCTCTCTTGCCAAACATGGCGTGACAATGAGTGACAAGGAGTTGGCAAAACAGCTATTTGTTGTAATAACATTGTAATACATGGTGCAATGCTTCACACTGTTCCTGTTACTATTACTACTACAACTATACTCCTACTACAACTATACTACATCTATTACTACTGCTACTACAACTATACTCCTACTACAACTATACTACATCTATTACTACTGCTACTACAACTATACTACTACTACAACTATACTACATCTATTACCGTATTGGTCCGAATATAAGACGACCCTGATTATAAGACGACCCCCCGTTTTTCAACACAAACATTTAGAAAAACAGATTTGCAGACTAGATTTGCCGAACAAAGAACTTCATTTTATTTTAAAATAACAATATTAAAAACACAGTGAATTAAACACAAAGGCAAACTATGTACAGTATGATTCAAAATTAATATCAAGCAATAATAAAGCAACATTTTTAAATAACAGAGAAAATACAGGCCACACATTTAACTAAACTTAACAAAAATTCGCCAAACTTCTCCTCCGATGTCTCTCTATCCCTCACACACGTCCTCTGCCCCGCTGTGTTCGCTCTCGCTGTCATCGCTCCCCAGCTGCTCCGCTTCCACCGGCTCCTCCCAAAGCACGTCGTCCTCGCTGCCGTCCAATGCATTTGAGATGCAACATTTTTTAAAGCCATCGATGATGCTCTGTGAGGGAATAGCATCCCATGCATGCAGGATCCATTCACACAGTAGACGGACTGACGGCTTCTGTATTTTCCCGGTCGGTGTGAGTGCGTGGTTGCCAGACAGGAGCCACTCTGTGTATTTTTTTCGCAGGTTATCCTTGAAAGGCTTGTTCACAACTACGTCCAACACCTGTAGCTGGCTTGTCATTCCCCCTGGTATGATCACAAGATCCCCGTTCATTGCTCGCACCTGACTTTTCACGGGCTCAGTCAGATGTCCGCGGAACGCATCCAGAACGAGCATGTTCCTCCTCTTCCTCAGTCCCCCGTAGCGTGCGCCCCACACAACCTTTAGCCAGTCCACTACAAGCCCCGACTCCATCCAGCCCTTCTCCTGGGCGCGCACAATAATGCCAGCTGGCATTGGGTCCTTTGGCACAGTCTTACGCTTAAGAATGACATACGGGGGGAGTTTGCTGCCACCAGCGAGACATGTCAACATGACAGTGACGCGGCTCTTCTCGTTGCCCGTTGATTTCACCAACACAGACTTTTCTCCCTTTCTATTGACAGTCACCGATGTTGGCATGTCGAAATAAACGGGTGTCTGATCAGCATTGCCGATCTGATCCAGCGGGTAGGAGTGCTTCTTCCTCAGGTTGATAACAAAGCGCTGAAACGAAAGCAGCTTCTCTCCGAAGTCTGACGGCAGGCGTTGGGCCAAACTCGTTCTCCGTCTAAGTGACAGTCCATTACGCCGCATCATCCTACGACACCAGCCGAGGCTGGCTTTAAATCCAGTGATGTTGAGCTCTCTGGCGATTTCCAGGGCCTTAACCTGGATGACAGCTCTGGTAATGGGCATTCCCTCACTTCTTTTTTCCCTGACATATTCAAAAACCCTCCGGTCAACCTCAATGAAACGACCACTTTGAGGACCACGGAAGGATTTTCGCTGACTGTTAGCATCTTTTAGACGTTGTTTTTCTGCTCGCCATCTTCTTACATTACACTCAGTGACCCCGAATGTCTTGGCAGCTTGGCAGTTGTTAGATGACTCTGCCTTATTGACAACCATTATTTTGAAATTGGCATCATAGCTCCTCCGCTGTTGTTTATTGACCTGGCCCACTTTTGAGCCACTTGTCTCTAAATGGTCAGCCTGTCTTTCCATCTTTAAACACCGGTAACGGGCTGGTTGTTAAGGACGCCTCTTCCCTCCGTCCGGAACGAATTTTTGGCGCCATCTGTGCCCGCGAATGTGTATTGACATTTAAAGGGAGCGCCGAAGAAGAGAAACTGCGCTCTGAATACTAGACCCCGAATATAAGACGACCCGACTTTTTTGGACCTATTTCGAGGGGAAAAAAGGCCGTCTTATATTCGGACCAATACGGTACTACTGCTACTACAACTATACTACTACTACAACTATACTACAACTATTACTACTGCTACAACAACTATACTACTACTACAACTATACTACTACTACAGCTATACTACATATATTACTACAACTATACTACTACTACAACTATACTACAACTATTACTACTGCTACTACAACTATACTACAACTATTACTACTGCTACTACAACTACACTACTACTACAACTATACTACTACTACTACAACTACTACAACTATCCTACTACTACAACTACTACAACTATCCTACTACTACAACTATTACTACTACTTCTGCCGCCGCCACCACCACTACTACTACTGCTACATTCGTTACTCCAGACCTCATAGTTGTCTTTGATCCAGAGCTGCCTCTCCAGGAAGGTCTCTCTCTGCTCCTCCTCCAGACCGTCAAACTGAGACTGAGACATCTTCATATTCTTCCTGATGATGTACAGCTTCTCCTCGTCTCCGTACTCCTCTCTGCAGATGGTGAACCTGTACATCCACTTACAGTACCAGACCACGTAGGCACACAGGCAGTAGGGGAACAGGACAATCTTACAGAGCAGGATGTCCAAGATTTTAGGCTTCTGGTAGCCTCCCTTGATGTCGATCTTGTTCTTGATGATGTCTCGGATGATCTCTTCTTCCTGTTCCCTGATCTCCTCTTTGGACCGTCGGTTCTTACCCTTCTCTTTTGTCTTGTTCAGGAGACCCAGCTGCTTGGCTATCTCTGTCGCCTGGATACGGTACTTGGGGACTGTTGATAGGTAGTTGATGGCTTCAGTGTAGCTGGCCCACCAACTGTAGTACTGAAGGAAGAAAAACAGTCATAAATCAGAACTGTTAAGATGTTTCCCAAATTGGCACCCTATTCCCTATACAGTGCACTGCTTTTGACCAGAGCCCTGTCGGATTTGAAATAGGTTGCCACGTGGGACTCTTGGCTTAAACGTGTAAAAACAGTTTTGCGTTGAAATAAATATTGCATTTAAGCCAAGAGACATTCAGAGCGTGTGAAGATACGACTGTACCTGAAAGATTGATATAGCAACCACGGTCACCAGAATGACAATCCGCACGTCGACTTTAGGTGCCAGCCGTCTGCTGTAGTAGGTGTAGTAGTGGCTGTAGTACTGTTCCGGGTGGTCCAGCATGTAGTCGTAATCTCTACGGGAGTCCTCATCCTGATACGCAGGAGGAAAATGGGTCTTATTTTAATCTTCCTACATCAAACTATTCCGACTACTTGGATAACAGGCCTAGTAACAAGTACAAGTTACGAGAAGATAACCCCTTTATCAGAATGGTTTAGAGCCGTGTGCATAGTATGTATCAAGCGTCTCAGAGTAGAAGCGCTTACTTAGGATCAGTTTGGCCTTTTGGATTACAGCAAACAAGCAGAATAATGGCCATGGGGGGGGGCCTGATCCTAGAAGAGCACCCCTACTCCGAGAAGCAGGACGGACATACCTGCTCTACCCTTTCTCTGGCTACTACTCCTGTAGCTATGTGAAAAGGGACTATTACTGATTACTTTCCTGTGAGCCTCTTCGGGTCTATTGAGTAAATGGTAATTGACAGTATTGGTCCACTATAAACCAAGACAAAATGATCAATTTGACTGAGGGCCTTTGATTCAGGAGTTGAGAAAAGTGCCACATTGGCATACAGCATAAGTTGACGTCAGCAAGAGCCGGCAAAACTAGCTTGGCCAGAGAGCTGAAGCAACGGAGGGCTATGGTACGAATCATCTGTGAGGTTTCCTCCACTTACCTTCAGAGTTTCATATGCAGTTGCAATGAGCAGAAATTTTTGATGAGCACTTTCACGAGTCTCGCCTGCAAGACTTGAGAATCTATCCGGGTGATACTTTCTGGCTAGCTGTCTGTAAGCACGACCTATGTCCGATTTGGCCGCTTCTCTCGACACTCCGAGTACATCGTAACAAATCTCGGTGCCACAATAAAGTCCCTCGATGAGCGCCGTGGCAGAGGGTATGAAACCCCCCAAAAATAACAAAATGCCTATCCATTGACCAAAGTGTCTCCCATTCTCCGTGGGGGCAGCCATTTCACTGTCGTCACTAGTTCTTCTTCGTGTGGCTTTATCCGGCGGACTAGACGTTATGTTGCGTATTGCTGCCTTTCACAGTCCGGAACCGAACGTACATTGCAAATTTGTTCACAAAAAAAAGGAAATGGGGGGGGGAAGAAATTGCACCGCCATCTAAACTAGTGTGACTACATGTCCAGGATTGTGGTCCCGCAACCAATCAATCATGTCCCGCATTTTATTAACAAATTCAAACACCACAAAATAAAAAAATAAAAGTCGTATTTCAGTCAGACATTCCGACCTGTCTCTTGCAGTCACGTTGCGCCCTTGAAAATATATATATATCATAAGTATGTGATAGCCTAAACCTACTTTTGATGTTAAACACTTCTCCAATCATTGTTGAGATCTGGGAGGGAGAGGGTAGTGGGGCACAGTGTGTAGCTACTATGGGATGTTGAGTGGAAGTTTATGTTATATGGAATGACTAGCTAGTGTAATCCAGGAGACGGAATGGAAGGGAACAGCGAAGATTTTTATAACTACACCAAGATAGACCACAGCCTGTCGTTTCAATCGGGAACAAATGAGCCACAGTTGGCAGAACAAGCAAGGAGGTGGGCAGAGTCAAGCAAGAGCTAGCGAGATCCTATTGGCGTGTTGTAGCTAACATTTGCATATTTCAGTTGGGGAACGCCTACTTTGTGAAGTGCGAGTTTGCGATAACTCAATTCACTTTTGCACTCCTAAACAACGAAAAAAAAAAAAAAAAGGGTAAAGTCTACTAAGCATAGTCCACTCTGTTCGTAACAGATTGTAGTTTTGGGAACAGAAAACTGTATTGAGATCAAATGTTTCATCGATGAGTAAATTAACAGAATGTTGGCCAAAATCCATCTAGTTCCACCTTCTCCCACTGCCGGCCTCACGTTTATTTATAAAATATCTGTCTCGTTGTTCTATCTGTGGTAAGAGGTCTGATGTTGTGATCACCTGCTGCTAAAATTGCTTAATTGTTTGGGTTGGTTGGTTAAGCATTGTAATTCGTTGGTATTGCTAGATAGCTAGCCAATGAGCTAACTGTAACTACCTATGCGCTAACAGAAGCTAGTTAGATAGATTACATTCAATTCAGCTCCATTGTGGCTAGGTAGCTAGCACTCTCTCTCTCACAAACATTAGCTAGCTAGCCAAGCTAAACTCAAGTCGATCGTAAATCTAGCTAGCTAGCTGTTTTAGATGCTGACCAGACGGGCCACTTAGCTTTTCTTGCCAACCTAGGTAGCTAGCTAGCTATATAGCAAACAAAAGGGCTAATGTTAACCCACTGAATGATGTTTCATAAGCTTGTTATGTTGAAGCCATCCGAGTGTGTGTGTGAGAGAGAGAGAGAAAGAATGAATCTGGTGAATAACTTAGCCTCACATGGAATCTGATTATCACAATCGTGTAATTTATGCATGACAAAACATGAGGTCATGACACATTCTTAGGTATAGCTGAGCTAAGTTATCAGTTGTCTGTCTTTGTCTTGTATCTTTATAGTGGCAGATACACTACACGACCAAACATATGTGGACAACTGCTCGTCGAACATCTCATTCCAAAATCATGGGCATTAATATGGAGTTGGTCTCCCCTTTGCTGCTATAACAGCCTCCACTGTTCTGGGAAGGCTTTCCACTAGATGTTGGAACATTTCTGCGGGAACTTGCTTCCATTCAGCCACAAGAGCATTAGTGGGGTTGGGCACTGATGTTGGGCAATTAGGCCTGGCTCGCAGTCGGCGTTCCAATTCATCTCAAAGGTGTTATATGGCTCTATGTAGAACCCTTTTTGCCTTCCAAAGAACCCTTCTTGCCTTCCAAAGAATCCTTCTTGCCTTCCAAAGAACCCTTCTTGCCTTCCAAAGAATCCTTCTTGCCTTCCAAAGAACCCTTCTTGCCTTCCAAAGAATCCTTCTTGCCTTCCAAAGAACCCTTCTTGCCTTCCAAAGAATCCTTCTTGCCTTCCAAAGAATCCTTCTTGCCTTCCAAAGAACCCTTCTTGCCTTCCAAAGAACCCTTCTTGCCTTCCAAAGAACCCTTCTTGTCTTCCAAAGAACGCTTCTTGCCTTCCAAAGAATCCTTCTCGCCTTCCAAAGAATCATCAAAGAACCCTTTCTTCCAGAAATGGTTCTTAGGATGTTAAAAGTTCTAGGTAGAACCCTTTGCCTTACAAATAACCTTTTTCTTCCAAAAAGGGTTCTTTAGATCAAACCGGTTCTTGGTAGAACCCTATCCCTCCACATAGAACCCTTTTGGAACCCTTTTTTCTAAGAGTGCAGAGAATCGACATTTGGCTAGCTTGATCTCAGATCTGTGTATGCTGTTTTGCCAATTCCTACAGTATGATTGTTGCCATGCCAGGTTACCCTAGGAGTTGGCTATACATAGGAGTTGGCTATCTGGCACAAATAGATCAAAGACCACTCTTACATTTGGCTGATTGTCAGAACAGAACAAGTGTAACTTCGATGCACTGGATGACAACTCTAGAAATTGTTGGCTTCGTTCCAGGAAAAATAGGAGGTGGTTTGTTTGTGTAGCACCTGAATGCGAGGGCAAGCGGTTATGCATCGTAAGGGACCAAAATTGTTTTAGGTTGTGGCACTCCAGTGAGTGTGAATCATTGCAGAAATAGGAACTAGTAAAGGTAGCTAGCTGTCAATGATGTCTACACTGGTGCCCCGTCTAGGGAATAGGGTGCTATTTGGAAAGCATCCCTGGCATTGAAAAGCATCGCTAGCACTAGAGGTATGGCATACACTGAGTTGACAGAGGAGCTGTGAGTTGACAGGTCGTGTGAGAGGTCTGGCTGTCAAACAGAGATCCTGAGGAAGGAATTCCACCAGCAGATGGCTCAGTATGTCCCAACACGTAATTCAAATATTAAAGATTATATATATATATATATATATATATATATATATATATATATATATATATACAGTGGGGAGAACAAGTATTTGATACACTGCCAATTATGCAGGTTTTCCTACTTACAAAGCATGTAGAGGTCTGTAATTTTTATCATAGGTACACTTCAACTGTGAGAGACGGAATCTAAAACAAAAATCCAGAAAATCACATTGTATGATTTAAGTAATTAATTTGCATTTTATTGCATGACATACATATTTGATACATCAGAAAAGCAGAACTTAATATTTGGTACAGAAAACTTTGTTTGCAATTACAGAGATCATACGTTTCCTGTAGGTCTTGACCAGGTTTGCACATACTGCAGCAGGGATTTTGGCCCAGTCCTCCATACAGACCTTCTCCAGATCCTTCAGGTTTCGGGGCTGTCGCTGGGCAATACAGACTTTCAGCTCCCTCCAAAGATTTTCTATTGGGTTCAGGTCTGGAGACTGGCTAGGCCACTCCAGGACCTTGAGATGCTTCTTACGGAGCCACTCCTTAGTTGCCCTGGCTGTGTGTTTCGGGTCATTGTCATGCTGGAAGACCCAGCCACGACCCATCTTCAATGCACTTACTGAGGGAAGGAGGTTGTTGGCCAAGATCTCGCGATACATGGCCCCATCCATCCTCCCCTCAATACGGTGCAGTCGTCCTGTCCCCTTTGCAGAAAAGCATCCCCAAAGAATGATAGTTCCACCTCCATGCTTCAAGGTTGGGATGGTGTTCTTGGGGTTGTACTCATCCTTCTTCTTCCTCCAAACACTGCGAGTGGAGTTTAGACCAAAAAGCTATATTTTTGTCTCATCAGACCACATGACCTTCTCCCATTTCTCCTCTGGATCATCCAGATGGTCATTGGCAAACTTCAGACGGGCCTGGACATGCACTGGCTTGAGCAGGGGGACCTTGCGTGCGCTGCAGGATTTTAATCCATGATGGCGTAGTGTGTTACTAATGGTTTTCTTTGAGACTGTGGTCCCAGCTCTCTTCAGGTCATTGACCAGATCCTGCCGTGTAGTTCTGAGCTGATCCCTCACCTTCCTCATGATCATTGATGCCCCACGAGGTGAGATCTTGCATGGAGCCCCAGACCGAGGGTGATTGACCGTCAGCTTGAACTTCTTCCATTTTCTAATAATTGCGCCAACAGTTGTTGCCTTCTCACCAAGCTGCTTGCCTATTGTCCTGTAGCCCATCCCAGCCCTGTGCAGGTCTACAATTTTATCCCTGATGTCCTTACACAGCTCTCTGGTCTTGGCCATTGCGGAGAGGTTGGAGTCTGTTTGATTGAGTGTGTGGACAGGTGTCTTTTATACAGATAACGAGTTCAAACAGGTGCAGTTAATACAGGTAATGAGTGGAGAACAGGAGGGCTTCTTAAAGAAAAACTAACAGGTCTGTGAGAGCCGGAATTCTTACTGGTTGGTAGGTGATCAAATACTTATGTCATGCAATAAAATGCAAATTAATTACTTAAAAATCATACAATGTGATTTTCTGGATTTTTTCCGCCTCTCACAGTTGAAGTGTATCTATGATAAACATTACAGACCTCTACATGCTTTGTAAGTAGGAAAACCTGCATAATCGGCAGTATATCAAATACTTGTTCTCCCCACTGTATACAGTGGGGGAAAAAAAGTATTTAGTCAGCCACCAATTGTGCAAGTTCTCCCACTTAAAAATATGAGAGAGGCCTGTAATTTTCATCATAGGTACACGTCAACTATGACAGACAAAATGAGAAAGAAAAATCCAGAAAATCACATTGTAGGATTTTTTATGAATTTATTTGCAAATTATGGTGGAAAATAAGTATTTGGTCAATAACAAAAGTTTCTCAATACTTTGTTATATACCCTTTGTTGGCAATGACACAGGTCAAACGTTTTCTGTAAGTCTTCACAAGGTTTTCACACACTGTTGCTGGTATTTTGGCCCATTCCTCCATGCAGATCTCCTCTAGAGCAATGATGTTTTGGGGCTGTCGCTGGGCAACACGGACTTTCAACTCCTTCCAAAGATTTTCTATGGGGTTGAGATCTGGAGACTGGCTAGGCCACTCCAGGACCTTGAAATGCTTCTTACGAAGCCACTCCTTCGTTGCCCGGGCGGTGTGTTTGGGATCATTGTCATGCTGAAAGACCCAGCCACGTTTCATCGTCAATGCCCTTGCTGATGGAAGGAGGTTTTCACTCAAAATCTCATGATACATGGCCCCATTCATTCTTTCCTTTACACAGATCAGTCGTCCTGGTCCCTTTGCAGAAAAACAGCCCCAAAGCATGATGTTTCCACCCCCATGCTTCACAGTAGGTATGGTGTTCTTTGGATGCAACTCAGCATTCTTTGTCCTCCAAACACGACGAGTTGAGTTTTTACCAACAAGTTCTATTTTGGTTTCATCTGACCATATGACATTCTCCCAATCCTCTTCTGGATCATCCAAATGCACTCTAGCAAACTTCAGACGGGCCTGGACATGTACTGGCTTAAGCTGGGGGACACGTCTGGCACTGCAGGATTTGAGTCCCTGGCGGCGTAGTGTGTTACTGATGGTAGGCTTTGTTACTTTGGTCCCAGCTCTCTGCAGGTCATTCACTAGGTCCCCCCGTGTGGTTCTGGGATTTTTGCTCACCGTTCTTGTGATAATTTTGACCCCACGGGGTGAGATCTTGCGTGGAGCCCCAGATCGAGGGAGATTATCAGTGGTCTTGTATGTCTTCCATTTCCTAATAATTGCTCCCACAGTTGATTTCTTCAAACCAAGCTGTTTACATATTGCAGATTCAGTCTCCCAGCCTGGTGCAGGTCTACAATTTTGTTTCTGGTGTCCTTTGACAGCTCTTTGGTCTTGGCCATAGTGGAGTTTGGAGTGTGACTGTTTGAGGTTGTGGACAGGTGTCTTTTATACTGATAACAAGTTCAAACAGGTGCCATTAATACAGGTAACGAGTGGAGGACAGAGGAGCCTCTTAAAGAAGAAGTTACAGGTCTGTGAGAGCCAGAAATCTTGCTTGTTTGTAGGTGACCAAATACTTATTTTCCACCATAATTTGCAAATAAATTCATAAAAAATCCTACAATGTGATTTTGTGGATTTTTTCCCCTCAATTTGTCTGTCATAGTTGACATGTACCTATGATGAAAATTACAGGCCTCTCTCATCTTTTTAAGTGGGAGAACTTGCACAATTGGTGGCTGACTAAATACTTTTCCCCCCCACTGTATTGGATGGGTATATTGACAGACATATTGGACACTCTTGCCCCAGCAGGCCTCAATGAGGAATGTTCTTTTTCTAGTTGTTTGTAGTAGGTTCTAAATAGGCCAAACATTTAGGGAATGACATCATGTAATTGTATTGTGTTTCTATCGTGATTTGGTTGTCATGGTTCCCCCACAGCGCCCTCTGCTGGTATCTCTTGATTGGGCCAATACTGACTGGGAATGTATCATGATGCCCACCTGTGAGGTCTGGTTGTTGTGACATTGATTGCCATTGCCTTGACCACCGAAGAAGTGTTCATACCCCAAACGTTCAGAGTGCTGTTTCTGTTTTTCATATATACACTACATGACCAAAAGTATGTGGACACCTGCTTGACCAACATCTCATTCCCAAATCATGGGCATTAATATGGAGCTGGTCCCCCCCCTTTGCTGCTATAACAGCCTCCACTCTTCTGGGAAGGCTTTCCACTAGATGTTGGAACATTGCTGTGGGGACTTGCTTCCATTCAGCCACAAAACCATTAGTGAGGTCAGGCACTGATGTTGGGCGATTAGGCCTGGCTCGCAGTCGACGTTCCAATTCATCCCAAAGGTGTTTGATGGGGTTGAGGTCAGGGCTCTGCAAGCCAGTCAGGTTCTTCCACACCGATCTTGACAAAGCATTTCTGTATGGACCTCGCTTTGTGCACAGGGGCATTGTCATGCTGAAACAGGGAAGGGCCTTCCCCAAACTGTTGCCACAAAGTTGGAAGCACAGAATCGTCTACAATGTCATTGTATGTTGTAGCGTTAAGATTTCCCTTCACTGGAACTAAGGGGTCTAGCCCAAACCATGAAAAACAGCCCCAGACCATTATTCCTCCTCCACCAAACGTTACAGTTGGCATTCGGGCAGGTAGTTCTCCTACATTTTGTTACGTCTTATTCTAAAATTGATTAAATTATTTTCCTCATCAATCTACACACAATACCCCATAATGACAAAGCGAAAACAGGTTGACATTTCTGCAAATTTATTAAAAATAAAAAACAGAAATACCTTATTTACATAAGTATTCAGACCCTTTGCTATGAGACTCGAAATTGAGCTCAGGTGCATCCTGTTTCCATTGATCATCCTTGAGATGTTTCTACAACTTGATTGGAGTCCACCTGTGGTAAATTCAATTGATTGGACATGATTTAGAAAGGCACACCCCTGTCTATATACAGTGCATTCGGAAAGTATTCAGACCCCATTACTTTTTCCACATTTTGTTACATTACAGCCTTATTCTAAAATGGATTGAATTGTCCCCCCCACCCCCCCTCCTCAATCTACACACAATACCCCATAATTACAAAGCAAAAACAGGTTTAGACATTAATGCAAATTTATTAAAAATAAAACAACTGAAATATCACATTTACATAAGTACTCAGACCCTTTACGCAGTACTTTGTTGAAGCACCTTTGGCAGCGATTACAGCCTTGAGTCTTCTTGGGTATGACGCTATAAGCTTGGCACACCTGTATTTGAGGAGATTCTACCATTCTTCTCTGCAGATCCTCTCATGCTCTGTCAGGTTGGATGGGGAGCATCGCTGCACAGCTACAGTGGGGAAAAAAAGTATTTAGTCAGCCACCAATTGTGCAAGTTCTCCCACTTAAAAAGATGAGAGAGGCCTGTAATTTTCATCATAGGTACACGTCAACTATGACAGACGAATTGAGGAGAAAAAATCCAGAAAATCACATTGTAGGATTTTTAATGAATTTATTTGCAAATTATGGTGGAAAATAAGTATTTGGTCACCTACAAACAAGCAAGATTTCTGGCTCTCACAGACCTGTAACTTCTTCTTTAAGAGGCTCCTCTGTCCTCCACTCGTTACCTGTATTAATGGCACCTGTTTGAACTTGTTATCAGTATAAAAGACACCTGTCCACAACCTCAAACAGTCACACTCCAAACTCCACTATGGCCAAGACCAAAGAGCTGTCAAAGGACACCAGAAACAAAATTGTAGACCTGCACCAGGCTGGGAAGACTGAATCTGCAATAGGTAAGCAGCTTGGTTTGAAGAAATCAACTGTGGGAGCAATTATTAGGAAATGGAAGACATACAAGACCACTGATAATCTCCCTCGATCTGGGGCTCCACGCAAGATCTCACCCCGTGGGGTCAAAATGATCACAAGAACGGTGAGCAAAAATCCCAGAACCACACGGGGGGACCTAGTGAATGACCTGCAGAGAGCTGGGACCAAAGTAACAAAGCCTACCATCAGTAACACACTACGCCGCCAGGGACTCAAATCCTGCAGTGCCAGACGTGTCCCCCTGCTTAAGCCAGAACATGTCCAGGCCCGTCTGAAGTTTGCTAGAGTGCATTTGGATGATCCAGAAGAGGATTGGGAGAATGTCATATGGTCAGATGAAACCAAAATAGAACTTTTTGGTAAAAACTCAACTCGTCGTGTTTGGAGGACAAAGAATGCTGAGTTGCATCCAAAGAACACCATACCTACTGTGAAGCATGGGGGTGGAAACATCATGCTTTGGGGCTGTTTTTCTGCAAAGGGACCAGGACGACTGATCCGTGTAAAGGAAAGAATGAATGGGGCCAAGTATCGTGAGATTTTGAGTGAAAACCTCCTTCCATCAGCAAGGGCATTGAAGATGAAATGTGGCTGGGTCTTTCAGCATGACAATGATCCCAAACACACCGCCCGGGCAACGAAGGAGTGGCTTCATAAGAAGCCTTTCAAGGTCCTGGAGTGGCCTAGCCAGTCTCCAGATCTCAACATGGAGGAATGGGCCAAAATAGCAGCAACAGTGTGTGAAAACCTTGTGAAGACTTACAGAAAACGTTTGACCTGTGTCATTGCCAACAAAGGGTATATAACAAAGTATTGAGAAACTTTTGATATTGACCAAATACTTATTTTCCACCATAATTTGCAAATTAATTAATTAAAAATCCTACAATGTGATTTTCTGGATTTTTTTTCTTCTCATTTTGTCTGTCATTGTTGACGTGTACCTATGATGAAAATTACAGGCCTCTCTCATCTTTTTAAGTGGGAGAACTTGCACAATTGGTGGCTGACTAAATACTTTTTTTCCCCACTGTATTTTCAGGTCTCTCCAGAGATGTTCGATCGAGTTCAAGTCCGCGCTCTGGCTGGGCCACTCAAGGACATTCAGAGACTTGTCCCGAAGCCACTCCTGCGTTGTCTTTGCTGTGTGCTTAGGGTCTTTGTCCTGTTGGAAGGTAAACCTTTGCCCCAGTCTGAGGTCCTGAGCACTCTGGAGCAGGTTTTCATCAAGGATCTCTCTGTACTTTGCTCCGTTCATCTTTCCCTCGATCCTGACTAGTCTCCCAGTCCCTGCCGCTGAAAAACATCCCCACAGCATGATGCTGCCACCACCATGCTTCACCGTAGGGATGGTGCCAGATTTCCTCCAGACATGACGCTTGGCATTCAGGCCAAAGAGTTCAGTCTTGGTTTCATCAGACCAGAGAATCTTGTTTCTCATGGACTGAGAGTCCTTTAGGTGCCTTTTGGCAAACTCCAAGCGGGCTGTCATGTGCCTTTTACTGAGGAATGGCTTCTGTCTGGCCACTCTACCATAAAAGCCTGATTGGTGGAGTGCTGTAGAGACGGTTGTCCTTCTGGAAGTTTCTCCCATCTCCACAGAGGAAATCTGGAGCTCTGTCAGAGTGACCATCAGGTTCTTGGTCACCTCCCTGACCAAGTCCCTTCTCCCCCGATTGCTCAGTTTGGCCGGGCGTCCAGCTCTAGGAAGAGTGTTGGTGGTTTCCAAACTTCTTCCATTTAAGAATGTGATAGAATAATTATTAATGACTAATTATTACACCCTGAAACTGTGTGAAATGTGTTAGAATGTGTGAGTGTAGGACCAGTAAAGACTATGACATTGAGCTACTATTTAGCAATGGGAGTAAGAGTTAGACCAGACAACAAAGGACAAGGAGAACTGGCTACAGACAACTGAGAAACCAAGATAAAGGGGCCTCCCAATTTAGGGAGGAGAGAGACTGTTAGGCTTTTTAAGGAGTATGAAATATGGTGCAGGATATTGTGAGGACGGCTATAACTAAGGAATGCAGCCTATGATAAGAACATGTGTGTGTGAACTGATGGTCAGGAGAGCAGTTTTAAAGTGGAAAACTACAGCCCGCCTAAAGAGGGGAGGGATTTTTGTATGACGTGTGAGTATAAAAGATGGACTCTGAAATTGTGATGGCAGAATTCTCAATGAATAAACATCTCTGACTATGGACTCTGTCCGTTTCTTTGATCCAAAAGCATTACAACCTTTTGGGAGACGCACAGAGACACTGAAATAGTTTGTTAAATAATTATCATAACAGAATGATGAAGGCCACTGTGTTCTTGGGGACCTTCAATTGGACATTCAACAAGCACAGCACTTACACAGATGACTGATGATTGGCTGAGAGAAATTGATACAAATATTGTGGGGTTTGTTTTGTTAGACTTCAGTGCGGCTTTTGACATTATCGATCATAGTCTGCTGATGGAAAAACATATGTGTTATGGCTTTACACGCCCTGCTATATTGTACAGTCGTGGTCAAAAGTTTTGAGAATGACACAAATATTAATTTTCACAAAGTCTGCTGCCTCAGTTTTTATGATGGCAATTTGCAAATACTCCAGAATGTTATGAAGAGTGATCTGATTAATTGCAATTAATTGCAAAGTCCCTCTTTGCCATGAAAATGAACTTAATCCCCCAAAAACATTTCCACTGCATTTCAGCCCTGCCACAAAAGGACCAGCTGCCATCATGTCAATGATTCTCTCGTTAACACAGGTGATAGTGTTGACGAGGACAAGGCTGGAGATCACTCTGTCATGCTGATTGAGTTAGAATAACAGACTGGAAGCTTTAAAAGGAGGGTGGTGCTTGAAATCATTGTTCTTCCTCTGTTAACCATGGTTACCTACAAGGAAACACATGCCGTCATCATTGCTTTGCACAAAAAGGGCTTCACAGGCAAGGATATTGCTGCTAGTAAGATTGCACTTAAATCAACCATTTATCGGATCATCAAGAACTTCAAGGAGAGAGGTTCAATTGTTGTGAAGAAGGCTTCAGGGCGCCCAAGAAAGTCCAGCAAGCGCCAGGACCGTCGCCTAAAGTTGATTCAGCTGCGGGATCGGGGCACCACCAGTGCAGAGCTTGCTCAGGAATGACAACAGGCAGGTGTGAGTGCATCTGCACGCACAGTGAGGCGAATACCTTTGGAGGATGGCCTGGTGTCAAGAAGGGCAGCGAGGAAGCCACTTCTCTCCAGGAAAAACATCAGGGACAGACTGATATTCTGCAAAAGGTACAGGGATTGGACTGCTGAGGACTGGGGTAAAGTCATTTTCTCTGATGAATCCCCTTTCCGATTGTTTGGGGCATCCGGAAAAAAGCTTGTCCGGAGAAGACAAGGTGAGCGCTACCATCAGTCCTGTGTCATGCCAACAGTAAAGCATCCTGAGACCATTCATGTGTGGGGTTGCTTCTCAGCCAAGGGAGTGGGCTCACTCACAATTTTGCCTAAGAACACAGCCATGAATAAAGAATGGTACCAACACATCCTCCGAGAGCAACTTCTCCCAACCATCCAAGAACAGTTTGGTGACGAACAATGCCTTTTCCAGCATGATGGAGCACCTTGCCATAAGGCAAAAGTGATAACTAAGTGGCTCAGGGAACAAAACATCAACATTTTGGGTCCATGGCCAGGAAACTCCCCAGACCTTAATCCCATTGAGAACTTGTGGTCAATCCTCAAGAGGCGGGTGGACAAACAAAACCCCACAAATTCGGACAAACTCCAAGCATTGATTATGCAAGAATGGGCTGCCATCAGTCAGGATGTGGCCCAGAAGTTAATTGACAGCATGCCAGGGCGGATTGCAGAGGTCTTGAAAAAGAAGGGTCAACACTGCAAATATTGTACTCCTGAGTGGCGCAGTGGTCTAAGGCACTGCATCGCAGTGCTAACTGTGCCACTAGAGATCCTGGTTCGAATCCAGGCTCTGTCGCAGCCGGCCGCGACCGGGAGACTCATGGGCGGTGCACAATTGGCCCAGCGTCGTCCAGGGTAGGGGAGGGAATGGCCGGCAGGGATGTAGCTCAGTTGATAGAGCATGGCGTTTGCAACGCCAGGGTTGTGGGTTTGATTCCCACGGGGGGGGGGGGGCAGTATAAAAAACAAACAAAAATATGTATTCACTAACTGTAAGTCGCTCTGGATAAGAGCGTCTGCTAAATGACTAAAATGTAAATGTAATTGACTCTTTGCATAAACTTAATGTAATTGTCAATAAAAGCCTTTGACACTTATGGAATGCTTGTAATTATACTTCAGTATACCATAGTAACATCTGACAAAAATATCTCATAACACTGAAGCAGTAAACTTTGTGAAGACCAATACTTGTGTCATTCTCAAAACTTTTGACCACGACTGTAGATAAAGAGTTACCTGTCTAACAGAACACAGAGGGTGTTCTTTAATGGAAGCCTCTCCAACATAATCCAGGTAGAATCAGGAATTCCCCAGGGCAGCTGTCTAGGCCCCTTACCTTTTTCAATCTTTACTAACAACATGCCACTGGCTTTGAGTAAAGCCAGTGTGTCTATGTGTGTGGATGACTCAACACTATACATATCAGCTACTACAGCAACTGAAATTACTAACACTTAACAAAGAGCTACAGTTAGTTTCAGAATGGGAATAAGTTAGTCCTAAATATTTCAAAAACTAAAAGCATTGTATTTGGGACAAATCATTCATTAAACCCTAAACATCAACTAAATCTTGTAATAAATTATGTGGAAATTGAGCAAGTTGAGGTGACTAAACTGCTTGGAGTAACCCTGGATTGTAAACTGTCATGGTCAAAACATATTGATACAACAGTAGCTAAGATGGGGAGAAGTCTGTCCATAATAAAGTGCTGCTCTGCCTTCTTAACAACACTATCAACAAGGCAGGTCCTACAGGCCCTAGTTTTGTCTCACCTGGACTACTGCCCAGTCGTGTGGTCAGGTGCCGCAAAGAGGGATTTAGGAAAATTGCAATTGGCTCAGAACAGGTCAGCACGGCTGGTCCTTGGATGTACACAGAGAACTAATATTAATAATATGCATGTCAGTCTCTCCTGGCTCAAAGTGGAGGAGAGATTGACTGCATCACTACTTGTATTTGTGAGAGGTATTGACATGTTGAAAGCACCGAGCTGTCTGTTTAAACGGCTAGTGCACAGCTCAGACACCCATCCATACCCCACAAGACATGCCACCAGAGGTCTCTTCACAATCCCCAAGTCCAGAACAGACTATGGGAGGCGCACAGTACTACATAGAGCCATGACTACATGGAACTCTATTCCACATCAGGTAACTGATGCAAGCAGTAGAATCAGATTTGAAAAAACAGATTAAAATCCACTTTATGGAACAGCAGGGAAGAGACACAAACACAGGCTCAGACACATGCAGACACACATGATAACATACACACTATACACACACATGGATGTTTTGTTGTAGATATGTGGTAGTGGAGTAGGGGCCTGAGGCCACACACTTAGTATGTTGTGAAATCTGTTATGAATGTATTGTAATGTTTTTAAAATTGTATAACTGCCTTAATTTTGCATCAGTGTAGATGAAGGGGAAGAGACAGGTTAAAGAAGGATGTTTAAGTCTTGAGACATGGACTGTGTATGAAGAAAAAAAAGTTTATGCACTCACTAACTGTAAGTCGCTCTGTATAAGAGGGTCTGCTAAATGACTAAAATGTAAAAAATGTGTGCCATTCAGAGGGTGAATGGGCAATACAAAAGATTTAAGTGGCTTTGAGGGGGTACGGTAGTAAGTGCCAGGCGCACCTGCTCGGTTTTTCACGCTCGACAGTTTCCCGTGTGTATCAAGAACGGTCCACCACCCAAACGACATCCAGCCAAATTGGCACCAACTGTGGGAAGCATTGGAGTCAACGTGGGCCAGCATCCCTGTGGAACGCTTGACACCTTATAGAGGAGTCCATGGCCCGACAAAGTGTATTTAAACCCTGGATTGCTGATGCTATGTATTGGTTACTGAGAGGCCACATTGGCACCCCACATTGGCTAATAACGTCACTCAAATGATGTAGCCGGAAGCCGTGCTTTGTTACGATTCTGAACGGTCAGATGGCTAGCAACAATGACGAGCTGCCATGTGGGGAATCATAGGTGGCACGTTTCAGATAGTTTTACCTTGTTCTTGATAGCGTGTCTTGTTTTGATTGATTTCCTGTCAATGCTAATATGGCAAAAATGTGCTAACCAACAAACAACTGTAACAATGTATTTGAGAGACAAGTGCTCATGGTGCAAATGTATTTATGTTTTCAATAAACATTCGGAGACTAAATATTGTTAAGGCCTACATGTTGTCAACAATCAAAGCGAACCTGTCTGTTTTGCCCCATAGTTGTGCACGCGTCGGTTTTGTTGCTAAACAACCAACTCGGCTATAGGAGTTAATGGAACGCTACAGTATTTCAATTAAATGTTTCAAGGCCAAAATTACAGGTATGTGTTGGGGACAGTAACATTAGTAATCTCGTAATCTCAAAAATATATATACTTTAAAAGGTCGACTCAGCGAAATGACGTTGCCACGAGCAGCACTGCAGAGACTTCGCTCTCACAGTCACACACGGGGAAAGGGGGATACCAAGTCAGTTGTACAACTGAATGCATTCAACTGAAATGTGTCTTTAGCATTTAACCCAACCCCTCTGAATCAGAGGTGCGGGGGCTGCCTTAATCCACGTCATTGGTCCCTGGGGAGCAGTTGTTGTTGAGGTTAACCGCCTTGCTCAAGGGCAGAACGGCAGATTTTTCCACCTAGCCGACTCCAGGATTCAGACCAGCAACCTTTGTTACTGGCCCAACGTTCTTAACCGCTAAGCTATCTGGACATGTGTCTGGGGTCACTTCACGCTCTTACACGTGTCTGTAATAAAATGAATGTGGCAAAAACAAAATAAGATTTTATACAATGGTGGGGGCATTGTACACAGTGCCCCCTATCAGTATATATAAATAATTGATTATGACGCATGTTTAATGTGATATGAAGCTATTTATGATACTTCAACACTCAAAAGGTGTTATGACTGGTTTCATAAAGGTCTTAAAAATCTAAACTCAGTTCTGAGTAAAACCAGTTTTCTATAAAGTGAATCAATCCAGACCAGTCTTTTACTTATCAACTGACGGCAGTAGTAAAACACAGTATATTTTTGTTGTACAAAACAGACCTTCAAAACATGATACCTTTTCCCTCCCCCGACCAAACATCTCTCCATCATCGCAGGTTTTCTAAACTTTAAGCCTTACAGCACTGATTGGAGTCCGGATTTAAACTTCAGAAAGGAAAGATCTAGACAGACGATATTGCTTTTTTGCTTCTGGACCGGTCAAACACTATAAAAAAAACAAATGGCTTAAAACCAAAAGGCCAGTAAAAAGAGACTTGATACAACAGATTCAGTACAACTCCATTATACCCCTTTTAATAGCAAGATCTTCATTTGAACCATGTACAATTATGAACAACATAAAGACCATATGGCATTAAACATTTAAAGTCATCACTGTCTGTCTGGTTCTAAGAAACAAAAACAACCTAACATCACATCTGCAAACCACTTCTCCTGTTGTTGCCTTTGTTCAGTTACACTGCATTCATGATATGAGCTGATGACTTGACAACATCATGTAAAAAAGATTACACAATCACTTAAAAAAAGGTACAGCTTATTTAAAAAAAGGAAACACGGTAAGATAAACTACCGCAGGACTTGCTGTTTGATTTGAATATGTCCCTGATTATCTCCTGTAGCGCCCCCTCTCCTTCTCCCTGTCCCTGATCCTGTCTCTCTCCCTGTCGCGGTCCCGGTCCCGGTCCCGGCGGGCGTCCCGGGGCCGTTCTCGCTCCCTCTGCCGGTCTCGTTCCCGGGGACGGCTGCGGCGACCGGTCACCACGGCCTGGGTCCGTCTCAGGAAGTCATCCACCCGCATGTCATAGTCATGCTGCAGAAGGCGGAGAGAGATGTGGTGTTCAGACTACTAACTAGTTATAGTCCCTCTGGGCATTAACACATTTAAGTGAACATGTGTGAATGGGTGATGCAGAATCCTTCTGTTGGGGTAGGTGGGCAACCTATCAAGTATGGGCTCAACGGAGCAAAACGTATTGTAACTAAACGAAACATTGCCACAGTAACGTCGTATGACTGCCTGGTAAAACAAGTAGTCACTGCAAAAGGGAACACTGACGCTATCTCGCTCCCCAACCAAGGTGCATGAGTAGCAAACTGAAGTGAAGAGGAAATTCATCAACTCTTGGAGGGCAGCGGAAGTTGACTAAAAACGCTTCTTTATTGATAAAACCAAAGTAATTTGGTCCTTAACCTTTTCATCAGTTGTTTATTTTTTGCGTTTTGATCAACTTCCACTGCCCTCCAAGAGTTGATGAATTATCCTCTTCAAAACAAGTAATCCCATCAGAGCAGACAGGAAACAGGAAATGAACTTTTACCAGGTTGGAGCTGAAGGAGCGGACGACTCTCTTCTCCCTGAAGCGGGCGTCGTGTGGTACAGGGTGGTGCCCAGGGTGGTGCCCAGCGTAGGGGGGGTGCGCCTGGGGAGGAGGAGGGTGGTGCTGGTAGAACGGGTGGTGAGGTGGCTGCTCCATCCCAGGGTACTGCGCCTATCAAATCAAATCAAATTGTATTGGTCACATGCGCCGAATACAACAGGTGCAGACATTACAGTGAAATGCTTACTTACAGCCCTTAACCAACAGTGCATTTATTTTTAACAAAAAAATAAAAATAAAAAAACAACAAAAAAAAGTGTTGAGAAAAAAAAGAGCAGAAGTAAAATAAAGTGACAGTAGGGAGGCTATATATACAGGGGGGTACCGGTGCAGAGTCAATGTGCGGGGGCACCGGCTAGTTGAGGTAGTTGAGGTAATATGTACATGTGGGTAGAGTTAAAGTGACTATGCATAAATAATTAACAGAGTAGCAGCAGCGTAAAAAGGATGGGGTGGGGGGGCAGTGCAAATAGTCCGGGTAGCCATGATTAGCTGTTCAGGAGTCTTATGGCTTGGGGGTAGAAGCTGTTGAGAAGTCTTTTGGACCTAGACTTGGCACTCCGGTACCGCTTGCCGTGCAGTAGCAGAGAGAACAGTCTATGACTAGGGTGGCTGGAGTCTTTGACAATTTTGAGGGCCTTCCTCTGACACCGCCTGGTATAGAGGTCCTGGATGGCAGGAAGCTTGGCCCCAGTGATGTACTGGGCCGTACGCACTACCCTCTGTAGTGCCTTGCGGTCGGAGGCCAAGCAGTTGCCATACCAGGCGGTGATGCAACCAGTCAGGATGCTCTCGATGGTGCAGCTGTAGAATTTTTTGAGGATCTGAGTACCCATGCCAAATCTTTTCAGTCTCCTGAGGGGGAATAGGCTTTGTCGTGCCCTCTTCACGACTGTCTTGGTGTGTTTGGACCATGATAGTTCGTTGGTGATGTGGACACCAAGGAACTTGAAGCTCTCAACCTGTTCCACTACAGCCCCGTCGATGAGAATGGGGGCGTGCTCAGTCCTCTTTTTTTCCTGTAGTCCACAATCATCTCCTTTGTCTTGGTCACGTTGAGGGAGAGGTTGTTGTCCTGGCACCACACGGCCAGGTCTCTGACCTCCTCCCTATAGGCTGTCTCATCGTTGTCGGTGATCAGGCCTACCACTGTTGTGTCGTCGGCAAACTTAATGATGGTGTTGGAGTCGTGCCTGGCCATGCAGTCATGGGTGAACAGAGAGTACAGGAGGGGACTGAGCACGCACCCCTGAGGGGCCCCCGTGTTGAGGATCAGTGTGGCAGATGTGTTGTTACCTACCCTTACCACCTGGGGGCGGCCCGTCAGGAAGTCCAGGATCCAGTTGCAGAGGGAGGTGTTTAGTCCCAGGATCCCTAGCTTAGTGATGAGCTTAGAGGGCACTATGGTGTTGAATGCTGAGCTGTAGTCAATTAATAGCATTCTCACGTAGGTGTTCCTCTTGTCCAGGTGGGAAAGGGCAGTGTGGAGTGCAATAGAGATTGCATCATCTGTGGATCTGTTGGGGCGGTATGCAAATTGGAGTGGGTCTAGGGTTTCTGGGATAATGCTGTTGATGTGAGCCATGACCAGCCTTTCAAAGCACTTCATGGCTACAGACGTCAGTGCTACGGGTCGGTAGTCATTTAGGCAGGTTATCTTAGAGTCCTTGGGCACGGGGACTATGGTGGTCTGCTTGAAACATGTTGGTATTACAGACTCAGTCAGGGACATGTTGAAAATGTCAGTGAAGACACTTGCCAGTTGGTCAGCACATGCTCGGAGTACACGTCCTGGTAATCCGTCTGGCCCTGCGGCCTTGTGAATGTTGACCTGCTTAAAAGTCTTACTCACATCGGCTACGGAGAGCGTGATCACATAGTCATCCGGAACAGCTGGTGCTCTCATGAATGCTTCAGTGTTGCTTGCCTCGAAGCGAGCATAGAAGTGGTTTAGCTCGTCTGGTAGGCTTGTGTCACTGGGCAGCTCGCGGCTGTGCTTCCCTTTGTAGTCTGTAATAGTTTTCAAGCCCTGCCACATCCGACGAGCGTCAGAGCCAGTGTAGTACGATTCAATCTTAGTCCTGTATTGACTCTTTGCCTGTTTGATGGTTCGTCGGAGGTCATAGCGGGATTTCTTATAAGCGTCCGGGTTAGAGTCCCGTTCCTTGAAAGCGGCAGCTCTACCCTTTAGCTCAGTGCGGATGTTTCCTGTAATCCATGGCTTCTGGTTGGGGTATGTACGTACGGTCACTGTGGGGATGACATCATCGATGCACTTATTGATGAAGCCAGTGACTGATGTGGTGTACTCCTCAATGCTGTCTGAAGAATCCCGGAACATGTTCCAGTCTGTGCTAGCAAAACAGTCCTGTAGCTTAGCATCTGCGTCATCTGACCACTTTTTTATTAACCGAGTCACTGGTGCTTCCTGCTTTAGTTTTTGCTTATAAGCAGGAATCAGGAGGATAGAGTTATGGTCAGATTTTCCAAATGGAGGGCGAGGGAGAGCTTTGTATGTGTCTCTGTGTGTGGAGTAAAGGTGGTCTAGAGTTTTTTTCCCTCTGGTTGCACATTTAACATGCTGGTAGAAATTAGGTAGAACGGATTTAAGTTTCCCTGCATTAAATTTCCCGGCCACTAGGAGCGCTGCATCTGGATGAGCGTTTTCCTGTTGATTTATGGCCTTGTACAACTCATTCAGTGCAATCTTAATGCCAGCATTGGTTTGTGGTGGTAAATAGACAGCTATGAAAAATATAGATGAAAACTCTCTTGGTAAATAGTGTGGTCTACAGCTTATCATAAGATACTCTACCTCAGGCGAGCAAAACCTCGAGACTTCCTAGAGATGAAAATAAATCGTATTCGATTTATACAATGAATTAATTAATTAATTAAGAGGTCAGTGGGGGGAAAAAAAGTCCCCTAAATGACAGGTAGACAAAGTGGCCAGTGTGATGCAGATAAAGTTCACTATTCACAAAAGTATTTACAACAAATATATTCAAAAGGTAGAAGCAGATCAGCCTATTTTATTACAGAAGGTCGCATACGGCAATTTCACTTTTGATACGTTTCTTTATCAAACCATAGAGAGCACAACGCCTCTCCCCCATGTAACCTACAGTTGAAGTCGGAAGTTTACATACACCTTAACCAAATACATTTAAACAGTTTTTCACAATTCCTGACATTTAATCCTAGTAAAAACTCCCTGTCTTAGGTCAGTTAGGATCACCACTTTATTTTAAGAATGTGAAATGTCAGAATAATAGTAGAGAGAATGATTTATTTCAGCTTTTATTTCTTTCATCACATTCCCAGTGGGTCTGAAGTTTACATACACTCAATTAGTATTTGGTAGCATTGCCTTTAAATTGTTTAACTTGGGTCAAACGTTTTGGGTAGCCTTCCACAAGCTTCCCACAATAAGTTGGGTGAATTTTGGCCCATTCCTCCTGACAGAGCTGGTGTAACTGAGTCAGGTTTGTAGGCCTCCTTGCTCGCACATGATTTTTCAGTTCTGCCCACAAATGTTCTATAGGATTGAGGTCAGGGCTTTGTGATGGCCACTCCAATACCTTGACTTTGTTGTCCTTAAGCCAATTTGCCACAACTTTGGAAGTATGCTTGGGGTCTTTGTCCATTCGGAAGACCCATTTGCGACCAAGCTTCAACTTCCTGACTGATGTCTTGAGATGTTGCTTCAATATATCCACATCATTTTCCTTCCTCATGATGCCATCTACTTTGTGAAGTGCACTTTATTTATTTATCAGTACTTTGTTGAAGCACCTTTAGGAAGCGATTACAGCCTCAAGTCTTCTTGGGTATGACGCTATAAGCTTGGCACACCTGCATTTGGGGAGTTTCTTCCATTCTTCTCTGCAGATCCTCTCAAGCTCTGTCAGGTTGGATGGGGACCGGCTCTGGCTGGGCCACTCAAGGACATTCAGAGACTTGTCCCAAAGCCACACCTGTGTTGTCTTGGCTGTGTGCTTAGGGTCATTGTCCTGTTGGAAGGTGACCCTTCGCCCCAGTCTGAGGTCCTGAGCACTCTGGAGCAGGTTTTCATCAAGGATCTCTCTGTACTTTGCTCCGTTCATCTTTCCATCGATCCTGACTGGTCTCCCAGTCCCTGCCACTGAAAAACATCCCCACTGCATGATGCTGCCACCACCATGCTTCACCGTAAGGATGGTGCCAGGTTTCCTCCAGACATGACGCTTGGCATTCAGGCCAAAGAGTTCAGTCTTGGTTTCATCAGACCAGAGAATCTTGTTTCTCATGGTCTGAGAGTCTTTAGGTGCCTTTTGGCAAACTCCAAGCGGGCTGTCATGTGCCTTTTACTGAGGAGTGGCTTCCGTCTGGCCACTCTACCATAAAGGCCTGATTGGTGGAGTGCTGCAGAGATGATTGTCCTTCTGGAAGTTTCTCCCATCTCCACAGAGGAACTCCGTCAGATTGACCATTGGGTTCTTGGTCACCTCCCTGACCAAGGCCCTTCTCCCCCGATTGCTCAGTTTGGCCAAGCAGCAAGCTCTAGGAAGTGTATGGTGGTTCCAAACTTCTTCTATTTAACAATGATGGAGGCCACTGTGTTCTTGGGGACCTTCAATGCTGCAGATATTTTTTGGTACGCTTCCACCAGATCTGTGCCTCGACACAATCCTGTCTCTGAGCTCTACAGAGCTCATTGCTTGGTTTTTGCTCTACACATGCACTGTCAACTGTGGGACCTTATATAGACAGGTGTGTGCCTTTCCAAATCATGTCCAATCAATTGAATTTATCACAGGTGGACTTCAATCAAGATGTAGAAACATCTCAAGGATGATCAATGGAAACAGGATGCATGGTTCCTTCTATTAAGGCAAGTCGTCCAGGTCCTGAGGCAGCAAAGCATCCCCAAACCATCACACCACCACCACCACCATGCTTGACCTTTGGTATGATGTTCTTACTGTGGAATGCAGTGTTTGGTTTTCGCCAGGCTTAATGGGACCCATCTCGTCCAAAAAGTTGACTCAAGTTTGCCAAAAAGCACCTGGATGATCATCAAGACAACCACCCCAGGGTTTGGGGATGCTTTGCTGCCTCAGGACCTGGACGACTTGCCTTAATAGAAGGAACCATGAATTCTGCTCTGTATCAGAGAATTCTACAGGAGAATGTCAGACCATCCGTCTGTGAGCTGAAGCTGAAGCGCAGCTGGGTCATGCAGCAAGACAATGATCCAAAACACACAAATCAAGTCTACATTAAATGGCTAAAAAGCAACAATTTTGAAGTTTTGGAATGGCCTAGTCAAAGTCTAGACCTAATCCCAAAGTCCAGACCTAATCCCAATTGAGATGTAGTGGCAGGACTTGAAACGAGCAGTTCATGCTTGAAAACCCACACGTCACTGAGTTAAAGCAGTTCTGCATGGAAGAGTGGGCCAAAATTCCTCCACAGCGACGTGAGAGACTGATCAACAACTACAGGAAGCATTTGGTTGGAGTCATTGCAGCTAAAGGTGGCACAACCAGTTATTGAGTGTAAGGGGGCAATTACTTTTTCACACAGGGGAATTGGGTGTTGCATAACTTTGTTTATGAAATAAATATGTAATTGTTGTGTTATTTGTTCACTTATGTTCCCTTTATCTAATATTAGGTTTTGGTTGAAGATCTGATAACATTCAGTATCACAAATATGCAAAATTAGAGAAAATTAGAAAGGGGGCAAATAATTTTTCATAGCACTGTAGGTTCTGCCTCTCACCAAATAGTAGAAAGCAGATTATTCAGTCGACATTCCTCGGTCCTAGACTATGGCGACGTCATCTATATGAAGGTTTTCCAAACTCGGTCCTGGGGGCACGTTTTGGTTTTTACCCAAGCACTACATAGCTGATTCAAATAATCAAAGCTTGATGAGGAGTTGGTTATTTGAATCAGCTGTGTAGCGCTAGGGCAAAAACCATTAATGTGCACCCAGGGGGGTCCCCAGGACCGATTCTAGAACATTTACCATCTAGATTCTAGAACATTTACCATCTAGAGTCTAGAACATTTAACATCTAGATTCTAGAACATTTAACATCTGCTGTAGATTCTAGAACATTTAACATCTAAATTCTAGATCATTTTTAACATACCATTCCTTGCCAAGGAGGAGGCGGCCCAATGGTGTGGTGGAACTCTCTCATGTAATCGTTGTAGGACTGGGGATCAAATGAACCACATCATGTTAATATCAATAGAACTGTGGATCAAATTCAGCGTATGTTAATATTAATGACCGTTTAATATATACTTCAGCTGAAATCAATAGCAGGTAAACGCCTGAACTCACCCCATTGAGAAAAACATCTCGTCTTACTCCAGTGGGGAACCGCCTTTGGAGAAATGAAGTTACTGATTATTGTTTGGGGGAGGGCAAGGGGTTGGGAATGATTGGTAGAGAGAGGAAGGGCTAGGGAAGGATTGGTGGAGAGAGGAAGGACTAGGGAAGGATTGGTGGAGACAGGAAGGACTAGGGAAGGATTGGTGGAGACAGGAAGGACTAGGGAAGGATTGGTGGAGACAGGAAGGACTAGGGAAGGATTGGTGGAGAGAGGAGGACTAGGGAAGGATTGGTGGAGACAGCAAGGACTAGGGAAGGATTGGTGGAGAGAGGAAGGACTAGGGAAGGATTGGTGGAGAGAGGAAGGACTAGGGAAGGATTGGTGGAGAGAGGAAGGACTAGGGAAGGATTGGTGGAGAGAGGAAGGACTAGGAAAGGATTGGTGGAGACAGGAAGGACTAGGGAAGGATTGGTGGAGAGAGGAAGGACTAGGGAAGGATTGGTGGAGACAGGAAGGACTAGGGAAGGATTGGTGGAGAGAGGAAGGACTAGGGAAGGATTGGTGGAGAGAGGAAAGGATTGGTGGAGAGGAAGGAGTAGGAAAGGATTGGTGGAGAGAGGAAGGACTAGGGAAGTATTGGTGGAGAGAGGAAGGACTAGGAAAGGATTGGTGGAGAGAGGAAGGACTATGGAAGGATTGGTGGAGAGAGGAAGGACTAGGGAAGGATTGGTGGAGAGAGGAAGGACTAGGGAAGGATTGGTGGAGATAGGAAGGACTAGGAAAGGATTGGTGGAGAGAGGAAGGACTAGGGAAGGATTGGTGGAGAGAGGAAGGACTAGGAAAGGATTGGTGGAGAGAGGAAGGACTAGGGAAGGATTGGTGGAGAGAGGAAGGACTAGGAAAGGATTGGTGGAGAGAGGAAGGACTAGGGAAGGATTGGTGGAGAGAGGAAGGACTAGGGAAGGATTGGTGGAGACAGGAAGGACTAGGGAAGGATTGGTGGAGAGAGAGGAAGGACTAGGAAAGGATTGGTGGAGAGAGAAAGGACTAGGGAAGGATTGGTGGAGAGAGAGGAAGGACTAGGAAAGGATTGGTGGAGAGAGGAAGGACTAGGGAAGGATTGGTGGAGAGAGGAAAGGATTGGTGGAGAGGGTCCTAAAATCAACCCCTATTCAATTGTGGAGCACTAAGAGGCCTGGCTAGATGGAAGCAATATGGCACGAGCTTCAGCTTGCCCTCTGATAGGCCATGTGGAAATGTATACCTACCCAATCCCCTCCAAGCTATACAAGTGCCTATGGGTTTAGATTTGGGGTCAAGGGTGAGTCTGTTGTGAGGTACTTACCGGTCAACTGGCGGGTTGCGTGGGTCCGGTGTAAAGGCTGTACGAAGACAGAAAAGCTGATTTACAATGTCCCTATGGAACGCCTCTCTAGTTACAGATACACTAGCTCCGCTTTCAACATGTTTAGTCCTAATATAGTCACATATCAGTAGTCAATTATAACTTGAAAATCAGTACTTTACTCATGAACACCCACCTCAAATAAATACATAATACACTACTTGACACTGTGTGATGTAAACCATGGTCTGATTCATATCAATACCATCCCAAACAGTGGAAAACATGACAATACCATCGGTCATATGAAATATGAAATGCAATTCAGACAGCAGTCACCTGTACCTCTAGTAACTCATTGCTGTAACGGAAGACAACGTTCATCTGGATTTGGCTTTAACCTTTTGTTCATATGTTGCATAAATGGGTGAAATGAGCTTTAAAATTTGAAACTCGAGTAGTTTTTCAATACCACATTCTATAATTTAGATACTGTACCAATACAGGACAAGACAGACCAACACGAACGTTGGCCATCTGCGGCAGGTGGCCGACCCATCACCTCTGACCACAGAACGTCGGCCGTCATGTTCTGTTTATTTCCTGGGGCCTCATTTATCAAAAGGTGCGCGCACACAAAAAAATACTCTAAAACCTTGCGTGCGCCAGTTTTCCCACAAAAGGTTGGTGTTTATCCGTTTCGAACTTGACGGGAAAGTGTGCGTATCTCCACGCAAATCTCAAAACATGCGTACGCATGAACTATCAACTCTCACATTATTTCCCCTGGCTTCCAGTCTAGCGATTCGTTTGGTACAGCGGGAGTCAATTTAAGCCTCGCTGTCTGCCTGTCCTGCCTTAGAAACTACTAGAGAGATCTCCCTTGTAGTCTACCTTACTAGAGAGATCTCCCTTGTAGTCTACCTTACTAGAGAGATCTCCCTTGTAGTCTACCTTACTAGAGAGATCTCCCTTGTAGTCTACCATACTAGAGAGATCTCCCTTGTAGTCTACTGTACTAGAGAGATCTCCCCTGTAGTCTACCGTACTAGAGAGATCTCCCTTGTAGTCTACCATACTAGAAAGATCTCCCTTGTAGTCTACCGTACTAGAGAGATCTCCCTTGTAGTCTACCATACTAGAAAGATCTCCCTTGTAGTCTACCATACTAGAGAGATCTCCCCTGTAGTCTACCATACTAGAGAGATCTCCCTTGTAGTCTACCTTACTAGAGAGATCTCCCTTGTAGTCTACCATACTAGAGAGATCTCCCCTGTAGTCTACCATACTAGAGAGATCTCCCCTGTAGTCTACCATACTAGAGAGATCTCCCCTGTAGTCTACCGTACTAGAGAGCTCTCCCCTGTAGTCTACCTTACTAGAGAGATCTCCCTTGTAGTCTACCTTACTAGAGAGATCTCCCTTGTAGTCTACCATACTAGAGAGATCTCCCTTGTAGTCTACCATACTAGAGAGATTTCCCTTGTAGTCTACCTTACTAGAGAGATCTCCCCTGTAGTCTACCTTACTAGAAATATCTCCCTTGTAGTCTACCATACTAGAAATATCTCCCTTGTAGTCTACCATACTAGAAAGATCTCCCTTGTAGTCTACCATACTAGAGAGATCTCCCCTGTAGTCTACCATACTAGAGAGATCTCCCCTTGTAGTCTACCGTACTAGAAGGCTGATCAACTGTATCGCAAGCAAATAGGCTTATTGTTCGTTTGGGGGATATAGGAGTTTTGGGGGAAATAGGAGTTTTGGGGGAAATAGGAGGTTTGGGGGAAATAGGAGGTTTGGGGGAAATAGGAGGTGTTTGACGCACCAGAATCATAATAATGGTAAGCTACTAAAAACATTCAAAAACGTAGGTCTAATGATAAAACAGATGCATTTGCCATTGGTAAGGAATTCACATAGCAGCATGTCGCCGAATATCTTTATTTTACTTTTATTAAATAGGCCTAAATCATAATCATATTGCAGGACTTCTCTCCTTTTCTGACATAACTGGTTTAAATTATCCAGCTCCACAACAAATACAAGCCATGCTGGACACTAAATAGACCGGTAGCCTTGGCAGTATGTAACGGTATTGGGTAGGCTACAGTATTGGGTAGCCTACAGTATTGGGTAGCCTACAGTATTGGGTAGCCTACAGTATTGGGTAGGCTACAGTATTGGGTAGCCTACAGTATTGGGTAGCCTACAGTATTGGGTAGGCTACGGTATTGGGTAGGCTACAGTATTGGGTAGCCTACAGTATTGGGTAGCCTACAGTATTGGGTAGCCTACAGTATTGGGTAGGCTACAGTATTGGGTAGGCTACAGTATTGGGTAGCCTACAGTATTGGGTAGGCTACAGTATTGGGTAGCCTACGGTATTGGGTAGCCTACAGTATTGGGTAGGCTACAGTATTGGGTAGCCTACAGTATTGGGTAGGCTACAGTATTGGGTAGGCTACAGTATTGGGTAGCCTACAGTATTGGGTAGCCTACAGTATTGGGTAGGCTACAGTATTGGGTAGCCTACAGTATTGGGTAGGCTACAGTATTGGGTAGCCTACGGTATTGGGTAGGCTACGGTATTGCTGTGAGATAGGATTGGGAGCGTGACATCATAGCCTATCTAATCTCAGAGCCTACACCAAGGCAGGACATAGAAACACTATCTATTGATCTCAGAGCCTACACCAAGGCATGACATAGAAACACTATCTATTGATCTCAGAGCCTACACCAAGGCAGGACATAGAAACACTATCTATTGATCTCAGAGCCTACACCAAGGCAGGACATAGAAACACTATCTATTGATCTCAGAGCCTACACCAAGGCAGGACATAGAAACACTATCTATTGATCTCAGAGCCTACACCAAGGCATGACATAGAAACACTATCTATTGATCTCAGAGCCTACACCAAGGCAGGACATAGAAACACTATCTATTGATCTCAGAGCCTACACCAAGGCAGGACATAGAAACACTATCTATTGATCTCAGAGCCTACACCAAGGCATGACATAGAAACACTATCTATTGATCTCAGAGCCTACACCAAGGCATGACATAGAAACACTATCTATTGATCTCAGATCCTACACCAAGGCAGGACATAGAAACACTATCTATTGATCTCAGAGCCTACACCAAGGCAGGACATAGAAACACTATCTATTGATCTCAGAGCCTACACCAAGGCAGGACATAGAAACATTATCGATTGATCTCAGAGCCTACACCAAGGCAGGACATAGAAACACTATCTATTGATCTCAGAGCCTACACCAAGGCAGGACATAGAAACACTATCTATTGATCTCAGAGCCTACACCAAGGCAGGACATAGAAACACTATCTATTGATCTCAGAGCCTACACCAAGGCAGGACATAGAAACACTATCTATTGATCTCAGAGCCTACACCAAGGCAGGCCATAGAAACACTATCTATTGATCTCAGAGCCTACACCAAGGCAGGACATAGAAACACTATCTATTGATAAACTAAATATTGAACAATCATTGTAATTTTGCACTATATGGGCTGTAGGGTTTACTTTAAATGGTTTGAATGGACAATAATTGAAAAACACTACAACATCCTGCCCACAGCTCTACAGAAATGTAATACAGTTTGCCATTGTACATTATTTTTGAAATGGACATGGCTCAGTTCCGACATCCTCCAAATGTTATTTTTTTGTTACCATAGAAGGTGAATGGAGAGTTTTCCAGGCGGGGTCGTAGCGCTCGTTCACGACCGCACAAATATAATATGGCTCTGACTTATCAAATGAAAACATACTTGTATGTTGCGTGCGACAGTTTGATAAATCCCAATAATTTGCGGCGCAGGCTAATCCTAAAATCTCCACGTGTACCAGAATTTAGTATGAAATGTAGGCGTGGTTGATAGATGAGGCCCCTGGCATCTTTAAATTCTTTAAATGTTTTATTGCCACCGTTTCTTCATAACCCAGCAGGCGATCTACTGCGCATGGCTCACCATCGTGTTGCTCTTTCATGTCCTTATAATAACCAACATGCGGTACTAATGCAATAACTAGAATGTCCATACTGTACCAATAACATACGGTGATATCAGCTGACTACATACGGTGAGGGTAAAAAGTATTTGATCCCCTGCTGATTTTGTACGTTTGCCCACTGACAAAGAAATGATCAGTCTATAATTTTAATGGTAGGTTTATTTGAACAGTGAGAGACAAAATAACAACAACAAAATCCAGAAAAACGCATGTCAAAAATGTTATAAATTGATTTGCATTTTAATGAGGGAAATAAGTATTTGACCCCTCTGCAAAACATGACTTAGTATTTGGTGGCAAAACCCTTGTTGGCAATCACAGAGGTCAGACGGTTCTTGTAGTTGGCCACCAGGTTTGCACACATCTCAGGAGGGATTTTGTCCCACTCCTCTTTGCAGATCTTCTCCAAGTCATTAAGGTTTCGAGGCTGACGTTTGGCAACTCGAACCTTCAGCTCCCTCCACAGATTTTCTATGGGATTAAGGTCTGGAGACTGGCTAGGCCACTCCAGGACCTTAATGTGCTTCTTCTTGAGCCACTCCTTTGTTGCCTTGGCCGTGTGTTTTGGGTCATTGTCATGCTGGAATACCCATCCACGACCCATTTTCAATGCCCTGGCTGAGGGAAGGAGGTTCTCACCCAAGATTTCACGGTACATGGCCCCGTCCATTGTCCCTTTGATGCGGTGAAGTTGTCCTGTCCCCTTAGCAGAAAAACACCCCCAAAGCATAATGTTTCCACCTCCATGTTTGACGGTGGGGATGGTGTTCTTGGGGTCATAGGCAGCATTCCTCCTCCTTCAAACACGGCGAGTTGAGTTGATACCAAAGAGCTCGATTTTGGTCTCATCTGACCACAACACTTTCACCCAGTTCTCCTCTGAATTATTCAGATGTTCATTGGCAAACTTCAGACGGGCATGTATATGTGCTTTCTTGAGCAGGGGGACCTTGAAGGCGCTGCAGGATTTCAGTCCTTCACAGCGTAGTGTGTTACCAATTGTTTTCTTGGTGACTATGGTCCCAGCTGCCTTGAGATCATTGACAAGATCCTCCCGTGTAGTTCTGGGCTGATTCCTCACTGTTCTCATGATCATTGCAACTCCACGAGGTGAGGTCTTGCATGGAGACCCAGGCCGAGGGAGATTGACAGTTATTTTGTGTTTCTTCCATTTGCGAATAATCGCACCAACTGTTGTCACCTTCTCACCAAGCTGCTTGGCGATGGTCTTGTAGCCCATTCCAGCCTTGTGTAGGTCTAAGAGTGTGCTCCTAATCTCAGCTCGTTACCTGTATAAAAAGACACCTGGGAGCCAGAAATCTTTCTGATTGAGAGGGGGTCAAATACTTATTTCCCTCATTAAAATGTAAATCAATTTATAACATTTTTGACATTAGTTTTTCTGGATTTAGTTGTTGTTATTCTGTCTCTCACTGTTCAAATAAACCTAACATTAAAATTATAGACTGATAATTTCTTTGTCAGTGGGCAAACGTACAAAATCAGCAGGGGATCAAATACTTTTTTCCCCTCACTGTAAGTAGTTATGTGACAAAATTGTGGGCTGGCCCTGGTCAAAAGTAGTGCACTATATAGGGAATAGGGTGCTATTCTCTGGTCTAAAGTAGTGCACTATATAGGGAATAGGGTGCCATTCTCTGGTCTAAAGTAGTGCACTATATAGGGAATAGGGTCCCATTCTCTGGTCTAAAGTAGTGCACTATATAGGGAATAGGGTGCTATTCTCTGGTCTAAAGTAGTGCACTATATAGGGAATAGGGTGCCATTCTCTGGTCTAAAGTAGTGCACTATATAGGGAATAGGGTGCTATTCTCTGGTCTAAAGTAGTGCACTATATAGGGAATAGGGTCCCATTCTCTGGTCTAAAGTAGTGCACTATATAGGGAATAGGGTGCCATTCTCTGGTCTAAAGTAGTGCACTATATAGGGAATAGGGTGCCATTCTCTGGTCTAAAGTAGTGCACTATATAGGGAATAGGGTGCCATTCTCTGGTCTAAAGTAGTGCACTATATAGGGAATAGGGTGCCATTCTCTGGTCTAAAGTAGTGCACTATATAGGGAATAGGGTCCCATTTGGGACGCACACCATCATTTTCATACTGTACCAATTCATATGTTAGTAATAGTAACCTGGTCTCTGTGGGAACTCTGCTGGATAGTCAATCCTCGGGCGTTTCCTGTTGTGAATGGCATTTTCCTCTGGCCGATGCCTACATGAATTAGGTAAACAATTGAGACAAATGCCAGGATACACAAGATACAGCAAAACATCATAGTAGCCCTTTAACATCATAGATACAGCCCAACATCCTAGTAGCCCTTTAACATCCTAGTAGCCCTTTAACATCATAGATACAGCACAACATCCTAGTAACCCTTTAACATCATAGATACAGCACAACATCCTAGTAACCCTTTAACATCCTAGATACAGCCCAACATCCTAGTAGCCCTTTAACATCATAGATACAGCCCAACATCCTAGTAGCCCTTTAACATCCTAGATACAGCCCAACATCCTAGTAGCCCTTTAACATCATAGATACAGCACAACATCCTAGTAACCCTTTAACATCCTAGATACAGCCCAACATCCTAGTAACCCTTTAACATCATAGATACAGCACAACATCCTAGTAACCCTTTAACATCCTAGATACAGCCCAACATCCTAGTAACCCTTTAACATCATAGATACAGCCCAACATCCTAGTAGCCCTTTAACATCATAGATACAGCACAACATCCTAGTAACCCTTTAACATCCTAGATACAGCCCAACATCCTAGTAGCCCTTTAACATCATAGATACAAACATTTCTGATGCAATCTGAACAGACTATACCATAACACACTTAGTAGTCATTTAAAAACACTAAACATGTACAGAGTTATACTGAGCAGACTATCAAATCAACCATTATATTCTCAATGACATCTTACTGCTTGATCAACCATTAAATTTTCAATGAGATCTTACTGCTTGTAGACAGTTAATTCACCAGTTAGTTTTTGTTCAGCTTAGTTCCATAACAGTTCAGCCAATTCTGCAGCTAAAACAGGATGTTTACAGTACTGTAACTGTTGAAGTGCATCATTGTTAGATAAAATGTTTGGGGCATCTGTTATTTACCCCCTTGTGTTATCCAATAAGGAGCTAGAGACCGTAATCCCTGCATTAAACCAATATAGTTACTGCTTCTGACTAGCAATCAATATAACAATTAAACCAATTTATACCATGACATTGCTGAATACTCCTTTCTGATTGGCTTGAAGGGCATTCTAGAGCGTGCATTATTTCCCTATAATGCACAGTATATTTGCATGGTAGAATTAAATGGCTATAGTTAATTTTTACATGTTTTGTTTGAGCAGCTTTTGAAAGGAGAAGTCTAATTGAAAACAGTATTATTAGTGTTGAATTAGATTTTCATAATAGCAAGCGAGTACTGATGGTTTGGTTAGCTTAACTAGCAAGTCTGTTTGGTTACCAAGGCAACTACTGTAGCTATGTAGTAAACTAGCTAGCTACTTCAGTGGACGTTGAACACATTTCTAGCGGCAAATTAAACACATTTCTAGCGGGCAAATGTGTTAAATTATAGCTGTGGTATAAAGGGTTATAATCAACTCTGGGCTCTACGTGTTCTCTGGATAATAATGCAACTCTGTGGAAAGGTCACGTCGTTCATTATTTTCTATAGAACGCACAGAGCCCCGAGTTGATTATCCCTTACATTGTTACTGCTTCTGACCAGCCATCAATATAACAATGTAAATCACTGACACCACACAACAAACACCTTTCATGTTCAATTAAAATCAACCAGATAGTTAACTCAGCTGTAAATAAACGGTCTACAGGTAAATGAGAAAGAGCTGGTTAAAATGGTAACATACCGCTTTTTCTTGTAGTTTTGTGACTGTCACCGTTGATATTAAGATATCAAAAGTTCATATAGACAGTCCATCTTATGGTTTAGGGTCTACAGCCACAAAGACATTACAAGGAAGGGGCCGGGCTGGGAGGGCAAAGAAGGGGTGATTGATGCAGTCCATTGCAATCAAAAAGAAAACACCAGAGGATTAGCTTCACTCCGGCCATTTTATAAACCAAAAGGTGACCGACCCCCTTTGGCTTAGAACTTCCCTTCCTTGTGGTGTCATTCTCAGTCCATTAAGGCCTTCAAAAGGAAACGAGTGGGTTTGTAACATTCTGCCAGTGGGTCTCCTCCTACCTTATTCTCAGTCCTTTAGGTTAGGGTATGGAAACACTCCTGTCCTTTAGGAAACACTCCTAACCTAGTCCTTTAGGTTAGGGTATGGAAACACTCCTGTCCTTTAGGAAACACTCCTAACCTAGTCCTTTAGGTTAGGGTATGGAAACACTCCTGTCCTTTAGGAAACACTCCTAACCTAGTCCTTTAGGTTAGGGTATGGAAACACTCCTGTCCTTTAGGAAACACTCCTAACCTAGTCCTTTAGATTTCCCTAACCACCTACACAAAACAAAATCACGCCAATATGATTTCCTGCGGAGGGGGTGTAGGGGCGGGTGGTTTTAAGTGAACAATAGGATAATCATTATTTCAGTTCAACAGATATCCTTTGGTTAAAGGAACGTCTGCTGAAGAGCGAGTGAGTGAACGACGTTTGTTTTATCAACCCGGCCATACTGCCTCCTCTGCTCCCAGTGGTAGATGTATAGAGTTCAGATCATACTGCCTCCTCCCAGTGGTAGATGTATAGAGGTCAGATCATACTGCCTCCTCCCAGTGGTAGATGTATAGAGTTCAGATCATACTGCCTCCTCCCAGTGGTAGATGTATACAGTGGGGGAAAAAAGTATTTAGTCAGCCACCAATTGTGCAAGTTCTCCCACTTAAAAATATGAGAGAGGCCTGTAATTTTCATCATAGGTACACGTCAACTATGACAGACAAATTGAGAAAAGAAAATCCAGAAAGTCACATTGTAGGATTTTTTATGAATTTATTTGCAAATTATGGTGGAAAATAAGTATTTGGTCACCTACAAACAAGCAAGATTTCTGGCTCTCACAGACCAGTAACTTCTTCTTTAAGAGGCTCCTCTGTCCTCCACTCGTTACCTGTATTAATGGCACCTGTTTGAACTTGTTATCAGTATAAAAGACACCTGTCCACAACCTCACACTCACACTCCAAACTCCACTATGGCCAAGACCAAAGAGCTGTCAAAGGACACCAGAAACAAAATTGTAGACCTGCACCAGGCTGGGAAGACTGAATCTGCAATAGGTAAGCAGCTTGGTTTGAAGAAATCAACTGTGGGAGCAATTATTAGGAAATGGAAGACATACAAGACCACTGATAATCTCCCTCGATCTGGGGCTCCACGCAAGATCTCACCCCGTGGGGTCAAAATGATCACAAGAACGGTGAGCAAAAATCCCAGAACCACACAGGGGGACCTAGTGAATGACCTGCAGAGAGCTGGGACCAAAGTAACAAAGCCTACCATCAGTAACACACTACGCCGCCAGGGACTCAAATCCTGCAGTGCCAGACGTGTCCCCCTGCTTAAGCCAGTACATGTCCAGGCCCGTCTGAAGTTTGCTAGAGTGCATTTGGATGATCCTGAAGAGGATTGGGAGAATGTCATATGGTCAGATGAAACCAAAATATAACTTTTTGGTAAAAACTCAACTTGACGTGTTTAGAGGACAAAGAATGCTGAGTTGCATCCAAAGAACACCATACCTACTGTGAAGCATGGGGGTGGAAACATCATGCTTTGGGGCTGTTTTTCTGCAAAGGGACCAGGATGACTGATCCGTGTAAAGGAAAGAATGAATGGGGCCATGTATCGTGAGATTTTGAGTGAAAACCTCCTTTCATCAGCAAGGGCATTGAAGATGAAACGTGGCTGGGTCTTTCAGCATGACAATGATCCCAAACACACCGCCCGGGCAACGAAGGAGTGGCTTCGTAAGAAGCACTTCAAGGTCCTGGAGTGGCCTAGCCAGTCTCCAGATCTCAACCCCATAGGAAATCTTTGGAGGGAGTTGAAAGTCTGTGTTGCCCAGCGACAGCCCCAAAACATCACTGCTCTAGAGGAGATCTGCATGGAGGAATGGGCCAAAATACCAGCAACAGTGTGTGAAAACCTTGTGAAGACTTACAGAAAACGTTTGACCTGTGTCATTGCCAACAAAGGGTATATAACAAAGTATTGAGAAACTTTTGTTATTGACAAAATACTTATTTTCCACCATAATTTGCAAATAAATTCATTAAAAGTCCTACAATGTGATTTTCTGGATTTTTTCTTCTCATTTTGTCTGTCATAGTGGACGTGTACCTATGATGAATATTACAGGCCTCTCTCATCTTTTTAAGTGGGAGAACTTGCACAATTGGTGGCTGACTAAATACTTTTTTCCCCACTGTAGAGTTCAGACCATACTGCCACCTCTCAGGCTCTCCCCCCCAGGGGTAAAGATACATATGGGTCTTTCTATAAACTAGGGTACCATATGGGTCTTTCTATAAACTAGGGTACCATATGGGTCTTTCTATAAACTAGGGTACCATATGGGTCTTTCTATAAACTAGGGTACCATATGGGTCTTTCTATAAACTAGGGTACCATATGGGTCTTTCTATAAACTAGGGTACCACTGAGGGTTTCTTCCACTGGACAACTTGTTCCAGCTGTTGATAGGTCAACAATAGGGGGGGGGGGGGGGGGTCATAGCAATATTCAATCAAATTCACGAGTTGATTTAAAACCTGTTTAACCCTTTTATCATGTTTGGTGTCTTGACGGATTTGTCCAAAATCATGTGACATAAAACATTACTTTTCTGTCCTTCCATTTATGGCAGTGCAGGTTGTCGTTATATTATATCATACTGTAAGTCCATATATGATTAGGTTTAGAAGTCCCCATATATGATTAGGTTTATAAGTCCCATATATGATTAGGTTTATAAGTCCCATATATGATTAGGTTTATAAGTCCCATATATGATTAGGTTTATAAGTCCCCATATATGATTAGGTTTATAAGTCCCCATATATGATTAGGTTTATAAGTCCCCATATATGATTAGGTTTATAAGTCCCATATATGATTAGGTTTATAAGTCCCCATATATGATTAGGTTTATAAGTCCCCATATATGATTAGGTTTATAAGTCCCCATATATGATTAGGTTTATAAGTCCCCATATATGATTAGGTTTATAAGTCCCCATATATGATTAGGTTTATAAGTCCCCATATATGATTAGGTTTATAAGTCCCCATATATGATTAGGTTTATAAGTCCCCATATATGATTAGGTTTAGAAGTCCCCATATATGATTAGGTTTAGAAGACCCCATATATGATTAGGTTTATAAGTCCCCATATATGATTAGATTTATAAGTCCCCATATATGATTAGGTTTATAAGTCCCCATATATGATTAGGTTTATAAGTCCCCATATATGATTAGGTTTATAAGTCCCCATATATGATTAGGTTTATAAGTCCCCATATATGATTAGGTTTATAAGTCCCCATATATGATTAGGTTTATAAGTCCCCATATATGATTAGGTTTATAAGTCCCCATATATGATTAGGTTTATAAGTCCCCATATATGATTAGGTTTATAAGTCCCCATATATGATTAGGTTTATAAGTCCCCACATATGATTAGGTTTATAAGTCCCCATATATGATTAGGTTTATAAGTCCCATATATGATTAGGTTTATTTCCCAGGATACTCATGAAAGAAGAGACTTTGGGAACATATTTAAAACAACTTACCTAGAAAAATTCATTCAAGCAGTGAACCTGATGACTGTTGAAAAGTGTGTATAAACAACTAAAATGTTGGTGGTTTAAGTAGCTAGTACGATGGTTCAAATGTACATTTACATTTTAGTCATTTAGCAGACGCTCTTATCCAGAGCGACTTACAGTTGGTGAGTGCATACATTTTCACACCGAGACTGCATTCATTACTCAGGGAGATATCAAGACCCCAGTTTCTTTACACTGAATTATACATCACCACCACGTGCAGACAGAAACAAGCCAGACTCAGCCTACTAGTAACGAGGTTAGCACCGGCCTATATATACTGTGGTTAGCACCGGCCTATATATACTGTGGTTAGCACCGGCCTATATATACTGTGGTTAGCACCGGCCTATATATACACTGTGGTTAGCACCGGCCTATATATACTGTGGTTAGCACCGGCCTATATATACTGAGGTTAGCACCGGCCTATAGATACTGTGGTTAGCTCCGGCCTATATATACACTGTGGTTAGCACCGGCCTATATATACTGTGGTTAGCACCGGCCTATATATACTGTGGTTAGCACCGGCCTATATATACTGTGGTTAGCACCGGCCTATATATACTGTGGTTAGCACCGGCCTATATATACTGTGGTTAGCACCGGCCTATATATACACTGTGGTTAGCACCGGCCTATATATACACTGTGGTTAGCACCGGCCTATATATACACTGTGGTTAGCACCGGCCTATATATACTGTGGTTAGCACCGGCCTATATATACTGAGGTTAGCACCGGCCTATAGATACTGTGGTTAGCACCGGCCTATATATACTGTGGTTAGCACCGGCCTATATATACTGTGGTTAGCACCGGCCTATATATACTGTGGTTAGCACCGGCCTATATTTACTGTGGTTAGCACCGGCCTATATATACTGTGGTTAGCACCGGCCTATATATACTGTGGTTAGCACCGGCCTATATATACTGTGGTTAGCACCGGCCTATATATACTGTGGTTAGCACCGGCCTATATATACTGAGGTTAGCACCGGCCTATAGATACTGTGGTTAGCACCGGCCTATATATACTGTGGTTAGCACCGGCCTATATATACTGTGGTTAGCACCAGCCTATATATACTGAGGTTAGCACCGGCCTATAGATACTGTGGTTAGCACCGGCCTATATATACTGTGGTTAGCACCGGCCTATATATACTGTGGTTAGCACCGGCCTATATATACTGTGGTTAGCACCGGCCTATATATACTGTGGTTAGCACCGGCCTATATATACTGTGGTTAGCACTGGGCCATAGATACTGTGGTTGGCACCGGCCTATATATACTGTGGTTAGCACTGGGCCATAGATACTGTGGTTAGCACCGGCCTATATATACTGTGGTTAGCACTGGGCCATAGATACTGTGGTTAGCACCGGCCTATATATACTGTGGTTAGCACTGGGCCATAGATACTGTGGTTAGCACTGGGCCATAGATACTGTGGTTAGCACTGGGCCATAGATACTGTGGTTAGCACTGGGCCATAGATACTGTGGTTAGCACTGGGCCATAGATACTGTGGTTAGCACTGGGCCATAGATATATCTATCCTCCTCAGAGCGGCTGTATGCGGTCCTTGGCAGCAGCCCAGAGGATTTCAGGTTTCCCTCTTCGTTGGGATGTGATGAGAGCAGAGCACTCTGGGAAGGACGGTTAGATGGTCATATCAGAACCGCTCCATCATCACGTCGACAAAAGAGCTCACTAGCAGTCCAAATAACATTTCTAACCTTCCCAGGTCGCCTCGGGCGGGCTCTCTGTGCGGCGGGCGTCCTCGAGAGCGGGGCTCATAAGGCATCCTCCTCTTGTGTCGCATTTTATGAATAACTTGATACAAGTCAATGCTCTCGTCCTGGGGGAACAGCATGCACAGCTGCATCCCACACCCTGGCTCGATCTCCTGCAGGGCCGGAGGAGGACGGGAGAGAGGGGGGCAGATTAGTAGATCAACCCATAGAATATCTGTGAATCAAACTAAGTTAGTGTGAATAGTTTAGAGTGAATAGTTAGTTAGTCTTAACTATTTACTCTAACTAACTATTCACTTTAGGGACATTAACGGTTAACCGTTAATTGGTTAGCCGCCGGTCAATCTATAGGGTAATTTGCATGAGAGTGAATAGTTAGCGAGAAAAGGGATGGATAGTATTTTCTCTTTATTGGTTAGATAGTGCTTTCAGAAAGTATTCATACCCCTTGACTTATTCCACATTTTGTCGTGTTATCTTGTAATGAATAATGTGGAAATTGAGCAAGTTGAGGTGACTAAATTGCTTGGAGTAACCCTGGATTGTAAACTGTCATGGTCAAAACATATTGATACAACAGTAGCTAAGATGGGGAGAAGTCTGTCCATAATAAAGCGCTGCTCTACCTTCTTAACAACACTATCAACAAGGCAGGTCCTACAGGCCCTAGTTTTGTCACTCCTGGACTACATTTACATTTACATTTTAGTCATTTAGCAGACGCTCTTATCCAGAGCGACTTACAGGAGCACTACTGTTTCAGTCGTGTGGTCAGGTGCCACAAAGAGGGACTTAGGAAAATTGCAATTGGCTCAGAACAGTGCATCACGGTTGGCCCTTAAATGTACACAGAGAGCTAACATTAATAATATGCATGTCAATCTCTCCTGGCTCAAAGTGGAGGAGAGATTGACTTCATCACTACTTGTATTTGTGAGAGGTATTGACATGTTGAATGCACCAAGCTGTCTGTTTGAACTACTGGCACACAGCTCGGACTCCCATGCATACCCCACAAGACATGCCACCAGAGGTCTCTTCTTTTTGGTGCTTTGAAGACAACTGGGAACTCGGCAAGAGAGTGCAAAGCTGTCATCAATGCAAAGGGTGGCTATTTGAAGAATCTCAAATATATTATGATTTGCTTAACACTTTTTTGGTTACTACATGATTCCATATGTGTTATTTTATAGTTTTGATGTCTTCACTATTATTCTACAATGTAAAAAATTGTACAAATAAAGAAAAACCCTTGAATGAGTAGGTCTGTCCAAACTTTTGACTGGTAGTGTACGTTTCAAGCAGACCACCATAGCCCGTGCCCAAGAACACTAAGGTAACCTGCCTAAATGACTACTGACCCGTAGCACTCACGTCTGTAGCCATGAAGTGCTTTGAAAGGCATGTCATGGCTCACATCAACTCCTTCATCCCAGAAACCCTAGACCCACTCCAATTTGCATACCGCCCCAACAGATCCACAGATTACGCAATCTTTATTGCACTCCACACTGCCCTTTCCCACCTGGACAAGAGGAACACCTACGTGAGAATGCTATTCATTGACTACAGCTCAGCGTTCAACACCATAGTGCCCTCAAAGCTCATCACCAAGCTAAGGACCCTGAGACCAAACACCTCCATCTGCAACTGGATCCTGGACTTCGACGGGCCACCCCCAGGTGGTAAGGGTAGGCAACAACACATCTGTCACGCTGATCCTCAACACGGGGGCCCCTCAGGGGTGCGTGCTTAGTCCCATCCTGTACTCCCTTTTCACCCATGACTGCGTGGCCAAACTAGACTCCAACACCATCATTAAGTTTGCCGACGACACAACAGTGGTAGGCCTGATCACCGACAACGATGAGACAGCCTATAGGGAGGAGGTCAGAGACCTGGCCGTGTGGTGCCAGGATAACAACCTCTACCTCAACGTGATCAAGACAAAGGAGATGATTGTGGACTACAGGAAAAGGAGGGCCGAGCACGCCCCCAGCCTCATCGACGGGGCTCTAGTGGAGCGGGTCAAGAGCTTCCAGTTCCTTGGTGTCCACATCACCAACAAACTATCATGGTCCAAACACACCAAGACAGTCGTGAAGAGGGCATGACAACGCCCATTTCTCCACAGGAGACTGAAAAGCATGGGTCCTCAGATCCTCAAAAAGTTCTACAGCTGCACCATCGAGAGCATCCTGACTGGTGGCAACTGCTCAGCCTCCGACCGCAAGACGCTACAAAGGGTAGTGCGTACGGCCCAGCACCTCACTGGGGCCAAGCTTCCTGCCATCCAGGACCTCTATACCAGGCTGTGTCAGAGGAAGGCCCTAAAAATTGCCAGACTCCATCCACCCTAGTCATAGACTGTTCAAGCAGTACCGGAGCGCCAAGTCTAGGTCCAAAAGACTTAACAGCTTCTACCCCCAAGCCATTTTTTTTACGCTGCCGCTACTTGCTGTTTATTATCTACGCATAGTCACTTTACCCCTACCTACGTGTACATATTACCTCAATTACCTCGACTAACCTGTACCCCCGTACATTCACTCGGTACCGGTACCCCCTGTATATAGCCTCGTTATTGTTATTTTATTGTTGCTCTTTTATTTTTAACTTTAGTTTATTTAGTAAATATTTACTTAACTCTATTTTCTTAAAACTGCATTGTTGGTTAAGGGCTTGTAAGTAATAATTTCACACCTGTTGTATTCGGCGCATGTGACAAATACAATTTGATTTGAGTGTGTGGTTTCATAGCGTAGCGTTGGAATGATTAAAGTGCAGCCTTTTCCACCAATCACCTGGTTGAATTTTATCTATTGGATTAGAATAATTTTTATTGAGATTTTTAAGGTTAACCACATTACAATGATTGAGATAAAGACTATATATATATATATATATATATATATATATATATATATATATATATATATATATATATATATATATATATACACACACACAACTTTCTTTCAGGACTTTGGAAATTCTCCCGAGACCCCATTTTCATATCAGGCGACAACACATGGCGACCCCCTAGTTTGGAAACCGCGGTAACTGAGGTGGTGTTGACTGGGTGGGACTGTGACAGTGTGATGCAATAGACAGCCAAGTGGTAAAATGAATTTTGTTCTAAAGAAAGAACAAAGCTTCACAACCAAAATGACTACTACTGGGTCTACTATCAAACCGGGTATTTTTGGTATACAACTTCTCACATAACACACATTACCGTTGTTGATGAAGCCGTCTGTGTCATCAGGGCAGTAATTTGGGTCAGCAGGTACGGGGCGGCAGGTAGCTTAGTGGTTAAGAGCGTTGTGCCAGTAACCTTAAGGTCGCTGGTTCTAATCCCCGAGCCGACTAGGTGAAAAATCTGTTGATGTGCCCTTGAGCAAGGCACTTAACCCTAATTGCTCCTGTAAGTCGCTCTGGATAAGAGCGTCTGCTAAATGACAAAAAAAAATGTAAAATGTAAATGTAAGACAATTCTAGGTCATCACTAGTTACCACGGCCACAAAGTCAAAAGGCCTATTTCTACAATTCCTTTCCTGTTTGCTGTGATATGGTCACTTCTTTCTTCAACTACGAGCCAAATGTCAGAGGAATTGTGGACCAATATGCAATGTATTGAGAGCTATTTTGTCGTATGCATTTTTTTTTTTTTATGCGATAGCAAGATGGATGATATCTAGCAAACTATTTTAGTTTACAACTCGCTCATAGCTTTGTGAATGTATGTGACTGTTTTTAACCACAGCTAATAAAATATCATTTCATGAGAGCTGCATCTGTGCATCCTGGTTTTAATGTTGACACAACTCCAGAGTCGGTCTACCATCTTTGACATCGCTGGTCCTGCCATGCATACTAGGCTAGCTAGCATCCTCTTTGATAACTGGTATACCTTGTTAGTTAACTTAGCTAGCTCATCAAAACAGTATTTTCTTTGCTATTTCTGCACGATCACACTTATTAGACCTCCCTGTCACCACCGGTCATCCAGCTAGCCACGTAGCCAGCAGGGTTGCATCGGTTTCCATTGGACTATACTAGAGCGTGCTAGCTACCTAGCTAATACTAGCATCGCTAGCATGCCAACGTTAGCTAGCTAGCTAATGACCATACACCAGTCGCGGGTCTGCAAAATCAAGCAAACGGTACTAAACTTTGTTTTGACATTGTAGTGGCCATTGCCATTTTGGTTCTTTGTTTTTTGCTTAGTGACATTGTGAATATTATATTTTTGTATTTTAACTCTGATTTAACTAGCTATGCATCTAATCCGGTTTCGGCATGAGAAAATGAGTGAAGTCCCAAATTCCTGCGAGAAACTGTGAGAATTTGCTCACTCACGGATACAGAGCCTCAGAAATAAAAGATTTGGTCAAGAAGCCGATGATAAGTGCCTTATTGCAAACAGGATGCAATTTTGGAATATTTTTTATTCTGTTTTATTTTCACTCTGTAATTTAGGTTAGTATTGTGGAGTAACTACAATGTTGTTGATTCATCCTCAGTTTTCTCCTATCATAGCCATTTAACTCTGTAACTGTTTTAAAGTCACAATTGGCCTCATGGTGAAATCCCTGAGTGGTTTCCTTCCTCTCCAGCAACTGAGTTAGGAAGGAGGCCTGTATCTTTGTAGTGACTGAGTGTATTGATACACCATCCAAAGTGTAATTAATAACTTCACCATGGTCAAAGGGATATTCAATGTCTCCTTTTTTATTTTTTATTTATTATCTACCAATAGGAGCCCTCCTTTGCGAGGCATTGGAAAACCTCCCTGGTCTTTGTGGTTGAATCTGTGTTTGAAATTCACTGCTTGACTGAGGGACCTTACAGATTAATTATATGTGTGGGGTACAGAGATGAGGTAGTCATTCAAAAATCATGTTAAAACACTATTATTGCACACAGAGTGAGTCCATGCATCTTATTATGTGACTTGTTAAGTAAATGTTTACTGAACTCATTTAGGCTTGCCATAACTAAGGGGTTGAATACTTATTCAACTTTTTATTAATTTTCTAAAAACATAATTCCACTTAGACATTATGGGGTAGTGTGTGTGTAGGCCCCATTATAAATTCAAGCTTTAACACATCAAAATGTGGAAAAAGTCAAGGGGTGTGAATACTTTCTGAAGGCACTGTATAAAGAGGTGAATTAGAGGAGACAGATAGATACAGCTATATATACACATGTGACAAATTAGTGGATTCAGCCATTTCAGCCACACCCGTTGCTGACAGGTGTATAAAATCGAGCACACAGCCATGCAATCTCCATAGACAAACACTGGCCTTACTGAAGAGCTCAGTGACTTTCAACGTGGCACCATCATAGGATGTCACCTTTCCAACAAGTCAGTTCGTCAAACTTCTGCCCTGCTAGAGCTGCCCCGGTCAACTGTAAGTGCTGTTATTGTGAAGTGGAAACGTCTAGGAGCAACAACGGCTCAGCCGCGACGTGGTAGGCCACACAAGCTCACAGAACAGGACCGCCGAGTGCTGTTCGTCGGGAGGTTCATGAAATGGGTTTCCATGGCCGAGCAGCTGCACACAAGCCTAAGATCACTATGCGCAATGCCAAGCGTCGGCTGGGGTGGTGTGAAGCTCGCCGCCATTGGACTCTTGAGCAGTGGAAACGCGTTCTCTGGAGTGATGAATCACGCTTCACCATCTGGCAGTCCGACAGACGAATCTGGGTTTGGCGGACGCCAGGAGAATGCTACCTGTCCGAATGCCAACTGTAAAGTTTGGTGGAGGAGGAATAATTGTCTAGGGCTGTTTTTCATGGTTTGGGCTAAACCTAATCTTAACACTACAGCATACAATGACATTCTGTGCTTCCAACTTTGTGGCAACAGTTTGGGGAAGGTCCTTTCCTGTTTCAGCATGACAATGCCCCTGTGAACAAAGCGAGGTCCATACAGAAATGTTTTGTCGAGATCGGTGTGGAAGAACTTGACTGGCCTGCATAGAGCCCTGACCTGAACCCCATCGAACACCTTTGGGATGAATTTGAACGCCGACTGCGAGCCAGGCCTAATCGCCCAACATCAGTGCCCGACCTCACTGCTGAATGGAAGTAAGTCCCCACAGCAATGTTCCAGCATCTAGTGGAAAGCCTGCCCAGAAGAGTGGAGGCTGTTATAGCAGCAAAGGAGGGGACCAACTCCATATTAATGCCCATGATTTTGGAATGAGATGTTCGACAAGCAGGTGCCACATACTTTTGGTCATGTGGTGTAGATAGAGGTGAATTAGACGAGGAGACAGATGTGGGGACAAACAGACTGGAAGGTCAAAGGGCGGGTTTTGAACCGATTTCCAGGGGGCCAATGCGTGGTCCGGAGTCCGCAGCACTACAACAGGACCCGACTCTGGCACATGGATAGAATTTATAAATCGATGTTCACCTGTCCATCCCGGCCGATCTTTACAGGCTTGCGTTCATTCCATGGGTTGGAGAGGTGAGCCGTTTTAGTGAACGGCAACTCCCGTCTGAAAATAAAATGGTTTAGAGCTTTAATTTAAACAAGGTCATGGATGCAGAAGTCTTAAAAACAGGTCTGAGATGACAAAACACTAAGGGGCGGTTTCCCAGATAGAGATTTACCCCAGTCCTTGACTAAAAAGCTCTTTTATATGGAGATTATCCATTGAGTTTGCATTTTAGTCTAGGACTAGGTTTATATCTGTGTCCGGGGAAATCGTCCCGTAATTAATCTGTCTGAATTTCCATTTATATTCTAGCCACCACATTATAAAGACATGGCTTAGGCCTTACCTGCAGATCCAGTCGATCCTGAACACCCCACCCAGCATCTTGGCGTTCATCCCAGCAGGCAGGACCCAGTGGATGGGAGACCCTCCATGATGGGACTCAGAGGACAGCCTGGCAAAACCTGGAGGAGGACACACTCATTTTTATTAACCTTATTTCAGGACTGTCGTCTCGCGCTGTTGAGTTAAAAAGGGCGATCAACATTTACACAACACTGAAAGAAAGGCAACTCCAGTCCTGGGGGAGCTTTGACACTTCTGGTGGAGTTGAATACATATACAGTGGGGAGAACAAGTATTTGATACACTGCTGATTTTGAAGGTTTTCCTACATACAAAGCATGTAGAGGTCTGTAATTTTTATCATAGGTACCCTTCAACTGTGAGAGACGGAATCTAAAACAAAAATCCAGAAAATCACATTGTATGATTTTTAAGTAATTAATTTGCATTTTATTGCATGACATAAGTATTTGATACATCAGAAAAGCAGAACTTAATATTTGGTACAGAAACCTTTGTTTGCAATTACAGAGTTCATATGTTTCCTGTAGGTCTTGACCAGGTTTGCACATACTGCAGCAGGGATTTTGGCCCACTCCTCCATACAGACCTTCTCCAGATCCTTCAGGTTTCAGGGCTGTCGCTGGGCAATACGGACTTTCGGCTCCCTCCAAAGATTTTCTATTGGGTTCAGGTCTGGAGACTGGCTAGGCCACTCCAAGACCTTGAGATGCTTCTTACGGAGCCACTCCTTAGTTGCCCTGGCTGTGTGTTTCGGGTCATTGTCATGCTGGAAGACCCAGCCACGACCCATCTTCAATGCTCTTACTGAGGGAAGGAGGTTGTTGGCCAAGATCTCGCGATACATGGCCCCATCCATCCACCCCTCAATACGGTGCAGTCGTCCTGTCCCCTTTGCAGAAAAGCATCCCCAAAGAATGATGTTTCCACCTCCATGCTTCACTGTTGGGATGGTGTTCTTGGGGTTGTACTCATCCTTCTTCTTCCTCCAAACACGGCGAGTGGAGTTTAGACCAAAAAGCTCTATTTTTGTCTCATCAGACCACATGACCTTCTCCCATTCCTCCTCTGGATCATCCAGATGGTCATTGGCAAACTTCAGACAGCCTGGACATGCGCTGGCTTGAGCAGGGGGACCTTGCGTGCGCTGCAGGATTTTAATCCATGACGGCGTAGTGTGTTACTAATGGTTTTCTTTGAGACTGTGGTCCCAGCTCTCTTCAGGTCATTGACCAGGTCCTGCCGTGTAGTTCTGGGCTGATCCCTCACCTTCCTCATGATCATTGATGCCCCACGAGGTATCTTGCATGGAGCCCCAGACCGAGGGTGATTGACCGTCATCTTGAACTTCTTTCATTTTCTAATAATTGCGCCAACAGTTGTTGCCTTCTCACCAAGCTGCTTGCCTATTGTCCTGTAGCCCATCCCAGCCTTGTGCAGGTCTACAATTTTATCCCTGATGTCCTTACACAGCTCTCTGGTCTCGGCCATTGTGGAGAGGTTGGAGTCTGTCTGATTGAGTGTGTGGACAGGTGTCTTTTATACAGGTAACGCGTTCAAACAGGTGCAGTTAATGAGTGGAGAACAGGAGGGCTTCTTAAAGAAAAACTAACAGGTCTGTGAGAGCCGGAATTCTTACTGGTTGGTAGGTGATCAAATACTTATGTCATGCAATAAAATGCAAATGAATTACTTAAAAATCATACAATGTGATTTTCTGGATTTTTGTTTTAGATTCCGTCTCTCACAGTTGAAGTGTACCTATGATAAAAATGACAGACCTCTACATGCTTTGTAAGTAGGAAAACCTGCAAAATCGGCAGTGTATCAAATACTTGTTCTCCCCACTGTATATGGGGCTATTAAGTTAACCACAGGAATAGCAGCCTAATAGCTATCGCTCTGTATTGACCTTGGAACTTGCCACTCTCCTTGACTGAGAAGACCAGGATGACGCTGCGAGCGGAATGGAAGGCAGCGTTCAGCTTCTTCTCATTAACGGGCAGAGTGGACCACACCCCCTGGAAATAACACAGTCAACATTACACTGTTTTGCCTGTGTTCATCGTCGGGAAACAGTTTTCATACAAACTTTTGTTTGTATGTAAAGGCATTTACATTTTAGTCATTTATCCAGAGCGACTTACAGGAGCAATTAGGGTTAAGTGCCTTGCTCAAGGGCACATCGACAGATTTTTTCACCTAGTCGGCTCGGGGATTAGAACCAGCGACCTTTTCGGTTACTGGCACAACGCTCTTAACCACTAAGCTACCTGCCGTAACCAGTGTTTTGTACAGTCTTCTTAAGAGACTATGGTTATGTCCCAAATGGCACCCTATTCACTATGTAGTGCACTACTTTTAACCATGGCACTAGTTTTGGTCAGAGCCCTATGGGTCCTGGTCAAAAGTAGTGCACTACATAGGGAATAGGGTGCCATTTGCGACACAGCTTCTGAGTTAAAGTGATACTGTGAAATTCTGCCATACAAGCCCTTGTTCTACTTCCCCCAGTGTCAGGATAGCATTTTTAATGTCTCTGTGTGCCGTATAACGGAAGTCAGTGGTAGTTTCGCGAACCAATGCTAACTAGCGTTAGTATGACTTATAAATGACTGGAAGTCTACAGATATGGTAGCATCGCTAACTTCCTTTATACGGCACGCAGAGACATGAAAAAATGGTATCCACAAGTTCATCTGACTCTGGGAAAGTAGAACAAAAAGGTATATGTATGCCAGAATTTCAAAGCATCCCTTTAACTCAGAAACTAAATGGCAGAATGTCGCAGTATCCCTTTAAGATGAAGGAGTGCACCTTAGCCTTGGCCAGGGAGACGTTCTCATGGTTGTTGCTCTTGATCAGGAAGAAGCGGGCGTCTCGTAGGACGTACTTCAGCTTGCTGGTCTGGTCCTTGCGAACGGCGCGGACAGACGACGACAGCTTCTCACGCGTCTTCTCAGAACCTGGAGAACGCCACACCGTTTTCAAATGCATGCAAATAACTTATTCATAGCACATGCCATGGCTGCAAAAAAAAAAAACTCAGAACAAGAGCTAAATCTATACATTGATTCTTCAAGCAATGAAAGACATACACGGACAGGTGCAGCAAAGCGGACAGTGAGCTTTCAGGATATAACACCACAGATACGCATCGGTCCCCGGTTCAAATGTTTAAGATTCTAGTGCATCGGTCCGCGAGAGCCCAAACCGATCCAAAAGGGAGCATCGATAAGTAAATCGATTCCAATGTTATGAACCGGGCGGTTGACTAAATGTTTTTCCTGCCTTATTCTGAAAATACCTCTAAATCTGTTGTGACTGAATTGTTGCGTACTCTCCTTCAGCCCATTAAAACCTTTTCTGCATGTAACTGAGCATGACACCGATCCACAAGTCCGATAAACGGTCCTAACAGTGTGGAAGACGACAGCTGATGGCGCCAACGAGAGGGAGACCTACCCGGTCCCTGTTCTAACATTGGTAGGCGACATCTGCATGGAAAAATCATAGGCTTTATTAATTGAGGCACAACCAATGTAATTTGCCGGGTCATTGTTACCAAATGTACTGTGGAAAATTAAGAGTTTTAGCAGCAGAGGTGTCTAGGCTACCGGAGTGGACACAACTCACATCTTGCTGATTGCACATCTTAACTGCTGATTGGGGCTTTTCCATTAAAACAGGTTTGTTTTTTGGTAGTTCTGCTTTAAAACTGTCAGTGCATTTGTTAACCAAATCAAAATATATTTTATATTTGAGATTCTTCAAATAGCCACTTTGTGTGTAAAGTGATCATGGTATTACCACGACAGTGAACTGGGAGGGTGTAACGTGATCACGGTATTACCACGACAGTGGACTAGGAGGGTATAACGTGATCATGGTATTACCACGACAGTGACCTAGGAGGGTGTAACGTGATCATGGTATTACCACGACAGTGGACTAGGAGGGTGTAACGTGATCATGGTATTACCACGACAGTGACCTAGGAGGGTGTAACGTGATCATGGTATTACCACGACAGTGACCTAGGAGGGTGTAACGTGTGGGTGAATAAAAGAGAGTCTGACAACGATAGTGAAAGGAAAGAGAGTCTGACAACGATAGTGAAAGGAAAGAGAGTCTGACAACGATAGTGAAAGGAAAGAGAGTCTGACAACGATAGTGAAAGGAAAGAGAGTCTGACAACGATAGTGAAAGGAAAGAGAGTCCCAATAATCTCTTCTTCCTCCTGAAGTGTGCATTCGTTGACTGCTTCCTGTATAAACATTGAATTGGTGTAGGCATAAGCTAGACGGAATGTCCACCATTTTCTTATACCAGTAATTTCCTTCTTAATCCATGAAGGGAAGTGAACAAGTGCACACTTGGAAGGAGGGACAGATAAATCGGGACATAGCCCACGTGAATGTTGAGCCAGGTGTTTATTACCTGAGGCGTCAGACCCAGAGCCAGAGTGAACCGACTCCCCCTCAGAGAAGGACACCGACTCAGACTGGGAGTCGCTGGCTTCACTGCGAGTGTCGTAATCATTTGGCGCATTCCTGGTTCTCCGGTCCCCTTGCTCCTGCTCATACTCTTCCTCCTCTTCTTCCTCCTCCTCCTCCTCATCTTCCTCTGGGTCATTCTCTCCGTCCTCCTCTTCCTCCATGTTGGAAGGGTTTCCCTCGGAGGACTCGGCCGTGCTGCCCGTCTCCTGGTCGGATGCCTCCTCTTCGGCCTCTTCCTTAGCGGAAGGGCTGACCATGCCAACGCTCTCCTCACCGGGATGCATCAGCTTCTAGACAACAGAACAGAAGGACATCAGTAACCGAACCCTCAGTCTCTACAGAACAGAAGGACATCAGTAACCGAACCCTCAGTCTCTACAGAACAGAAGGACATCAGTAACCTAACCCTCAGTCTCTACAGAACAGAAGGACATCAGTAACCGAACCCTCAGTCTCTACAGAACAGAAGGACATCAGTAACCGAACCCTCAGTCTCTACAGAACACAGAGGAAGGACTAGTGTTGCACGGTATATACACCGAAACTTCTGTACCGATACTAGAACATTAAAAACGGTTCGGTACTCAAATTGTTACTTTGGGTCAAATGTGTCTCACGTCGTCTACTGATGGGGATTAAGTCTGTTTATCAGCACAGCCGATGTCCCCTTAATACTAAAGAGCCAGGCCTCTGTGCCTGCTACACTTAGCCAGTCCTGAAGAACCACTGAACTCACTGGGAGTCTGGTCTGCATCATGTTAGCTCCCCACTCATACTGGCTCTAGTCTGTCCTGAGGAACCACTGGGAGTCTGGTCTGCATCATGTTACCTCCCCACTCATACTGGCTCTAGTCTGTCCTGAAGAACTGAACTCACTGGGAGTCTGGTCCGCATCATGTTAGCTCCCCACTCATACTGGCTCTAGTCTGTTCTGAAGAACTGAACTCACTGGGAGTCTGGTCCGCATCACCACTCATGCTGCACAGAAGTTAACACATTTGAATAATGCAACACGACATGTAGAAATGCTGAAACTGTTAATTACTGTTTGCAAAACAAAAATGTTCATTACAGGCTACAACACTATGAAATGCAAGAAGATGGTCCTCTGTAGCTCAGCTGGTAGAGCACGGCGCTTGTAACGCCAAGGTAGTGGGTTCGATCCCCGGGACCACCCATACACAAAACATTTATGCAGCATTGACTGTAAGTCGCTTTGGATAAAAGCGTCTGCTAAATGGCATATTATTATTATTATATTATTAAGATACCGGTAGCTTCCATCTTTGTAGGCTAACTTTCCTATAGGCCTATTTTAACACTGAAAAGGCTTTTTTTAAATTAAAATATGTGACATTGTTACACACAAGGATATAGCATGACATTTCAAACTATTAATTTAATAAAAACAACAAACGTTTCAATGCAGCCTATAGTTTTTATGACGTGCACTCCATAAAAAGCCCGGCAGCTGACTGGTAGCCTGTTGGTTAGGTCGTCCAATCAAAGCGGCACCCGATGCTCAACGTGTAGCAAGTGGAGTGAGAGTTCACTAAAATGCAATGAAAGACGGAATAAGTAGACTGTTGTTTTATCTGAATGGGGTGGTGGAGAAGGCGTAGCATGTAGCCTCAATTAGCCTGGCTAGCTATAGCTGGCTAGCTCCTCTAGGCTACTCCAGTCAAGATGGACACTTGTTTTATGGGATGATGAATAACATTGTGGCCTGCTACATGCTAGCTAGTCTTAGCCGTACTGTCTGCTCGCTACCATGTCACACGCAGCGGCCCCCTCATCTGCAGCGAGAACACCAGCGTACCCTCCCTCGCGCAGTAGTGCTCAGGTTTTTTAAAATAATTTAAAAAACATGTATATCCTGGGAAAAAAAATTAATGATACTACTCGAATAGTGAAATTATTTTTAACCCCCCATCCCAAATGACACCCTATTCCATATATAGTGCACTACCTTTGACCAGGGCCTCTACCTTTGACTCTGTTGTGCATATCCTAGTTGCATCCCAAATGGCCCATAGTGCTCTGGTCTAAAGTAGTGCACTACATAGGGAATAGGGTGTCATAGGGCTCTGGGTCTAAAGTAGTGCACTACATAGGGAATAGGGTGTCATAGGGCTCTGGGTCTAAAGTAGTGCACTACATAGGGAATAGGGTGTCATAGGGCTCTGGGTCTAAAGTAGTGCACTACATAGGGAATAGGGTGTCATAGGGCTCTGGTCTAAAGTAGTGCACTACATAGGGAATAGGGTGTCATAGGGCTCTGGGTCTAAAGTAGTGCACTACATAGGGAATAGGGTGTCATAGGGCTCTGGGTCTAAAGTAGTGCACTACATAGGGAATAGGGTGTCATAGGGCTCTGGGTCTAAAGTAGTGCACTATATAGGGAATAGGGTGTCATAGGGCTCTGGGTCTAAAGTAGTGCACTACATAGGGAATAGGGTGTCATAGGGCTCTGGGTCTAAAGTAGTGCACTATATAGGGAATAGGGTGTCATAGGGCTCTGGGTCTAAAGTAGTGCACTACATAGGGAATAGGGTGCCACTTGGGATGTACAACATAGGGCTTCAGAGTTACACAACCAGGGTTGGGTAGGTTACTTTCTAAATGTAATCTGTTACAGTTATTAATTACCAGTCCAAAATTGTAATCAGTAACGTAACTTTTGGATTACCCGAACTCGTAATGTGAATACTTAATACTAATTGTAATTATTTTGCAATATAGCCTATTTATTGCCTTACCTCCATAACTTGCTACATTTGCACACACTGTATATATATTTTCTGTTGTATTTTTTGACTTTATGTTTTGTTTTCAAGTAGATTTAAGTCAAAACTGTAACTCGGTCTTCTTGGTAAGCAACGCTAGTGTAGATTTGACCTTGTTTTTTAAGATTATTGTCCTGCTGAAAGGTGAATTCATCTCCCAGTGTCTGGTGGAAAGCAGACAACCAGGTTTACCTCTAGGATTTTGCCTGTGCTTAGCTCCATTCCGTTTTTTTTTTTTTTTTATCCTGCAAAACTCCCCAGTTCTATAAAGATTACAAGCATACCCATAACATGATGCAGCCACCACTATGCTTGCAAATATGGAGAGTGGAACTCAGTAATGTGTTGTATTGGATTTGCCCCAAACATAACTTTCTGTCCTGAATACAAAGTGTTAATTGCGTTGCCACATTTTTTTGCAGTATTACTGTAGTGCCTTGTTGGTTTGTGTTGCTTCCGTCCCTCTCCTCGTCCTGGGGCTCGAACCAGGGACCCTCTGAACACATCAACTGCCGCCTCCGGGAAAACTCCAGGGTTGGATGGCATACCAGTCGAGGTATACCAAACCTTTTTTGATATACTCAGGGGACCGTTATTAGCCTGTTTTAACCACTCCTATGTAAATGGTATATTATCAGACACTCAAGAAGAAGGTCTGATTTCATTATTACTGAAACAGGATACAAGTGGGAAATATAAAGATCCAGTCCATTAAAAAAAATGGAGGCCCCTTACACGTCAGTGTGGCGATGCAAAAATTATAGCAAAATGTATAGAATAAAAAAGGTATTGTCAGACATTATTCATTCAAAATGTATATAATTTCTTACAACCAACAATAACTTTTGATCTGGCAGTTACCTAAATTCTGGCTTCATCTGCAATGGACTCTTTTTGTCATTCTAACCCAATTTTTGGGCTACCCAAGAGGAAACAACGGCGTCACAGAGGCAAGAGAGGATCCTGGCGAGTTTAAGGTGAAGGGAAAACCAGCCACCTCTTCCCGCCATTCTACTGGCCAATGTACAGTCACTTGATAATAAGATGGATGACCTCAGAGCACGGATTTGCTACCAACGGGACTCTGCTTTTCTGAAACATGGCTCTCGGACAATATACCCCCCCTCATGGCTATCCTACTCAATGGATTCCCCATTCACCGTGCAGACAGGACAGTGGAGTCAGGGAAATTGAGAAGGGGGAGGGCTTTGACTTTTCATCAACAACTAGTGTGCTGACTCAAGCGCGGTGGAAGTGTCGACCCCATTGTTCACTCGTCTTGGAATACCCAATGGTAAAATGCTGACCCTTCTACCTCGAGAGAGTTTTCAGCTGTTATCGTGACTGTTCTATATCTATATATATATATATATATATATATATATATATATATATACATATATATACACACACACACACACACACACACACACACATTCCACCTCAGGACAAGAAATATAACAAGCTGGCACTTAATTAACTGTACGAGGCTATAAACAAGCAGGAAAACGTACATCCAAAGGCTGACTTCTTGGTTGCCGGTGATTTTAATTCTGCGTCATTAAGACACGTGATGCCCAACTTCCATCAACACGTCTTCCTCACCACTAGGGGCGATAGAGTCCTAGACCACTGTTATTCTACCCACACGCAAGCAAGCATACATACATACACAGTTGAAGTCGGAAATGTACATACACCTTAACCAAATACATTTAAACTCAGTTTTTCACAATTCCTGACATTTAATCCAAGTAAAAAAAAAAAATCCCTGTTTTAGGTCAGTTAGGATCACCACTTTATTTTAAGAATGTGAAATGTCAGAATAATAGTAGAGAGAATGATTTATTTCAGCTTTTATTTCTTTCATCACATTCCCAGTTGGTCAGAAGTTTACATACACTCAATTAGTATTTGGTAGCATTGCCTTTAAATTGTTTAACTTGGGTCAAACGTTTCGGGTAGCCTTCCACAAGCTTCCCACAATAAGTTGGGTGAATTTTGGCCCATTCCTCCTGACAGAGCTGGTGTAACTGAGTCAGGTTTGTAGGCCTCCTTGCTCGCACACACTTTTTCTTTTTCAGTTCTGCCCACAAATGTTCTATAGGATTGAGGTCAGGGCTTTGTGATGGCCACTCCAATACCTTGACTTTGTTGTCCTTAAGCCAATTTGCCACAACTTTGGAAGTATACTTGGGGTCGTTGTCCATTTGGAAGACCCATTTGCGACCCAGCTTTAACTTCCTGACTGATGTCTTGAGATGTTGCTTCAATATATCCACATAATTTTCCTTCCTCATGATGCCATAAATTTTGTGAAGTTCACCAGTCCTTCCTGCAGCAAAGCATCCCCACAGCATGATGCTGCCACCCCCGTGCTTCACGGTTGGGATGGTGTTCTTCGGCTTACAAGCAACCCCCTTTTTCCTCCAAACATAACGATGGTCATTATGGCCAAAAGGTTCTACTTTTGTTTCATCAGACCAGAGGACATTTCTCCAAAAAGTACGATCTTTGTCCCCATGTGCAGTTGCAAACCATAGTCTGGCTTTTTTATGGCGGTTTTGGAGCAGTGTCTTCTTCCTTGCTGAGTGGCCTTTCAGGTTATGTCGATATAGGACTTGTTTTACTGTGAATATAGATAACTTTTGTACCCGTTTCCTCCAGCATCTTCACAAGGTCCTTTGCTGTTGTTCTGGGATTGATTTGCACTTTTTGCACCAAAGTACGTTCATCTCTAGGAGACAGAACGCGTCTCCTTCCTGAGCGGTATGACGGCTGCGTGGTCCCATGGTGTTTATACTTGCGTACTATTGTTTGTACAGATGAACGTGGTACCTTCAGACGTTTGGAAATTGCTCCCAAGGATGAACCAGACTTGTGGAGGTCTACCATTTTTTTCTGAGGTCTTGGCTGATTTCTTTTGATTTTCCCATGATGTCAAGCAAAGAGGCACTGAGTTTGAAGGTAGGCCTTGAAATACATCCACAGGTACACCTCCAATTGACTCAAATGATGTCAATTAGCCTATCAGAAGCTTCTAAAGTCATGACATCATTTTCTGGAATTTTCCAAGCTGTTTAAAGGCACAGTCAACTTAGTGTATGTAAACTTCAGACCCACTGGAATTGTGACACAGTGAATTATAAGTGAAATAATCTGTCTGTAAACAATTGTTGGAAAAATTACTTGTGTCATGCACTTGCCAAAACGATAGTCTGTTAACAAGACATTTGTGGAGTGGCTGAAAAACATGTTTTAAGGTGACTAAATTGCTTGGAGTAACCGTGGATTGTAAACTTCCATGGTCAAAACCTATTGACACAACAGTAGCTAAGATGGGGAGAAGTCTGTCTATAATTAAGCGCTGCTCTACCTTCTTAACAACACTATCAACAAGGCAGGTCCTACAGGCCCTAGTTTTGTCGCACCTGGACTACTGTTCAGTCGTGTGGTCAGGTGCCACAAAAAAGGACTTAGGAAAATTGCAATTGGCTCAGAACAGGGCAGCACGGCTGGCCCATGGATGTACACAGAGAGCTAATATTAATAATATGCATGTCAATCTCTCCTGGCTCAAAGTGGAGGAGAGATTGACTTCATCACTACTTGTATTTATGAGAGGTATTAACATGTTGAATGCACCGAGCTGTCTGTTTGAAATACTGGCGCACCCATGTATACCCCACAAGACATGCCACCAGAGGTCTCTTCACAGTCCCCAAGTCCAGAACAGACTATGAGAGGCGCACAGTACTACATAGAGCCATGACTACATGGAACTCTATTCCACATCATAAAACATAAAAGAAAACACCTTATGGAACCGAGGGGACTGTGAAGCAACACAAACATAGGCACAGACACATGCAGAAACACACACACGATAACATACGCACTATACACATATGTACACATGATTTTGTACTGTAGATATGTGGTAGTGGAGTAGATGCCTGAGGGCACACAGTGTGTTGTGAAATCTGTGAATGTATTGTACTAAAATTGTATGAACTGCCTTAATTTTGCTGGACCCCAGGAAGAGTAGCTGCTGACTTGGCAGCAGCTAATGGGGATCCTTAATAAATACAAATGGGGTGTGTGCTCAGTCCCCTCCTGTACTCCCTGTTCACCCGCGACTGCGTGGCCGCGCACGACTCCAACACCATCAAGTTTGCTGACGACACAACGGTGGTAGGCCTGATCACCAACAACGATGAGACAGCCTACAGCAGCATTTCCCAAAACTCTGTCCTGGGGACCTCAAGGGGTGCACGTTTTGGTTTTTTTGCCCTAGCACTACACAGCTGATTCAAATAAAAATCAACTAATCATCAAGCTTTGATTATTTGAAACGCTGGCCTACAGGGAGCTAGAGCAACAACCTCTCCCTCAACGTCAAGGAGCTGGTCGTGGACTATAAAAGGGGGGGGCGAGCACACCCCCATCCACGTCGACGGGGCTGCAGTGGAGCAGGTCGAGAGCTTCAAGTTCCTCGGTGTCCAAATCACTAAGGACTTAAAAATGGTCCACACACGGCGCCTCTTCCCCACTCAGAAGGTTGAAAAGGTTTGGGCCCTCAAAAAGTTATCCATCTGTACCATTGAGAGCATCTTGACTGGCTGCATCACCGCCTGGTATGGCAACAGCACCGCCCTCTATCGCATGGCGCTACAGAGGTTGGTGCTGAACAGCCCAGTTCATCACTGCAGCCGAGCTCCCTCCCATCAGGTTGTGTGAAAATAAGGCCCAGAGAATTGTTACACTCCAGCCTCCCATGTCATAGACTGTTCTCTTCTTTCGCAAGCGGTGCATCAAGTCTGACACCAACAGGCACCTGAACAGCTTCTATCCCCAAGCCATAAATAATATAATATGCCATTTAGCATTTGCTTCAAAAGATTGCTAAATAGCGAACTAAATGGCTAAACAGACTGAGTTGACCATTTTTGCACTGTCTTTATGCACTGTAACGCAGGGCCCTACAGATTCACACCCCGACACACACTTACTCCATCATTCGCGCACACACACACATAATACAGTGCCTTGCAAAAGTATTCATCCCCCTTGGCGTTTTTCCTATTTTGTTGCATTACAACCTGTAATTTAAATGGGTTTTTATTTATTATTTTTTATTTGGATTTCATGTAATGGACATACACAAAATAGTCCAAATTGGTGAAGTGGAATGAAAAAAATAACTTAAACAAATTCTAAATAACTAATAACGGAAGTGGTGCGTGCGTAGGTATTCACAAGATCTGGTGCAACCAATTACCTTCAGAAGTCACATAATTAGTTAAATAAAGTCCACCTGTGTGCAATCTAAGTGTCACATGATCTGTCACATACACACCTGTTCTGAAAGGCCCCAGACTCTGCAACACCACTAAGCAAGGGGCACCACCAAGCAAGCGGCACCATGAAGATCAAGGAGCTCTCCAAACAGGTCAGGGACAAAGTTGTGGAGAAGTACAGATCAGGGTTGGGTAATAAAAAAATATCTGAAAATGTGAACATCCCACGGAGCACCATCTAAAATCCATTATTAAAAAAATTGAAAGAATATGGCACCACAACAAACCTGCCAAGAGAGGGCCGTCCACCAAAACTCATGGACCAGGCAAGGAGGGCATTAATCAGAGGCAACAAAGACACCAAAGATAACCCTGAAGGAGCTGCAAAGCTCCACACATTTGGTGTTCGCCAAAAGGCAAGTGGGAGACTCCCCAAACATATGGAAGAAGGTACATCTCTGGTGAGATGAGACTAAAATTGAGCTTTTTTGCCATCAAGGAAAACGCTATGTCTGGCACAAGCTTATAGAGACCTACCCCAAGAGACTTGCAGCTGTAATTGCTGCAAAAGGTGAATAGTTATGCACGCTCAAGTTCCGTTTTTTTGTCTTATTTCTAGTTTGTTTCGCCCCCAAAAAAATATTTTGCAACTTCAAAGTGGTAGGCATGTAGTGTAAATCAAATGATACAAACATTTTCATTCCAGGTTGTAAGACAACAAAATAAGAAAAATACCAAGGGGGTGAATACTTTCGCAAGCCACTGTATGCTCGTACATTTATACTGATTCTATACACACGCACACCCACTCACATACAATCATCATACACGCTGCTGCTACTCTGTTTATCATACATCCTGAATCCTAGTCACCTTACCCCTGCACATTGTTAATATGGTATTGGAACTGACCCTGTATATAGTCACCTTACCCCTATACATATCTACCTCCATCACTCCAGTATCCCTGCACATTGTTAATATGGAACTGACCCTGTATATAGTCACCTGACCCTGTATAGTCACCTGACCCTGTATATAGATTCTTACTTTCTCATATTCTTCTTATTTCTCGTGTGTTTTTGTTCTATCTTGTTATTTGTAATACTACATTGTTATTGATTACAGCTTGCAAGAAAGGCATTTCACTGTACTTGTGCATGTGACATTAAAACTTAGCTCCATGCGTTTATCCAAGTTTCATGTATAATCTTTAGATGCCTACAGCAGTCACACCACTAGAATACATAGCTTGGTCTGTAGCCTACAAAGCCTATTCCTGCTCTTTTCCTGCAATCCATCAAACGCATTTGGTGTGTCATCATAGAGGTCTCTGATTGGTGGTCATCATTTGGTGTGTCATCATAGTGGTCTCTGATTGGTGGTCATCATTTGGTGTGTCATCATAGTGGTCTCTGACTTGTGGTCAGACTCGCTCTGGCAGAACAAACTTAAAACTTGTTTCAATGCTGATTTGAATGTCATTGAGAAAACTAATATTTTTTTACGCAAACATCCTTTCTGAAGTAATCATCTAGTTTTTCAAAAATATCTAATCTGATTACAATATTTTAGATGGTAACATAACGGATTACAGTTTTTTTTTTTTGTAATACGTTACTCCCCAATCCTGCACACAATTTAGGAATATACTTGATACAAGTAGGCCTAGACTAGGGTTGGGCGGTCTACAGATTTTCATATCGTCATACTGTCCTCCTCTCACCACGGGATTGACGGTATTACCTGCTTAGTACACAAGGGGGCGCCAGAAAATGCAACAACAAAAAAGCCCATTGGCTGTCTATTACCAGAATGCTAACATAATTAGCACAAGTAACAGCGAATTTCCATGGAGGCTGCTAGCTAAATATGCTAACGAACGCAAACGAAAATAAACTAATTGCAAAGACAGGCAATCCAGCTCATAAAGTTATACATATATTAGGTAGAAGCTATCGAATGTTATTTTGGGTTTGGACATTTACAAGCGAAGGTGAATTAGAGGCATTGTGCAAATGGACAACGTTTTGATGCATGGAGTAATGGCTCTGTTGCTAGGGCAACGGGAGCATGCAGTAATGGCTCTGTTGCTAGGGCAACGGGAGCATGCAGTAATGGCTCTCCAGCAGCATGTCTACACGCCGTGTCTGTGTGGAGTCTGGAGTCGCTAGGGCAACGGGCGGAGCAGTCTGGTGTCGCTAGGGCAACGGGCGGAGCAGTCGAGGGGGAGCAGCAGATGTGCCTCTTAATTCAGCCACTTAGTAAGTTAAACTAGAGGGTCGTGTTAACACATATTTTCACGCAGGAAAAAAATTATATTTAAAAACACCTAAGAAATATCTTGCTGCGTTTCGTAAACGTTGATCTAAAATGCTTCCTATTGTCATTTCTGTTCGGCATCAGACTAATTCTGTGCTTCAGTTGCACTTTTGAACTCAGATGAGAATTCAGGAATGGTCGTTCTCTCAGCAGACAGCTCTGACTGATGTCTAGCTACTTTTCTCTGGTACTTTTCTTGGTGTAGCCAGACTACAGTAAAATGCAAGATTAACTTTAAGCAAAACATTGGGACATGTAGCTGGCTACATTCTTTCTATGATAAACATTAGAAATATGATGGCCATGCATAGTTTTTGCCAAAAATACCTTGCATTTTTTCATTTTAAGTCCATTTACTCGTGTGGCTGCTAGCCAAATAGCATTGCACCTCTGTTGTCATCTGATGAAAATGAAGCTATTTTTCTGACGAATGTGTTGCATTAATGTATTTTCTGTGAAGGAAAACTGTAGTTGCACGTCCCTGATCACTCCGTTGACGCAAAAAAAACACTTGACTTTCATTATAAAACGCGACCCCTGTCAACACACAGCTGGACTCACCTTGCTCCCGTTTTCTCCTGCTGTTTCATTTACAAACAAACACCTGACTGGCTCAGCTGTTCTGGGGAACTAAGTAAGCTTCATAATGTAAAATAATGTGACGGGTGAAATGAAGAACGCGATCTGCTTCATCTCCTGACGTATTGAACAAGCTAACTGCAGGTATTTACTTAAAACTATTTGCTACAAATATTAAAAACGTATCGAAAAACTTCAAAGGAATAGTTCAACGGTATTGAAAAACTACCCTGTGGCTATTTCCAAATACCCCGGTATACGGTATACCGCCCAAGCCTAACCTAGCCACTTGATTTTGGGACGGAAACAATACGTGCCTTGGATTAAGTTACATACCATGTGCTGTTCAACGGCGATCCTGGAGTGACAAAGCACTTCTGGCTTTCATCCTCTCCCTCACACCGGGGACACCAGGTGACTGTAAATATCTATCTAATTCATGCCCACCAGGACCAGATTTGAACAGTCCTGCAGCTATAGCTAAAGTGATTTCCCCCTGTGATCTTTAATAAAGCTGCTCCTACCTCTGTGGTGAGCTCAGGCATGAGGGGCTTGATCCTCTGTCTGTCTGGCTCTCTCCTGCGGCCCAGGGGCTTGTCAGGCTGGGCTGTTTTGGGAGGATCTCTCATAGGATGGGTCTTCCTGTCCTCGTAGTAATCTTCAGTCCTGTACTCGGAGGGGTGCCGTCCCCGCCTGGGGTTGACAGGCTTTTTCCCGCTGGCCCCAGCCGAGGGGGCAGATCTCTTAGTGGCCTGTCTGGTGGTGGTGTGAGCCGAGGGCCGCAGACGCTTCAGCTCGTGGTTATCCCCTCGGTCGTTCTTCCTCTTAGACCCTGGAGGGGGAAAAGCCATATTCATCTTCAATATCAAGGCCAATATGTAACCTGGTCTGTTTGGGACTGGCTTCGACACCGAATTCAATCAAATAAATAAGAAGAAAGAAACAACTTGTTTTTTTAACGTGTGCACCCTTATTAAACTGCTCGTCAACTCTACTGCAAACCGGGATGATGACAATGAGTGGATTTAGCATGAACAGACTCAGACAATATAGGCTTTTAAATCTGTCGATTCACAGAACTGTGTGGTAAAAGTACCTTTTTTCTGGTTGACGCGGTGTTCACTCTCCGGGTTGTAGAGCTCGTCGTCCTGATCAGGGGCCTCGGTGAGGATGTCGTCCAGCACGCTGAGCTCTCCCTCTGGAGGACAGATGGAAACCACACTTAGGCATGGTAGATTTCAACTAACACAGAGCGCACTTCCTTTACATAGTGCACCGTGTAGAGCTGGGCAGCCCAATCCTGATCCTGGAGGGCCGGTTTTCATGCTCTCTTTCTAAATCAGGAACTAATTCAGACCTGGGACACCAGGTGAGTGCAATTAACTACCAGTAGAAACAAAAAGCAGAAGTGTTTCGGCCCTCCAGGACCAGGATTGGGCAGCCCTGATGTAGGAAATAGGATGCTACTTGGGACGTAACCAGCATTATCGTTTTATAATTTAGTGGAATCTGTGTGCGCGCAGAACAGAGGGGATCACCTCTGGCCTAGCGAGCTGATGAAATAGTTTGGACTGGCATTGTAGCCTGTGCACGGGGCTAATCAATGGTTTGGGCCATGTACAGTATATAGATAGCCTTTGCATGGTCCATATTATCAGGTATTAGCTATTAGCAATAAACATTATCACCTTTAGACCAACTGATGCAGCAAAGTGCAAATAAATAGGCTGAAGCATGGGGTTGCATATCTGCATTTACCCTATTGGGCTAATCATTGGCCAGATCTTAAATGTAACCTTTGAACTAGTTATTACCATATTTATTAATTTTATGTCCCCAAAAAACGTTCATAATCACTGAATATAATGTAGGCCTACCTGTTAGGGTAACTCGGGGTAACTCGCCTACCTGTTAGGGTAACTCGGGGTAACTCGCCTACCTGTTAGGGTAACTCGGGGTAACTCGCCTACCTGTTAGGGTAACTCGGGGTAACTCGCCTACCTGTTAGGGTAACTCGGGGTAACTCGCCTACCTGTTAGGGTAACTCGGGGTAACTCGCCTACCTGTTAGGGTAACTCGGGGTAACTCGCCTACCTGTTAGGGTAACTCGGGGTAACTCGCCTACCTGTTAGGGTAACTCGGGGTAACTCGCCTACCTGTTAGGGTAACTCGGGGTAACTCGCCTACCTGTTAGGGTAACTCGGGGTAACTCGCCACCCGGGGTAAAATACCCCTGCCTGTACTTCTCACAGAAACCACTTCACGTCACAATTTTCCCCCTCAACACTTTCCCTGTTTTCCACTACTCTTGCTCAACAAAAAATATTAATGTCTCATCACAATTGTTTAAGTCATTCCAAATAAATGATTGAGGTAGAGAGGCATTGTACCCCAAGTCACACTACAATTGACCGATGTTACATTGAGCCCCACTCTCCCCTAATGCACTCACTGCGAATTGCGGAGCAGTCAAAGTGTTTCACCATGCTCCTGCTAAAAACCCTGGGTTTAAAAATGGCGCAGTTCGCGCATATTTAGGAGTTGAGAAATAAATAAAGTAGTAATGGAAAGCTGGGATTCCCCTCATTTTAACAAAAAAAACATTAAAAACTGCTGTTTTCGCGATTGCAAGAATTGTTGTGCATTGACTGATTGTCAGAATGCATGTTTCCCTCCCTATGGCAATTATAACATGAATACACGAGCTGAATATTTATCTAGCATAGAACACAACAAGCCAACTAGGTAAATAGATCAACTATTGTACTAAGTGGTTGTTAGATTTTTCTATTATTTACTCATTTTGTTTGCAGAGGAAAAGTACATGTGGAATGTTCTAGCATCTTCCGAATTCGCCTCAGCAGTAATATTTTTTCCATGTTCCATATTTTTTGTTGTTGCGTGGCGGCAATGATTTTTGCCGTGGCGCAGCACCAAAGCAAAAATGAGCGCAGCGGAAACACTGATGTGACCAATAGGGCCTGACCTATAGCCTATCATAATCTCATCAATAAATTGGTTATAACAAACTTCGAACACAGTAACGCGTGACAGCAAAATGGGTGCGGAGGACGAGGAAAATAAACTCAAAACGGGCGAATATTTACTGGTTGCTCAGGAGGGAAAGGTAAAGTCAGGTCTGTGGAAAGACATTTGACTTAGTTGTGGAAACTACTGGAGATCAAGAAAAAGGAGGGTATATGAGCAAGCGTTGCGTGAATATTATGTGTGCCAAAACGTTTGTGTTAGATTACAATATAATTTCTGACCATTTGGAACAGTGTAAACAACAATAAATAAATAAGTGTACCAGAGAGTCTGTTCTAACGAGATTTGTATATATATATATATATATATATATATATATATATATATATATATATATATATATATATATAATATAAGCCTTTATTACAGCAGACTAAAAACATATATACACTACTGGTCAAAAGTTTGGACACACCTACTCATTCAAGGGTTTTTCGTTACTTTTACTATTTTCTACATTGTAGAATAATAGTGAAGACATCAAAACTATGAAATAACACATATGGAATCATGTAGTAACCTAAAAACTGTTAAACAAATCAAAATATATTTTATATTTCAGATTCTTCAAATAGTCACCCTTCGCCTTGATGACAGCTTTGCACACGCTTGGCATTCTCTCAACCAGCTTCATGGGGTAGTCACCATTTCAATTAACAGGTGTGCCTTAAAAGTTAATTTGTGGAATTTATTTCTTTCTTAATGCGTTTGAGCCAATCAGTTGTGTTGTGACAAGGTAGGGGTGGTAAACAGAAGGTAGCCCTATTTGGTAAAAGACCAAGTCCATATTATGGCAAGAACAGCTCAAATAAGAAAGAGAAACGACAGTCAATCATTACTTTAAGACATGAAGGTCAGTCAATACGGAACATTTATAATAATAATAATAATAAGCCATTTAGCAGACGCTTTTATCCGAAGTGACTTACAGTCATGTGTGCATACATTTTTACGTATGGGTGGTCCCAGGGATCGAACCCACTACACTGGCGTTACAAGCGCCATGCTCTACCAATTGAGCTACAGAGGACCACGAAAGTGGTCAAAGAACTTTGAAAGTTTCTTCGAGTGCTGTCGCAAAATCCATCAAGCGCTATGATGAAACTGGCTCTCATGAGGACCACAACAGGAAAGGAAGACCCAGAGTTACCTCTGCTGCAGAGGAAAGTTCATTAGAGTTACCAGCCTCAGAAATTGCAGCCCAAATAAATGCTTCACAGAGTTCAAGTAACAGACACATCTCAACATCAACTGTGAGGAGAATGTGTGAATCAGGCCTTCATGGTCGAATTGCTGCCAAGAGACCACTACTAAAGGACACCAATAAGAAGAAGAGACTTGCTTGGTCCAAGAAACACGAGCAATGGACATTAGACCGGTGGAAATGTGTCCTTTGGTCAATTTTAAAACTAAAATGCTTGATTGCATTTCAAAGCATGAATGTCTCATATGCTGTGTGATGGCCTCTGTGGTCCTCTGTAGCTCAGCTGGTAGAGCACGGCGCTTGTAACGCCAGGGTAGTGGGTTCGATCCCCGGGACCACCAATACACAAAAAAAAAAAAAAAAAATGTATGCACGCATGACTGTAAGTCGCTTTGGATAAAAGCGTCTGCTAAATGGCATATTATTATTATTATGGCATGAACGAATGATTGATTGATTGATTGATATGGTAGCCTATATTTATATTGAAATCTAGGCCTAAGTAAGTTACGGAATTAAGACTAAACAGGATGCGCTCTTCGGTCTACATCTTGATGGTGGTTATACAAGGCTGAGAAGTTAAGAGCCCATCCTTCTACTCACTGAGCTTATTTATTTCAGAGAAAGTGATTTACAAATGTAAAATATTCAATAGAGAACATACTAGCAATATGCTGGCTACTGTTGATAGTGAGCAAAATACACTTTAGCATTCGTCTTGGCTAGCCTACTGTAGCCATGTGGACATCTCTTTTGGGATGTTTGTGCATCCCAATCAGCCACTCGAAACGGTCTTGAGTGGCAACAAATCTGCCCAATTAGCTGATTCGCTTTCCGTACACCCACTCCTTTCCACACGCCTACTCGCCCATAGTCCGGTCGCCATATTGGGCTGCAGCTACCCATTACCAGAGATACTGTCGAAGAGAGCAGCTTCTTCGACTCACACCCTGACTATTAGAATGGATTGCGTGATCATTTCCTTAGCAACCGCGTGACGCTGCATAACAACGTGAACACGATTGGTCAACAGTCTGCTGGGCGGAGCGTTATGCGTTTCTCCGGTAATTTCCCGCTGGGATTCTTATCTCTTCCTTTTCTAATTTATTTGCCCATACTTGACTGAAACCGGCCATTTGGCTTTCCTCTCCTCACCATATTTAGTGGGGAGTGGAAATTCCAAACGAATGCTTTAGATTTATACATCAGGGTATAACATCTGGCATCTTTGTTCTATCTGTATGAAGATGGGCGGAAACTGCATCTCCAATAGAAATCCCCGATCACACTTGTAGGCGACGTCATGATGACTTTGGCTACCTAAACTCATGCTGGTCGTCTCGCGCCGAACTGCGCATGCGCAGCCAGTCAAATCAAAGGCACTCCTTAGATATAAAGTTATTTTTGACAAAAAAAATGTACAGTTCGTCACTTTCACGAGGTTGGAATAATAACACGTTCAACTCCTTAAGACACTGACTCGAATCTAGGTTGTGCCTTTACATTTCGAGAAAATTAACCACTAAGGAATAATTTTTCACTTTCACTAAAACCCTAAACCCCGGCCTGGTCGAGAAGGGTGCAATTCGGGGCATTCCTGCATCTGCAGGAACCCCTCTTTATACTTGTATTGGTCAATCTTTAAGCTAGTACAGGCGGGAGGCGTTCCACTACAGTAGGTGGCTTTAATGCACAATAACGTTGGACACCAGCTGCCGATAAACCCCACAGAAGAAGGAGCTGGGGGGAAACAGTAGCAAGTCGTACACGGATAGACAGTGTCCATCGTCCTTGCCTGTCAGGCACTGTTTTCCCGCAGTTCTGTTAATGACAGCTTGGGCAGGTGTTCGGCAAGGAAAAATGTGTGCTTGCTTAGCCAGCTAGTCCGGTACTACTAACTGTGGCGACACTTTGTGCTAGCTAACCAGCTGTGCTAGAGTAGACAGTGTCTTTCTCAGCACAGGGTGACACTGTGCTGGCTAACTAACACACGGTGTCGCTAACAAGTTAGCTAGCACATGGTGTCGCCCCAGCCTCCCGCCTGCCTTTGCCCCCGGTTATGTTAACAACAGTGAGGGGACGTTCATGCAGGAACCAATGGGGTGTATATAGATTTTAGTCATTTAGTAGACACTCATCCAGAGCGATTTACAGTAATGAGTACTTTTACTATTTTCTACATTGTAGAATAATAGTGAAGACATCAAAACTATGGGGGGGGGGTTCATGAAGGAACCAATAGGATAGTCGAGGGGGCACCCCGAATTGCGGACTGTAGATGCACACTATTGGCCTGCTCTGCTTGGCCAGCGTTCCCGGAAGTCTCGCGTCTCGGGTTTAGAAACTGTGGCGCTGTTATCTTTGCTAGTTAGCTTTAACATTAACACTAGTATTTAGTAAACAAACGAGTATGATAACTCGTTATCTAGCTATCAAGACGTGGTAACGTTAACCCGGCTGTGTGTAAATTAATATTAGCATCACTGACTGGCCATTCTAAAAGCCAGTTGTGAGAAACTGGACTAGCTAACATCGTTGACAAAGGAATAGGGCCACAATGGTTAGTAAGCTAGCTAACGTTAGCAAGACAGCCAGAGATGTGTATATAATGACGAGATGCTCATGTCTACACCCGAACAATGGGAATCGTCCCAAAGTCGGGAAGGATGGCGACAAACTTAGGTCCAAAATAAGCCCATAGAAACGCATGGGGGTTATTTTGGCGAGTGAAACCTCTCGCTTCGCCTCTTCCTCTCTGAGACAGCTTGTTGCGTCGCTAACCACTGCGATGAACGCTACGTTACGTACCTTTCTCGTCTCGTCTGTCGACCGCCATCTTCCGCCCCTTTCCTCTAACCTTTAGAGGACTCGTTTTGTCTCCTCTCACGGTTACCCGATATCTAACTAGCTACTTATTTAGCAAAAATGTGTTAAATTGATGCCCCCCCCCCCTCAATGTTTACTGGAAGTGGGTCTCATCGTAGCTGCTGAAATGGCGCCTGAACTGCGACCCTCCTTTTTCTTCGTGTTAATTTCCGGCACTCTAGACAGTGTGTTGCGTATTGCTGCCTTTCGCAGGTCGGAGTGCAGATTGCACATTTCTAACAAAAAAGGGGAAACATTTCAATTGCACCACCATCTAACCCTACACCTATACACATCCCACTACGTTGGCCCTAAACGATGGAACCCCTTCTCTCAAAACTCCCTGTAGATCTTCTGCACTAATATTTCTCTGCTGCTGCAACTACCACATTGATCTTTTGTGATTTCTGCTCCATCAGTGCAGTGCAGTTGATCATCGTGGCTATAAACGCAAAAAAAATTCAACCTTACTAAAACGGCAATAAACGCAAAAAAATCAACCTTACTAAAACTCATCCTCTCAGGATCTCTCTCTCTTCAGGCCTACTCACTGGGGGGCTCCCAGTCGAATCCCTCACCCTTGGGCTATCCTCTACTCCTTACTGCCTCAGCATATGAAACCTTCTTCCCCACACGAACTCTGGCAATCTCAACTTGTCTCTCTCTTACAGGGCTCTTCGGATCCCCAGCTGCATGGGCGCCATCCACAGTTTACACACAGTGCTTTTTTAACCCCGACTTCACACTCCCTCTGACTCTGCCCTACAACACACTTTCCACATCATGGGATCTCCCTTCTACATACTGCTGCCACATGTCAAAATCCTTGGCACCTATAGCACCGTAGCGGGTTCCGAACAAACACCCTCACCAAATATATAATTTACCCTAGCCTGACCTTATCAGGTAGAAACTCCATATCAAAGCTCAACAAGACAGACAGGGTATCCTCCATCTCACCATTTCCACCGGGTCTGCGTCTCACCAAACGACGGGCGTCACAAACACCAGGAATACACTTTCTCATCTTATCCACCTCTATACTCAACGCCACCCCACTGATCAGTCCTTTGAGCGGCGCCCTGCTCCGGAGAGCAAAGCACGACACAGGTTGAGCCCAGAAACGCGATGCGGAGTGCCCGCTGCCTCTGGGTGAAGGATTTATTTTATTTTATTTTTGGGCAAAGGATGGGTGAAGGATGCACAAAATAGCAACACAATTCCACTTCCCGAGACTTTGACAGATGTAACAGTTCTTCACCCAACTTGACACAACATAGGGCAGCAGGTAGCTTAGTGGTTAAGAGCGTTGTGCCAGTAACCGAAAGGTCGCTGGTTCTAATCCCAGAGTTTAAAGCAAGTTTGCTGCAAATCTGCTGATATACAACCACATTTCGAAATTGCAACTTGTGTATACTATTCTAACTCAACAGTAAGTTGAGACCCCGACTGAGTTCCTAGTGTACAAGCTAGCTAGCTAGTGTAGCTAGCAGAGGTGGGACCAACTCACTATTATTCAAGTCACAAGCAAGTCTCAAGTCACAAGGTCTGAATCCCAAGTAGAACGGGTCAAGTCTCGAGTCAAGTCGAAGTCGTGAATCTAAGAGTGAGTCGAGTCACAATTCTTTCAAGTGTCAAGTCAAGTAAAAAATAAATATATTCATGCAATGACTTGTTCAACTACATATCTTTGTCTATTTATTGAGGCTACCAGACACACCTTTTCTTTGTTTTGTTTACAACACATTTTAATTATGTTATTGTAAAATAGGGACTTTTTAGCAGTCGTAAAGGCATGAAATCAGCAGAAGGCAAGGTAGCTGCTTTTAGCAACGTGTGTGTATTTACATACACTAACATTGCTCCCAATTGTATTAGGTTACACAAAAACAGTCCGCAGGAAGCCAGAAGTTAAATACAATTCTATTTCAACTTACTGTGCTAGTGAGCAGGATGGTTGGTCATTATGACGGGGGGAATTTGTGACTAATTAACTAAAGGATCGTATTATTAAACGCCCACACCAGCGGAAATCCAAATTTTTCCTCTGAAAGACGATGCCCGGAGCTTACCCGTGATGTTGCACAAAGATTTAAGTCAATACGTCATCCTTAAAGTATGATATACAGTGGGGAAAAAAGTATTTAGTCAGCCACCAATTGTGCAAGTTCTCCCACTTAAAAAGATGAGAGAGGCCTGTAATTTTCATCATAGGTACACGTCAACTATGACAGACAAAAGGAGATTTTTTTTTCTCCAGAAAATCACATTGTAGGATTTTTAATGAATTTATTTGCAAATTATGGTGGAAAATAAGTATTTGGTCAATAACAAAAGTTTCTCAATACTTTGTTATATACCCTTTGTTGGCAATGACACAGGTCAAACGTTTTCTTTAAGTCTTCACAAGGTTTTCACACACTGTTGCTGGTATTTTGGCCCATTCCTCCATGCAGATCTCCTCTAGAGCAGTGATGTTTTGGGGCTGTCGCTGGGCAACACGGACTTTCAACTCCCTCCAAAGATTTTCTATGGGGTTGAGATCTGGAGACTGGCTAGGCCACTCCAGGACCTTGAAATGCTTCTTACGAAGCCACTCCTTCGTTGCCCGGGCGGTGTGTTTGGGATCATTGTCATGCTGAAAGACCTAGCCACGTTTCATCTTCAATGCCCTTGCTGATGGAAGGAGGTTTTCACTCAAAATCTCACGATACATGGCCCCATTCATTCTTTCCTTTATACGGATCAGTCATCCTGGTCCCTTTGCAGAAAAACAGCCCCAAAGCATGATGTTTCCACCCCCATGCTTCACAGTAGGTATGGTGTTCTTTGTATGCAACTCAGCATTCTTTGTCCTCCAAACACGATGAGTTGAGTTTTTACCAAAAAGTTCTATTTTGGTTTCATCTGACCATATGACATTCTCCCAATCCTCTTCTGGATCATCCAAATGCACTCTAGCAAACTTCAGACGGGCCTGGACATGTACTGGCCTAAGCAGGGGGACACGTCTGGCACTGCAGGATTTGAGTCCCTGGCGGCGTAGTGTGTTACTGATGGTAGGCTTTGTTACTTTGGTCCCAGCTCTCTGCAGGTCATTCACTAGGTCCCCCCGTGTGGTTCTGGGATTTTTGCTCACCGTTCTTGTGATCATTTTGACCCCACGGGGTGAGATCTTGCGTGGAGCCCCAGATCGAGGGAGATTATCAGTGGTCTTGTATGTCTTCCATTTCCTAATAATTGCTCCCACAGTTGATTTCTTCAAACCAAGCTGCTTACCTATTGCAGATTCAGTCTTCCCAGCCTGGTGCAGGTCTACAATTTTGTTTCTGGTGTCCTTTGACAGCTCTTTGGTCTTGGCCATAGTGGAGTTTGGAGTGTGACTGTTTGAGGTTGTGGACAGGTGTCTTTTATACTGATAACAAGCTCAAACAGGTGCCATTAATACAGGTAACGAGTGGAGGACAGAGGAGCCTCTTAAAGAAGAAGTTACAGGTCTGTGAGAGCCAGAAATCTTGCTTGTTTGTAGGTGACCAAATACTTATTTTCCACCATAATTTGCAAATAAATTCATAAAAAATCCTACAATGTGATTTTCTGGATTTTTTCCCCTCAATTTGTCTGTCATAGTTGACGTGTACCTATGATGAAAATTACAGGCCTCTCTCATCTTTTTAAGTGGGAGAACTTGCACAATTGGTGGCTGACTAAATACTTTTCCCCCCCACTGTATTTGGGCTTGAACAGGGATATCCGAAGTTAAACTTCAGATTTTTCCGGTTTATGCCTTGTGTTTCATGATAAAATGACATACATGTATTTCTGACTATACGCTTTATGCTATGCATGGCTTTAGTTCATCTGGAACCACCTACAAAACATTTACATGTGCGGCCTCATTACTTCCTGGTGCTATGGCTTACTGCTGTCTGTAGTGATGGGAAACCAAGGCTTTCGAAAGCCTTTGGGGCTTTTACCAAATTGTGACGAAAAATTTTTCATTACTCTGAGCTTTTAACCAGTGGCGTGTATTCATGGATGCCAAGGGAAGCATCCAAAAAAACAAAAAAAACATTATCTTTCGTCTCTGTGTTTCCAAATGTTCCTTCAATTTGCAAGAGGCTGAATGTCTCTAACCGGAGAAAGCATTCGAGGGAGCGAAACAGCGCCACTCTGTAAGTGTAGTCCATTATCTGACTGTCTCTGTAAGTGTAGTCCATTATCTGACTGTCTCTGTAAGTGTAGTCCATTATCTGATGCTGTCTCTGTAAGTGTAGTCCATTATCTGACTGTCTCTGTAAGTGTAGTCCATTATCTGATGCTGTCTGGTCAATAAGAGTATGATATTGTTGCCGCCCCTAGCATTGAATGCAAGGAAAGCCAGCGAGCATTTGGCCTCCCTTGATAAATGTTTTGATAAAATAATAGCCAATCAGCGTTGAGCTAAACTGAGTGAGCTAAACTGTAAATGGTCCTGGCGCACCAAAAAAAAAGTGTCAAGGGAAGCCAGTTTGGATCTGGCTTCACACCAATCACATCACATCAAAAGCAAAACATCTTTGACAGAAAAAACTTGAATTGTTGCATCTCGTTGTGTCATTGTCCTCCGGTGGCTAGCCAAAATTGTCCCTTTCCTAAATTAGCCATGGATGGAGACAGGGATTTGGACTTTTTAGACAACATATGCCTAATAAAATACTTCAAATGGTAGGCTAACCGCATCTTGCTCTCTTTCTGTGTGTGGTGACTTAAAGAAGAGTCAAGTTAAGGCTGAATTCATCTGAGCTAACATCTATCTGAATTTCTGTCGGTGTCCATTTTGAAAGTGTTGAACGAAGGCCTTCCTCGTCGCAGCTCGTTGGCTCGCACTTCATTATACTTAGAGCTTAGTGTTAACGATATAAGAACACACATTATGAATTTACTGAACATAAATGTAATAATGTTTGTGTATGGTTCAAAAGTCAAAACTCATGTTGGCGTTCGTTATTATTGAAGGACAATGCGGTTCTTATTGACTTACACAAATCCACAAGGAGTCAGTAGAAACCACATTTGTTTAAGCAAGTCAGCCATATCAGCTATGGGTTTTAAAAAGGCAGTAAATGAGGCAGAATGAACTGTTTCGCTGCCAGACGAGGCTCCGCTGATAGCCAGGTGTAGCGGTGGTAAGGATTCACTCCATGGTGCTGAAAGGAAAGCTGTCGGGACAGCTTTATGGAGGCCCTAACAGTTTGTGGGCACCGTTTGTCACCGTTATTAGTGCAATTAAGGTATTGTTTAGTATTGTGTTGTGTAGTGGCTTTTGCTGGCATGCATCTAAAATACTTTTTTTTTTTGCCCCACCAAGATTTACATGCTAAAATCGCCACTGCAACGACAGATGATCAACATCAATTCGCTAGGGATATTAGATCCAACGTGGATCCAGGCACGACTGTCTTCTCTGGCGTATCGAACGAGACACCTAAATATTCTGGACATTCCTCGCAAACACCTTTTTTCCCAGCACTTGGGTTGTTGTTGCATCCCATGCCCTATCACAACAGCTGTTCATCACTTGACTGTCATTCTGAAAATTCCTTCCTGGATCAGATGATTATGATGATGTGTGAAAATATCATGGAGTAACTAATCAGATGGACACCAAATGCACATCCAACAAGTGCATCATTATTGACGATCCATGTCAATGACAGTATCGATTTAGGTTGTAAGTATCAAGGTAAGGTGACTTTTCCAGTTAGAAGCATTCCATTTTGCAATCCCATCATTTTTGATTTTTGTGCCCATGAAAACAGTTTCCACCCCGTAACATAAGGAGACACTAAATGTTACCTAGTTACACTGGATTTCTGAGATCTCTGTACAAAAAACTGTACGACAACTAGATACAGGATTCTTACAAGGTTCCAGTTCAATATCTAATTTAACTGATGAATGTTTAATATCTGATATAATGACAACCTGCACTGCCATAAATGGAAGGACAGAAAAGTAATGTTTTATGTCACACGATTTTGGACAATCCATCAAGACACCAACCATGATAAAGGGTTAAACTTAGGTTTTAAATCACCTCGTGAATTTTATTGAATATAAGTTATGATCCCTCCTTATATCTTAACGTAATGACATGAAAAAAATGGGCAGATTATTATCGATGACTTTTACAGCTGTAACAAGATGTTCAGTTTAGGAAATCCTCACTGGCACCCTAGTTTATAAAGACCCTTTTGCGCTATGATAACGTCGCCCCCATGACGATAATGCCCACCACGATAATGTCGCCAGGTGATTGTTTCAGTACATTACATTATTCCAGACCAGGGGGTCACTCCGTCTTCTGTCTTGCTTTAGTTTTCCTGAAGCAGAAAGTACATGTTTTAACCGAGACTATAATGATGAGTGCCACGACGGAGAGCAGGGCAGCTGCCACGTCCAGACAGTGGTACTGGTACCAGCTCAGGTTATGGGACTCTACCCTCAGGTGCTTGGCCCCCTTGTTGCGCATCACAAACTCAATCCAGAACACCGCTGTATCCAGGGGCTTCATTGGCTGGTCGTGGTGAAGACTGGAAAGCCTCATCATGTTTTCTTTGTACCTGGTGAAAGAAGAAGGGATGTAGTTATTTAGTCTGAAGTGTCCAGTCTGTTTATGACATCACACCAACTCCTTGTCACTCATTGTCATATTTTGCTTGATCTGGGATCAGGCTTAATGTCTAAAGCACTCAATACATCACGGTAATCATTGTCCCCCACAATGAAATCAGGGAGGGGACTATGGATCTGTCTCCGTCAATTCGTAAACTAATATTTAAGGAGGAGTGAAGCTTGACAGAACAACTCATATTTAAGGAGGGGTGAAGCTTGACAGAACAACTCATATTTAAGGAGGAGTGAAGCTTGACAGAACAACTCATATTTAAGGAGGAGTCAGGCTTGACAGAACAACTAAAACATGATAATTTCCTCCTTAATACAGTAATGTCAAGAAATACCTTACTGACACAGGTTGTTGGCTTTGAAATAAGCCAATCAGCAAGTGAGGAAACCAATCGTACCGAATATTTGTGTTTTTGGTCTGTTCAATCTGAAAATGACTTACGATGGATCATTGATCACAGAGTTAAGGCCATCCACCAGATCTTTGGATGTCATCTTGTTGAAGTCCATCATGACAGCCGCTCCCTTGGTCTTCATGTGCATGATGTTGACTGGCTGGTCAGCGAACAGAGGGATGCCCACCATAGGAACTCCATGGTAGATGGCTTCATACAGTCCGTTGGTCCCACCGTGGGTGATGAAGGCTTTGGTCTTTGGGTGACCTTTTGGATACAACACAACGACAGAGAGAGCAGGGTTGTAGGGTCAAACACTGTATAGGACCTACAGGGCCCGTATTCATAAAGCGTTTCAGAGTAGGAGGGCTGATCTAGGATCACTTTAGACTTTTAGCTTATAATGAACAGGTTGAAGATACCCAGGTTAGGACAAGCTACTAATTCCATGCAGAAGCATTTGAAAAATCAGCAGAGTCATGGGACCAGTGTTGTTGTTAAAGCATTGCTTAGAACTCTTCCTCTATTGTGCATTCTTACATTTTAGTCATTTAGCAGGATGCTCTAAACCCAGACGCGGCTTACAATTAGTGCATTCATTTTAAGATAGATAGGTGAGACAACCACACATGACAGTCGTAATGCAAAGAGTTATGGGATATCAGAATCGTAGTCTTAACCGATGTTATCTTCTACCTGATCCCAGATCAGCACTACTGCGGGCCAAGGATCACAAAGAAAGACATGTTATTACCTAGTAAGTCATTCTGTGGAATCCACTTATAGACTCTTGTGTTGGGAGCCAGGGTCTCTGGTTTCTCCCCACTGTATCTCCACAGCACCTATACAAGGTGAGAAAACAGGAATAAGAATCTGGCGATGAAACGGTACTCAGAACTAGAAGCTATGATATTTTTTTGAAGGGGCCCTGATGTCCAAATTCATCAACACCTCAGAATGAATTCTGTGTAAAAAAACAAAAACAAACAGTATATTTGTATCCCACAAATGGATCAGATTGAGGGGGCATATGTGCTCCCTGCTTAGTTTGAATGGGCATGACACCTCTGCTTATAGCATTATAACAAAGGGCATGACACCTCTGCTTATAGCATTATAACAAAGGGCATGACACCTCTGCTTATAGCATTATAACAAAGGGCATGACACCTCTGCTTATAGCATTATAACAAAGGGCATGACACCTCTGCTTATAGCATTATAACAAAGGGCATGACACCTCTGCTTATAGCATTATAACAAAGGGCATGACACCTCTGCTTATAGCATTATAACAAAGGGCATGACACCTCTGCTTATAGCATTATAACAAAGGGCATGACACCTCTTCTTATAGCATTATAACAAAGGGCATGACACCTCTGCTTATAGCATTATAACAAAGGGCATGACACCTCTGCTTATAGCATTATAACAAAGGGCATGACACCTCTGCTTATAGCATTATAACAAAGGGCATGACACCTCTGCTTATAGCATTATAACAAAGGGCATGACACCTCTGCTTATAGCATTATAACAAAGGGCATGACACCTCTGCTTATAGCATTATAACAAAGGGCATGACACCTCTGCTTATAGCATTATAACAAAGGGCATGACACCTCTGCTTATAGCATTATAACAAAGGGCATGACACCTCTGCTTATAGCATTATAACAAAGGGCATGACACCTCTGCTTATAGCATTATAACAAAGGGCATGACACCTCTGCTTATAGCATTATAACAAAGGGCATGACACCTCTGCTTATAGCATTATAACAAAGGGCATGACACCTCTGCTTATAGCATTATAACAAAGGGCATGACACCTCTGCTTATAGCATTATAACAAAGGGCATGACACCTCTGCTTATAGCATTATAACAAAGGGCATGACACCTCTGCTTATAGCATTATAACAAAGGGCATGACACCTCTGCTTATAGCATTATAACAAAGGGCATGACACCTCTGCTTATAGCATTATAACAAAGGGCATGACACCTCTGCTTATAGCATTATAACAAAGGGCATGACACCTCTGCTTATAGCATTATAACAAAGGGCATGACACCTCTGCTTATAGCATTATAACAAAGGGCACGACACCTCTGCTTATAGCATTATAACAAAGGGCACGACACCTCTGCTTATAGCATTATAACAAAGGGCACGACACCTCTGCTTATAGCATTATAACAAAGGGCACGACACCTCTGCTTATAGCATTATAACAAAGGGCACGACACCTCTGCTTATAGCATTATAACAAAGGGCACGACACCTCTGCTTATAGCATTATAACAAAGGGCACGACACCTCTGCTTATAGCATTATAACAAAGGGCACGACACCTCTGCTTATAGCATTATAACAAAGGGCACGACACCTCTGCTTATAGCATTATAACAAAGGGCACGACACCTCTGCTTATAGCATTATAACAAAGGGCACGACACCTCTGCTTATAGCATTATAACAAAGGGCACGACACCTCTGCTTATAGCATTATAACAAAGGGCACGACACCTCTGCTTATAGCATTATAACAAAGGGCACGACACCTCTGCTTATAGCATTATAACAAAGGGCACGACACCTCTGCTTATAGCATTATAACAAAGGGCACGACACCTCTGCTTATAGCATTATAACAAAGGGCACGACACCTCTGCTTATAGCATTATAACAAAGGGCACGACACCTCTGCTTATAGCATTATAACAAAGGGCACGACACCTCTGCTTATAGCATTATAACAAAGGGCACGACACCTCTGCTTATAGCATTATAACAAAGGGCACGACACCTCTGCTTATAGCATTATAACAAAGGGCACGACACCTCTGCTTATAGCATTATAACAAAGGGCACGACACCTCTGCTTATAGCATTATAACAAAGGGCACGACACCTCTGCTTATAGCATTATAACAAAGGGCACGACACCTCTGCTTATAGCATTATAACAAAGGGCACGACACCTCTGCTTATAGCATTATAACAAAGGGCACGACACCTCTGCTTATAGCATTATAACAAAGGGCACGACACCTCTGCTTATAGCATTATAACAAAGGGCACGACACCTCTGCTTATAGCATTATAACAAAGGGCACGACACCTCTGCTTATAGCATTATAACAAAGGGCACGACACCTCTGCTTATAGCATTATAACAAAGGGCACGACACCTCTGCTTATAGCATTATAACAAAGGCACGACACCTCTGCTTATAGCATTATAACAAAGGGCACGACACCTCTGCTTATAGCATTATAACAAAGGGCACGACACCTCTGCTTATAGCATTATAACAAAGGGCACGACACCTCTGCTTATAGCATTATAACAAAGGGCACGACACCTCTGCTTATAGCATTATAACAAAGGGCACGACACCTCTGCTTATAGCATTATAACAAAGGGCACGACACCTCTGCTTATAGCATTATAACAAAGGGCACGACACCTCTGCTTATAGCATTATAACAAAGGGCACGACACCTCTGCTTATAGCATTATAACAAAGGGCACGACACCTCTGCTTATAGCATTATAACAAAGGGAACACGACACCTATCTGCTTATAGCATTATAACAAAGGGCACGACACCTCTGCTTATAGCATTATAACAAAGGGCACGACACCTCTGCTTATAGCATTATAACAAAGGGCACGACACCTCTGCTTATAGCATTATAACAAAGGGCACGACACCTCTGCTTATAGCATTATAACAAAGGGCACGACACCTCTGCTTATAGCATTATAACAAAGGGCACGACACCTCTGCTTATAGCATTATAACAAAGGGCACGACACCTCTGCTTATAGCATTATAACAAAGGCACGACACCTCTGCTTATAGCATTATAACAAAGGGCACGACACCTCTGCTTATAGCATTATAACAAAGGGCACGACACCTCTGCTTATAGCATTATAACAAAGGGCACGACACCTCTGCTTATAGCATTATAACAAAGGGCACGACACCTCTGCTTATAGCATTATAACAAAGGGCACGACACCTCTGCTTATAGCATTATAACAAAGGGCACGACACCTCTGCTTATAGCATTATAACAAAGGGCACGACACCTCTGCTTATAGCATTATAACAAAGGGCACGACACCTCTGCTTATAGCATTATAACAAAGGGCACGACACCTCTGCTTATAGCATTATAACAAAGGGCACGACACCTCTGCTTATAGCATTATAACAAAGGGCACGACACCTCTGCTTATAGCATTATAACAAAGGGCACGACACCTCTGCTTATAGCATTATAACAAAGGGCACGACACCTCTGCTTATAGCATTATAACAAAGGGCACGACACCTCTGCTTATAGCATTATAACAAAGGGCACGACACCTCTGCTTATAGCATTATAACAAAGGGCACGACACCTCTGCTTATAGCATTATAACAAAGGGCACGACACCTCTGCTTATAGCATTATAACAAAGGGCACGACACCTCTGCTTATAGCATTATAACAAAGGGCACGACACCTCTGCTTATAGCATTATAACAAAGGGCACGACACCTCTGCTTATAGCATTATAACAAAGGGCACGACACCTCTGCTTATAGCATTATAACAAAGGGCACGACACCTCTGCTTATAGCATTATAACAAAGGGCACGACACCTCTGCTTATAGCATTATAACAAAGGGCACGACACCTCTGCTTATAGCATTATAACAAAGGGCACGACACCTCTGCTTATAGCATTATAACAAAGGCACGACACCTCTGCTTATAGCATTATAACAAAGGGCACGACACCTCTGCTTATAGCATTATAACAAAGGGCACGACACCTCTGCTTATAGCATTATAACAAAGGGCACGACACCTCTGCTTATAGCATTATAACAAAGGGCACGACACCTCTGCTTATAGCATTATAACAAAGGGCACGACACCTCTGCTTATAGCATTATAACAAAGGGCACGACACCTCTGCTTATAGCATTATAACAAAGGGCACGACACCTCTGCTTATAGCATTATAACAAAGGGCACGACACCTCTGCTTATAGCATTATAACAAAGGGCACGACACCTCTGCTTATAGCATTATAACAAAGGCACGACACCTCTGCTTATAGCATTATAACAAAGGGCACGACACCTCTGCTTATAGCATTATAACAAAGGGCACGACACCTCTGCTTATAGCATTATAACAAAGGGCACGACACCTCTGCTTATAGCATTATAACAAAGGGCACGACACCTCTGCTTATAGCATTATAACAAAGGGCACGACACCTCTGCTTATAGCATTATAACAAAGGGCACGACACCTCTGCTTATAGCATTATAACAAAGGGCACGACACCTCTGCTTATAGCATTATAACAAAGGGCACGACACCTCTGCTTATAGCATTATAACAAAGGGCACGACACCTCTGCTTATAGCATTATAACAAAGGGCACGACACCTCTGCTTATAGCATTATAACAAAGGGCACGACACCTCTGCTTATAGCATTATAACAAAGGGCACGACACCTCTGCTTATAGCATTATAACAAAGGGCACGACACCTCTGCTTATAGCATTATAACAAAGGGCACGACACCTCTGCTTATAGCATTATAACAAAGGGCACGACACCTCTGCTTATAGCATTATAACAAAGGGCACGACACCTCTGCTTATAGCATTATAACAAAGGGCACGACACCTCTGCTTATAGCATTATAACAAAGGGCACGACACCTCTGCTTATAGCATTATAACAAAGGGCACGACACCTCTGCTTATAGCATTATAACAAAGGGCACGACACCTCTGCTTATAGCATTATAACAAAGGGCACGACACCTCTGCTTATAGCATTATAACAAAGGGCACGACACCTCTGCTTATAGCATTATAACAAAGGGCACGACACCTCTGCTTATAGCATTATAACAAAGGGCACGACACCTCTGCTTATAGCATTATAACAAAGGGCACGACACCTCTGCTTATAGCATTATAACAAAGGGCACGACACCTCTGCTTATAGCATTATAACAAAGGGCACGACACCTCTGCTTATAGCATTATAACAAAGGGCACGACACCTCTGCTTATAGCATTATAACAAAGGGCACGACACCTCTGCTTATAGCATTATAACAAAGGGCACGACACCTCTGCTTATAGCATTATAACAAAGGGCACGACACCTCTGCTTATAGCATTATAACAAAGGGCATGACACCTCTGCTTATAGCATTATAACAAAGGGCATGACACCTCTGCTTATAGCATTATAACAAAGGGCATGACACCTCTGCTTATAGCATTATAACAAAGGGCATGACACCTCTGCTTATAGCATTATAACAAAGGGCACGACACCTCTGCTTATAGCATTATAACAAAGGGCACGACACCTCTGCTTATAGCATTATAACAAAGGGCATGACACCTCTGCTTATAGCATTATAACAAAGGGCATGACACCTCTGCTTATAGCATTATAACAAAGGGCATGACACCTCTGCTTATAGCATTATAACAAAGGGCATGACACCTCTGCTTATAGCATTATAACAAAGGGCATGACACCTCTGCTTATAGCATTATAACAAAGGGCATGACACCTCTGCTTATAGCATTATAACAAAGGGCATGACACCTCTGCTTATAGCATTATAACAAAGGGCATGACACCTCTGCTTATAGCATTATAACAAAGGGCATGACACCTCTGCTTATAGCATTATAACAAAGGGCATGACACCTCTGCTTATAGCATTATAACAAAGGGCATGACACCTCTGCTTATAGCATTATAACAAAGGGCATGACACCTCTGCTTATAGCATTATAACAAAGGGCATGACACCTCTGCTTATAGCATTATAACAAAGGGCATGACACCTCTGCTTATAGCATTATAACAAAGGGCATGACACCTCTGCTTATAGCATTATAACAAAGGGCATGACACCTCTGCTTATAGCATTATAACAAAGGGCATGACACCTCTGCTTATAGCATTATAACAAAGGGCATGACACCTCTGCTTATAGCATTATAACAAAGGGCATGACACCTCTGCTTATAGCATTATAACAAAGGGCATGACACCTCTGCTTATAGCATTATAACAAAGGGCATGACACCTCTGCTTATAGCATTATAACAAAGGGCACGACACCTCTGCTTATAGCATTATAACAAAGGGCACGACAACCTCTGCTTATAGCATTATAACAAAGGGCATGACACCTCTGCTTATAGCATTATAACAAAGGGCATGACACCTCTGCTTATAGCATTATAACAAAGGGCATGACACCTCTGCTTATAGCATTATAACAAAGGGCATGACACCTCTGCTTATAGCATTATAACAAAGGGCATGACACCTCTGCTTATAGCATTATAACAAAGGGCACGACACCTCTGCTTATAGCATTATAACAAAGGGCACGACACCTCTGCTTATAGCATTATAACAAAGGGCACGACACCTCTGCTTATAGCATTATAACAAAGGGCACGACACCTCTGCTTATAGCATTATAACAAAGGGCACGACACCTCTGCTTATAGCATTATAACAAAGGGCACGACACCTCTGCTTATAGCATTATAACAAAGGGCACGACACCTCTGCTTATAGCATTATAACAAAGGGCACGACACCTCTGCTTATAGCATTATAACAAAGGGCACGACACCTCTGCTTATAGCATTATAACAAAGGGCACGACACCTCTGCTTATAGCATTATAACAAAGGGCACGACACCTCTGCTTATAGCATTATAACAAAGGGCACGACACCTCTGCTTATAGCATTATAACAAAGGGCACGAATACTCACCTCTTGCTTATAGTACATATAACAAAGGGGCACACACCTGTGCTTATACATTATAACAAAGGCACGACACCTCTGCTTATAGCATTATAACAAAGGGCAACGACACCTCTGCTTATAGCATTATAACAAAGGGCACGACACCTCTGCTTATAGCATTATAACAAAGGGCACGACACCTCTGCTTATAGCATTATAACAAAGGCACGACACCTCTGCTTATAGCATTATAACAAAGGCACGACACTCTGCTTATAGCATTATAACAAATGGCACGACACCTCTGCTTATAGCATTATAACAAAGGGCAAGAAAATACTCTCAGCTTATAGCATTATAACAAAGGGCACGACCACCTCTGCTTATAGCATTATAACAAAGGGCACGACACCTCTGCTTATAGCATTATAACAAAGGGC